>NC_139688.1:3303531-3753291 GCF_964106915.1 Podarcis gaigeae | reverse complement strand
CTTCATGGTGGAGAGAAATGTCAACAGCGCCACACCAGGCTCCAGCGACTGGCTTCTGCTGGCTCCAGAATATAGGGCAGGCTGAAAAGTCGCAGCACCCACAAAGCGAAAAACACCACCGGTTTTCCCGTCACATGCTATCCTGCGTTGGAAACTGACGACTGGGGCCAGCTCCATCCCTGGACCCGGAAGCACTAGGTGGCCCAGACCAAAAGCAAAGTCTCTGCTTTAAGGCAGGCCACTAATAATAATAATAATAATAATAATAATAATAATAATAATTTTTATTTATACCCCGACCATCTCTGGGTGGCTTCCAACAAAATATTAAAATACAGTATTCCTCCAGTTATTTAAAGCTTCTCTAAACAGGGCTGCCTTCAGATGTCTTCTAAAAGTCAGATAGTTGTTTATTTCTTTGACATCTGGTGGAAGGGCGTTCCACAGGGCGGGCGCCACCACCGAGAAGGCCCTCTGCCTGGTTCCCTGTAACCTCACTTCTCGCAGGGAGGGAACTGCCAGAAGGCCCTCAGGAAATGGACCCCGGTGTCCGGGCTGAACGATGGGGGTGGAGACGCTCCTTCAGGCTGAGGCTGTTTAGGGCTTTAAAGGTCAGCACCAACACTTTGAATTGTGCTCAGAAATGTACTGGGAGCCAATGTAGGTCTTTCAAGACCAGTGTTATGTGGTCCCGGCGGCCGCTCCCAGTCACCAGTCTAGCTGCCACATTCTGGATTAGTTGTAGTTCTTCAAAGGTAGCCCTACATAGAGCGCGTTTGCAGTAGTCCAAGCGGGAGATAACCAGAGCATGCGCCACTCTGGCCAGACAGTCCGCAGGCAGGGAGGGTCTCATCCTGTGTATGAGATGGAGCTGGTAAATAGCTGCCCTGGACACAGAACTGACCTGCTCCTCCATGGACAGCTGTGAGTCCAAAATGACTCCCAGGCTGCTCACCTGGTCCTTCAGGGGCACAGTTACCCCATTCAGGACCAAGGAGTCCTCCACACCCGCCCGTCTCCTGTTCCCCAAAAACATTACTTGTGTCTTGTCAGGATTCAGCCTCAAACATATTGCAACAACCAGCTCTCACCTCTGTCTTTTGGGAGCCGGGATCATAAGGAGCCAAGAGAGTGAGATAAAAACTACTTATTGCCCAAAGTCTCCCTTCTGCGCAATTCTTACAGACGCAGTGCAGCCGCTCGCCCGCTTCTCATGGGCCAAGAGCTAACTTCCATGCTTCTAGTTCTCAGCAGCACACGGGAAAAGATGATTCCACATCCTGACTCCTCGCATTGGGATTTTTGTGTGTGACTGGCAAGTGCACATGCAATTTTGCATGCAATAACAGTTGTGCAATCAGATACCACATTCACGGAATTGGCTGTTGCAGAGTTCGTTTTGCTGGTCCTCAAGGATGAAAATAGAGCCTTGAATCAGATTTTGAGTAGTTGGTATTTTGCTCGCCACTAATCTCATATTGGGAATGTGGGTGGCGCTGTGTGTTAAACCACAGAGCCTAGGACTTGCCGATCAGAAGGTCGGCAGTTCAAATCCCCGCGACGGGGTGAGCTCCCATTGATCGGTCACTGCTCCTGCCAACCTAGCAGTTCAAAAGCACGTCAAAGTGCAAGTAGATAAATAGGTACCACTCTGGCAGGAAGGTAAATGGCGTTTGTGTGTGCTGCTCTGGTTCGCCAGAAGCGGCTTAGTCATGCTGGCCACATGACCCGGAAGCTGTACGCCGGCTCCCTCGGCCAATAAAGCGAGATGAGCGCCGCAGCCTCAGAGTCATTTGCGAGTGGACCTAATGGTCAGGGGTCCCTTTACCTTTACCTAATCTCATATTGAGGGAAAAAATGGGGGGGGGGAGAGAATTGGCCCTAAGGTGCCCACAGTTCTAACCCTGCCCACCTTCCCCACAGCAAATAAAAATAATTTTTTACTGACCTATAATCTTTCTTTCTTCTTTCTTCTTCTTTCTTTCTTTCTTTCTTTCTTTCTTTCTTTCTTTCTCTCTCTCTCTCTCTCTCTCTCTCTCTCTCCCTCCTTTCTCAGATCCATCGAAAACGTTCCTGGTCCAATGCCAAAGGAACAAAACAGGGAGGCGAGTTTATAAAAGGCATACCCATTTATTATGTCTGAGCTGCCCTAGTTTATGGATCAAGAGATCATTTTTTCGCAGCTGAAGGTAACAATATTCAGAGGGAGAGGGAGAAAGAGAGAGAGGTAGCATATCTGTTGCGGCAACATTGCCACTAACTGCCATGTGGCACCTGCCAGGATCATAAAGAGGATATGCAAATTACAAGCGCCTAAAATGTACATATTAACTGCTGTCCTTTACATCGTTCGGGGCTTTCAATGTGGCCCTCGATGAGATGTAGCTTTTGTCCTGGCCTTTGGCACCTAAGATACACACGCACAAACCTCTATATATCACACACTATTGTAGAATAATATTTTGAATTGTGGTGCTGGAGGAGACTCTTGAGAGTCCCATGGACTACAAGAAGAACAAACCTATCTATTCTTAAGGAAATCAGCCCTGAGTGCTGACTGGAAGGACAGACCCTGAAGCTGAGACTCCAATACTTTGGCCACCTCATGAGAAGAGAAGACTCCCTGGAAAAGACCCTGATGTTGGGATAGATGGAGGGTGCAAGGAGAAGGGGACAACAGAGGATCAGATGGTTGGACAGTGTTCTGGAAGCTACCAGCATGAGTTTGACCAAACTGCGGGAGGCAGTGGAAGACAGGAGTGCCTGGCATGCTCTGGTCCAGGGGGTCACGAAGAGTCGGACACGACTAAACGACTAAACAACAACAACATTGTAGAATCACAGAATTGTTGAGCTGGATCAACTAGGGTCATCTAGTCCAGGGGTCAGCAAACTTACCGCACCTCGGGCCGGTGTCTTCAGCACCAATCGCGCAGTGGGCCGCAGGGCGGGGGAAGCGTGTGCCCATACGTATGCACACACGCTATTTCCGGGGAGGGAGGGAAGTCGTTGAAGATTTGGTTATAATGAAAGATGTTCATTTTGAAACGTATAATCTGAAAAGTTAATAAAAATTATTTTAAAAATAAGAAGTGCTCTCTCAGTTTTCTCCCCTAGCCATTCTTACACCCCATGAACAGCCTTACTTTCCATTTCCTGAATGCACAGACGGTCAGTTAGCTTCCAGACCCCATTCAAAGTGCTGGTCTTGACTTATAAAGCCTTAAATCGCTCAGGACCCCAATACAACAAGGTTTGCGTCTCCCCATATGAACCACCCCGGATCCCGAGATCATTTTCTGCGGCCCTCCTCCGTGTGCCTCTTCCATGAGAGGTCCAGAGGGTGGCAACACAAGGAACGGGGCCTTCTCTGCAGTGGCTCCCTGTCTGTGGAATGCTCCACAGGTTCATTATACACCTTTAGGCAAAAAAATCTTTGTCCATGGAGTTTTCTTGAAGAAAAGAGAAGAGAAGACTCCCTGGAAAAGACCCTGATGTTGGGATAGATGGAGGGTGCAAGGAGAAGGGGACAACAGAGGATCAGATGGTTGGACAGTGTTCTGGAAGCTACCAGCATGAGTTTGACCAAACTGCGGGAGGCAGTGGAAGACAGGAGTGCCTGACATGCTCTGGTCCAGGGGTCACGAACAGTCGAACATGACTAAATAACTAAACAACAACAACAAGGCAAAAAAGTTCCTCTTCAACCAGATCTTGGGCTGATCAACATCCCATATCCTTTTAAATATGTTTGTGGCAGGGAGGGGCATTATTGGTTGGTGGTCCCCCCACTAGAATTCGGACCACAAGGATAATTTAGTCAAACTCCCTGCAATGCAGGATTCTTTTGCCCAGTGTGGGACTTGAACCCACGGTGCAGAGATTAAGGGTCTTGCGCCGACTGAACCATTTTTTCTGTTCCTGTTCTGCATCTTGTGTTTTTTACCTCGTATTTGTGTGTTGCGTGCTGCCCTGAGACGAAGGAAGTGTTACGTATTTAATACATATTTAGGGAATTTTAAAAATGTTTTATTATGTTTTGCATAGATGCTGGAATGAAGTTATATGGCTTTAGCAGAAATGTTATAAAGAATTAAGTAAAAATAGATTGTTAATGGGCCAAAGTGGAAAATGAAGGTTAGATTGTGTTAAGATAAATTTTAGAACAAAAATTGAGAAAAATGGAAAGGATTTGCTGAAATAGCTAATTGAACTAGAATACAAAAAAGGGAGGTGTGAGGAGGTCGATGAAACAAGTAAATGAAAGATAAAGATATGGAAATATTGGGTGTGTTTTTAATTGTTTTTGCTTTTCTTTTTGCTTTGCTGTATTGTTTTTTGTTTTTTTTTCTATGTATTGTAATGTATTGATTTGTTTTGTTTAACTTTTTTTTCTTTTCTTCTTTCTGTAATCTTTAAACTTTTAATAAATACTATTTTTAAAAAATTATATTTTGCATAGATTGGAAGCCACCTAGGGTGGCTGGGACCACACAGTCAGATGGGCAGAGTACTAGTACTATTACTAATATTCAGTGTGTTTTTTTCCCTCTGGGAGGGACACATACCCCTAAACATTTTGTGAATCTTTTGTCCATTTACTATATCCATTTCCCCCGATCTGAGCTATAAAATGGGGATTTTCTTGAGTCAAATGAGAGTACCCCTGAAACATAAGAAAGCACTGCTAATATTAATAATAAAAATAACAACAACAACAATGGATGGTGGCTAACAGATTGAGGTTGAATCCTTACAAGACAGAAGTACTGTTTTTGGGGGACAGGAGGAGGGCGGGTGTGGTGGACTCCCTGGTCCTGAATGGGGTAACTGTGCCCCTGAAGGACCAGGTGCGCAGCCTGGGAGTCATTCTGGACTCATGGCTGTCCATGGAGGCGCAGGTCAAATCTGTGTCCAGGGCAGCTGTTTACCAGCTCCATCTGGTACGCAGGATGAGACCCTATCTGCCTGCGGACTGTCTCACCAGAGTGGTGCATGCTCTGGTTATCTCCCACTTGGACTACTGCAATGCGCTCTACATGGGACTACCTTTGAAGGTGACCCAGAAACTACAACTAATCTAGAATGTGGCAGCTAGACTGGTGACTGGGAGCGGCTGCCAAGACCACATAACACCGGTCTTGAAAGACCTACATTGGCTCACAGTACGTTTCCGAGCACAATTCAAAGTGTTGGTGCTGACCTTTAAAGCCCTAAATGGCCTCGGTCCTGTATACCTGAAGGAGCATCTCTACCTCCATCGTTCAGGCCGGACGCTGAGGTCCAGCACCGAGGGTCTTCTGGCGGTTCCCTCGCTGCGAGAAGTGAGGTTACAGGGAACCAGGCAGAGGGCCTTCTCGGTGGTGGCACCTGCCCTGTGGAATGCCCTCCCAGCAGATGTGAAAGAGAACAACAACTATCTGACTTTTAGAAGACATCTGAAGGCAGCCCTGTTTAGGGAAGCTTTTAATGCTTAATAGGTTATTGTATTTTGGTGTTCTGTTGGAGGCCGCCCAGAGTGGATGGGGAAGCCCAGCCAGATGGGGGGGGTATAAACAATAAATTATTATTATTATTATTATTATTATTATTATTATTATTATTATTATTATTTAACCTGCTTGATCAGGCCAGGGGGGCCCCTATCCTGCCCTCGCCTGGCCAGTGCCCATGACGGGGCACCCACAAACCTGCCTAGAAGACCAAAACTCTCCTTTCCCGTGGCTTCCAGAAACTGGATTTTGGGTGGACCAGGGAGGATGGAGAGAGAGAGATCAGAGGCTCTTGCTCGCTGCCAGGCTGATGCACATGCCCTGGAGGGATCAGGGCCTTCTTGTGTGCCCTGCCTGGCTTGGCCTGCCTCTCTCTGTCTTTTCTGCAGTACCAGGCGCCCTCGGCTTCCACAATCTCCACGCCCTCCTTGCTATAGAGGGAGCTGCTGCTGCTGCTGCTGACATCATTGAGGATGACAGAGCTGTTCAGGCAGCGAGGGGGGGAGCAGCAGCAGCAGCAGCCTGGTCCAGCCTCCCTCTCCCCCCTCCCCACCTCTGAGCTGGATTCTCCCAGGTCCCCCCCCCTCCCTCTACGGCGCAGGCTCCATCCCACCTCATCCTCCCTCCAGCCTGCAGAGCGCATCAGAAGCGCCTGGTCCCTTCTCCGCATCTCTCTCTCCATCTCTCTCCATCCAGCCGCCTTGCCTGGCAGCTCTAAACGCCCCCCCCCAAAGACCACTTCACGCCCCCCAAAACCCCGCTGGATGCCACACCATGCCCGGAGAAGCCCTCAAGAGCCAGGAGGCTACGCGGGCCAAGGACCCAGGCGTCCTGAGGACACCTGAGACAGGTGAGTGCTGAGGTTTCTTCTTCCCCATCTCAAAGGCGCACTGCTGAGTTGGCCAAAGGCGGTGACGTGGGGGGGAGGAGGGTTTTTTTTTGGGGGGGGCAATGTAAGCAAGGCACAAAGAGGGGGGTTGGGGGTGGGGAAATGGAAGCAGGAATGGCAGGTTGGGAAACGCAGGGGCAGTTTTTGGGGGGCGGGAGGGGCGGAGAATGTCTTCTCTGGTTGGTCAGGCTACCTGGATGTGGGGCAGAGCAGTTTTTTTTTGAGGGGGGTGTTCTGATGAGGGGCAGAGCATGGAGAACGCCTGGCTTCTTTCTCGGAAGGTGTGTGCGGCTGGATGTAGAGAAAGCAAAATATTTTTTCCCCTCCCATTCTTAACGCGCCCCCTCCCTCCCTGAAGGCCCCTCTCCCTTATCCTCAACCCCCAAGCCCCAAAAGATATGGGGCTTAGAAGGGTCTGGCTGTCTGAGGACACCCCCCTTCCCTAAGGCTGACCTCTCTTTTCTTTGGGGGGGCAGAGCAAAGGACTTTCCTCCCCCCCCCAAGCACAGATTGTGGGTCGCTCTGAAAAGTTTTGGGCGATCTAGCCATAGCTCCCCCTTGGTTGGGGGACTTGATCTGTGTTTGGATTGGGGGGGGGGCATAAGAACTTTCCCAAGCTTGGCTGAGAGGTGGGGAAGTGAGGCAGCCATGTCCATCGCTCTCTGGGTGGGTGGGAAGGAGACCCTGCTGCTCTACCCACTGTGTATCACTGCCCTGCCTAATCCTAAGTAAGACATTACATCCCTTACGCTGCCCCACAGAGTAGCTCTTAAAAACCCTTCATGGCAATGATATTCTCCCAGCGGCATCCTTGTTTGCACAGACAACCCCCCCCCAAAAAAAGAATCTCCAAGTGTCCCACCACCTTTCTGACACCCCTGGGTGCCATTTAGAGGGGGCCAGAGACCCCACCCCCCTGCACAGGCTGCTGCTAATCCATCCCTTTGGAGCCACTAGTATTTTCAGCCGACTCACTTGTTCTGCCTGCCGGGCCTTATTGTTCCGAACTGTAAAATGGGCCCATGAAGTCGACGTGCTGGTCGAAAGCGCAAATCTCTCTATGGGTGGTTGGCTAGCTTGACCCGTGTCAACCCTGCGGGTTGCCTGCTGGATGCGGGAGAAAAACGAACCACAACAAATGCTTTTTTTAAAATGCAGAGCTTTGTTACTTGCAATATAATGTGTGATGCGTCCGAGGAAGGGCCTTCGCAGCTTGTTAGCCTCTGCCCCCAAATATACTCCCCGCCCCCGCTTAAAATACCCCCCCCCCCTGCAATGATGCCTCTGCTAAACCCAATTTAAATATATATATTTTGATCCATGCAAATTAAGGGCGATTGGTTTTCTCTTTGCCCTAACCTCTGGGATAATTGGCAGAGTCGCCTAATGGTTATGGCGCCCCTTTGTCCCCGTAACCCAGAATCTGGATAAGAGTTTAAGGGCTGCAGGGATTGGTGGGGTTTTTTTTGGGGGGGGGGATATCAGGTGATTGGGGTTTCCCCTTAGATTAGGCCAGACATAGAGGACATTGCCTCTTTTTTTGCTGCGTAATACTTGCCCCAAGACCTCGCCATAAGGCGGGACATTGTCCTTCTAAATAACTCGGCGTACCAAGGCTGAAGGCAAGACACTGACCCACCCCATCGCCTCTGCATCCTTACTCAGCAATAAATCCCACTTTAATACGATAGAACTGGAGAACAAAAAAACTATGTGGGGGATTGAAAGCTTATGCGATAAGCAGGTTTCTACGCAAGTAAGTCTTTCTGGGTTCATCTGCGCTGGGTCACACCTGCAGGAAATCTCCGGTTTTAGAAACTTTAATGTGAATAAGCTGCATTTTTTTTTAACCGTCTCCTCCCCTCTGATCTCCCTCCTTGCAATGTTTCTGTATGCAGAGATAGGAACATTCATTGGCGGCAGCCTTAAACTGAGTCAGAATCGCCGGTCGATCTAGCTCATAATTGTTGACACTGACCGGCAAAGTTTGGGGCAGGGGAAATTTCCAATATCTACCCAGAGATGCCACTGGAGGTTGAACAAATGGATTTTATTATTACGGTCACAGACCAGTTCCGGGTCACTTACAATATCGGGAAAATCAGGAAACACAAAAGGAATATATTGAGTTGCAACTGGGTATAACAGAGACAATTCAGATATAGGCAAAGGTAAAGGGACCCTGACCATTAGGTCCAGTTGTGGCCGACTCTGGGGTTACTGCGCTCATCTTGCTTTATTGGCTGAGGGAGCCGGCGTACAGCTTCCGGGTCATGTGGCCAGCAGGACTAAGCCGCTTCTGGCGTACCAGAGCAGCACACAGAAACGCCATTTACCTTCCCGCCGGAGTGGTACCTATTTATCTACTTGCACTTTGATGTGCTTTTGAACTGCTAGGTTGGCAGGAGCTGGGACCGAGCAATGGGAGCTCACCCCGTCGCGGGGATTCGAACCGCCGACCTTCTGATCGGCAAGACCTAGGCTCTGTGGTTTAACCCACAGCGCCACCCGCGTCCCATACAATTCAGATATAGCGGCAGTTAAATCTTGATCACTAAAATATAACCTAAAATTATCATTTTAAACCTGAATCGTTTTGGTAGCACAGCTTGTTCCCTAAGTTTTATGGCAGCCACACAGAATTGGGGGCTGAACTTCCCGGGTTCAAAAGAGACGCTCTGCCCCATTTTGTTACAGCCCTTCCCCGAGTCAAATAACTGGGATTCGGAAAACCACGTTCGGTCGTCTTGCTGGTACTGAGCTCTCTCAGGAGGTGGAATGAGTGGGTCCCGAAATGTGTGCCTACAGGAAAAAGAAAGGGGTGTGGCTATGCAGCCAGAAACTTGCTCAGTTCTCTGGGGCTCATCTTTAAAATTTTATTGGGCAGCAGACAAGAGAAGGAAGAGAATTGTGTGTTTGGGTTTGGCAAATTTTTACTTACAAAAGCATCTTCGCCTGGTCTGGGTGACCTGTCTTCGTTTGTAACTGTGTACTCGGTTTGCGGAAGGAAGTGCCTCCATCCCTGCCTACAGCTCCTCAAAGCTGTCCCCCATCCTTCTGCCTGGAAGCTGAGGTCCAGCGCTGAGGGCCTTCTGGCGGTTCCCTCATTGCGAGAAGCAAAGCTGCAGGGAACCAGGCAGAGGGCCTTCTCGGTGGTGGCGCCCACCCTGTGGAACGCCCTTCCAGCAGATGTCAAAGCGATAAACAACTACCTGACATTCAGAAGACATCTTAAGGCAGCCTTGTTCAGGGAAGTTTTTAACGTGTGATATTTTACTGTATTTTTGGTTTCTATGGAAGCCGCCCAGAGTGGCTGGGGAAACCCAGCCAGGTGGGTGGGGTACAAATAATAAATTATTATTACGGTATTATTATTATTATTATTATTAGTAGTAGTAGTAGTAGTAGTAGTAGTATACAAGGCTGGCAAAGTTTGGGAAGTGACCGGAGGCTTTGCATTGGGAATGTCAGGGTTCTGGTTCCTGGTCTGTCCAAATCAAAGCATTTCAGGTACCAGATGATGATGATGATGATGGTAATAATAATAATAATAATTATTATTTATTATTTATACCCCGGCCCATCTGGCTAAGTCTCCCCAGCCACTCTGGGCAGCTTCCAATTGAGTGTTAATGACAATACAGCATTAAATATTAAAAACTTCCCTAAACAGGGCTGCCTTCAGATGTCTTTTAAAGAGAAGATAGCTGCTTATTTCTTTCACATCTGAAGGGAGGGTGTTCCACAAGGTGGGCGCCACTACCGAGAAGGCCCTCTGCCTGGTTCCCTGTAACCTCACTTCTCTCAATGAGGGAACCGCCAGAAGGCCCTCGGCGCTGGATCTCAGTGTCCGGGCAAAACGATGGGGGTGGAGACGCTCCTTCTGTTATACTGGACCAAGGCCATTTAGGGCTTTAAAGGTTAGCACTAACACTTTTGAATTGTGCTCGGAAATGTACTGGGAGCCAATGTAGGTCTTTCAAGACCGGTGTTATGTGGTCTCGGCAGCCATCCCCAGTCACCAGTCTGGCTGCCACATTCTGGATTAGTTGTAGTTTCTGGGTCACCTTCAAAGGTAGCCCCACAAAGAGCGCATTGCAGTAGTCCAAGCAGGAGATAACCAGAGCATGCAGCACTCTGGCCAGACAGTCTGCGGGCAGGGAGGGTCTCAGCCTGTGTACCAGATGGAGCTGGTGGACAGCTGCCCTGGACACAGATTTGACCTGTGCCTCCATGGACAGCTGTGAGTCCAGAATGACTCCCAGGCTGCGCACCTGGTCCTTCAGGGGCACAGTTGCCCCATTCAGGACCAGTGAGTCCTCTACACCTGCCCGCCTCCTGTCCCCCCAAAACAGTACTTCTGTCTTGTCAGGATTCAACCTCAATCTGTTGGCTGCCATCCATCCTCCAACCGTCTCCAGACACTCACAGAGGACCTACACTGATGGGAAAGTCGTCTTTCTGGGGAGCCCCTGTTGGCCTCTGGGACTACTCAGGACCGAGACCCAAACAAGACGCTTCAGGCCCCTCTGACTGACCCTTGGGACTCCCCCCCCCCGCACCACCAGCCCCTCTTTCCAGGCCATGCCTCTCACCTGCCCTGCTCTGTGCCCTCCTTGAACAATTTTACCTGTCTGCAATGGGTCCTTGAACTCTGAGAATTCGTCTTGCCTTGTTTTTTATCTTATATTTTGGAAATGTATATCCAGTTCCCCCCCTTTAATTTTTTTTGGGGGGTGGAGAGATGTCGGAGGGGTGTGGGTGTCAAAACCCCTGATTTCTGTGTGGCTGAAATATACAAATAATAGCTCAGTTGGTTAGAGCATGGTGCTGATAAGGCCAAGGTTGCAGGTTCGATCCCTGGATGGGACAGTTGCATATTCATTCATCGCAAGAAGTTAAATTAGACCAGCAACCTTTTTCAGCTGTGGGCCGGTCCATCGTCCCTCAGACCATGTGGGGGGCCGGACTATATTGTTAGGGGGGGGAGTGAACAAATTCCTATGTCCCACAAATAACCCAGAGATGCATTTGAAATAAAAGGACACATTCTACTCATATAAAAACACAATGATTCCTGGACCATCCGGGGGCCGGATTGAGAAGGCGATTGGGCCAGATCCAGTCCTCGGGCCTTAGGTTGCCTACCCCTGGATTAGACAATCCTTAGGGTCCCTGCCAATTCTGCAATTGGACACACCCCCTTCTGCCACTGACCCCACCCACTTTTGCCTCTGGACGCACCCACCTTTCCCCTCTGGACACACCCACTTTTGCCTCTGGACACACCCACCTCTGCCACTGACCACGCCCACCTTCTGCCCCTGGACACACCCACTTCTGCCACTGACCACACCCACTTTTCTTTCTGGACACAACCACTTCTGCCAATGACCACACCGACTTATTGCCTTTGGACACACCCACTTCTGCCAATGACCACACCCACTTCCCTCTGGACACACCCACTTTTGCCTCTGGACACACCCACCTTTCCCCTCTGGACACACCCACTTATGCCACTGACCACACCCACTTTTCCTAGGGACACACCCACTTCTGCCTCTGACCACACCCAAATATGTTGTATGATATATATTTTTTTGGAAATTCCATGTAAAAATTAATAAATATATATAGGTAAAGGTACCGCTGACCATTAGGTCCGGTCGTGGCTGACTCTGGGGTTGCGGCGCTCATCTCGCTTTATTGGCCAAGGGAGCCAGCGTACAGCTTCCGGGTCATGTGGCCAGCAGGACTAAGCCGCTTCTGGCGAACCAGAGCAGCGCACAGAAACACCGTTTACCTTCCTGCCGGAGTGATACCTATTTATCTACTTGCACTTTGACGTGCTTTCGAACTGCTAGGTTGGCAAGAGCAGGGACTGAGCAACGGGAGCTCACCCCATCGCGGGGATTCGAACCGCCGACCTTCTGATCGGCAAGTCCTAAGCTCTGTGGTTTAACCCACAGCGCCACCTGCATCCCTGTTTTGCATGGAGAAGGTTCAATTCCTGGTATTTCAATCGAGGGCTGCCTGAAACCCGGCAAAACGGCTGCCGGCCTGTGCATGGACCCCACTGATAGTTGAACCAATAATCCAATTCCGCATAAGGCAGTGTCCGACATTCGTATGAAGCCATTCCTTTCTGCCTGGGTGGTTTTTCTGTGTCTGTGTCAGAGATAAAGCTTCTCTTTCTCCCCAAATCTTCACCAACGTCCAAGGAGGGTTTGCCAACATTATCAATTTTTTTCCTGGCAAGGCTCCTGCGCCTTGTGAGAAGTTTATGGAAGGTGTCTAGACATCTAACGGTGGGACATTTTCCTGGCTTGGAGATGCAGTGCAGTTTTCACAGACTAAAAATTCTACCTGTTTTTTTTTGGGGGGGGGGGGGAGAAGATGGAGAAACAGAGGCTCTCCTTTTACACACACAAACACATAAGTTGGCAACTTTACTCCTGAGCCGCTACAGCTGAACCTCTGCTCCCCCTTTTCCGGCATTCTATATCTCCCTCCTTTCCCTCAGTTATTATAGGGGTTACCAGATAATGTTGTTGTTTAGTCGTTTAGTTGTGTCCGACTCTTTGTGACCCCCTGGACCAGAGCACGCCAGGCACTCCTGTCTTCCACTGCATCCCACAGTTTGGTCAAACTCATGCTGGTCGCTTGAGAACACTGTCCCACCATCTCGTCCTCTGTCGTTCCCTTCTCCTTGTGCCCTCTATCTTTCCCAACATCAGGGTCTTTTCCAGGGAGTCTTCTCTTCTCATGAGGTGGCCAAGGTACTGGAGCCTCAGCTTCAGGATCTGTCCTTCCAGGGAGCACTCAGGGCTGATTTCCATCAGAATGGATAAGTTGGATCTTCTTGCAGTCCATGGGACTCTCAAGAGTCTCCTCCAGCAACAGAATTCAAAATATTATTCTACAATAGTGTGTGATATATAGAGGTTTGTGCGTGTTTATCTTAGGTGCCAAAGGCCAGGACAAAAGCTACATCTCATCGAGGGCCACACTGAAAGCCCCGAACGATGTAAAGGACAGCAGTTAATATGTACATATGTAAACCCTGTTGTTGTTGTTGTTTAGTCATGTCCGACTCTTTGTGACCCCCTGGACCAGAGCACGCCAGGCACTCCTGTCTTCCACTGCCTCCCGCAATTTGGTCAAACTCATGCTGGTAGCTTCGAGAACACTGTCCCACCATCTCGTCCTCTGTCATCCCCTTCTCCTTGTGCCCTCCATCTTTCCCAACATCAGGGTCTTTTCCATGGAGTCTTCTCTTCTCCAAAGTCTTGGAGCCTCAGCTTCAGGATCTGTCCTTCCAGTGAGCACTCAGGGCTGATTTCCTTCAGAATGGAGAGGTTGGATCTTCTTGCAGTCCATGGGACTCTCCAGAGTCTCCTCCAGCACCAGAATTCAAAAGCATCCATTCTTTTGCGATCAGCCTTCTTTATGGTCCAGCTCTCACTTCCATACATCACCCCAAAATAACTGACCAAAATAACAGCATTCCATTAGGCCATTGCATTGAGGCTGTCTGAAAAGATCCTCAACACCTGTCGCTGAAAACAGCCAGGTATTGCTTCTCTCTTGATCGACGCTCCTGCTTCCTTTCCTCTGCTTGTTTCCGCTGTGTTGAGCTTTTTAGATTGTAAGGTCTTCGGGGCAGGGACCTTATCCTCTGGGCAGATCCACAGCACGACCAACGCGCATTTACAGCACTTTGCCTACCCCCAGAGAACTGTAGTTTTTTAGCGGTACAGTCATACCTTGGGTTGAAGTAGCTTCGGGATAGGTACCGTATTTTTTGCTCTATCAGACTCACTTTTTCCCTCCTAAAAAGTAAGGGGAAATGTGTGTGCGTCTTATGGAGCGAATGCAGGCTGCGCAGCTATCCCAGAAGCCAGAACAGGAAGAGGGATCACTGCTTTCACTGCGCAGCGATCCCTCTTGCTGTTCTGGCTTCTGAGATTTTTTTCCTTGTTTTCCTCCTCCCAAAACGAGGTGCTTCTTGTGGTCTGGTGCATCTTATAGAGCGAAAAATACGTTATTTTCGGGTTGCGCACTGCGGAGACCCAGAAGAAGTGGAGCGCGTTACTTCCGGGTTTCGCCGCTCGCGCATGCGCAGAAGGTCAAAATGACATCACGCGCATGCACAGAAGTGTCGAATCGCGACCTGCGCATGTGCAGACGCACGGACGCGTGTTGCGTTCGCTTCTGGATGCGAATGGGGCTCCGGAACGGATCCCGTTCGCATCCAGAGGTACAAAGGTACTGCAAGGTGTAGCTCTGTGAGTGGGAAAGTACAATTCCCAGAATCCCTTGGGGGGGCAAGCCACGGGGTTTTAATGTGTGTTTGGATGTGTTTCAGATGCACAGTGTGGGTCACCCATTTGCAAGCATGTGGATGGTGCTAGCTGCAGAGACTTAATAATAATAATAATAATAATAATAATAATAATAATAATAATAATAGATAGATGATAGATAGATAGATAGATAAGAAAGAAAGAAAGAAAGAAAGAAAGAAAGAGGTGGAATTTCTCATTCAGGAAACTAACAGTGCGAACCCAAAAGCATCTACTCATAAATAAGTCCCGTTCAGTTCAAAGGGGGGTCGCTTCCAGGTAAATGAATATCTTAAGGGTACATAGAACAATAACTTTAACAATAAAATACACCCCATATTTTTCTCCCTGCCCTTCCTCCTTTCAGGGCTCCACCCCCTCAGATCTCCCCCCCTTTTGCACTGATCTTGACATCAGCAAAACCGAAAGCAGACTGAGTCATTCTATTGTTCGCCTCCCCTCCCCGCCATGTGTCAAACGAGCTGTCTGTCTCGTAACGTCTTTTGCAAAATGAAATTAAACTCCACTTGGAAGTTAGATTTAATTTAATGTCTGCTGGGTGCCTCGTTTGAAACGCACGGCAAAGAGAAACACAAATGTGCTCCCGGGATGGAGGGGAAAAGGGGGGCAGTCCGTGATGTCACAGGCCCTGGCCAATTAGTGCTGTGCACAGCTGGCGTCTACCTTGGGCATACAAAGCCTTGGCTGAATCCTGCAGGGGCGATTGTTAGATATGAATGGAGGGTGGAGGTCTTCAGTGTTACCTGCCTGTTGTCTTTATTCATGGAAACAGTGCTGCTCTGTGCCGGATTTACGTATAAGCTATAGCTTAAGGTAAAGGTAAAGGGACCCCTGACCGTTAGGTCCAGTTGCGGACGACTCTTGGGTTGCTGCACTCATCTCGCTTTATTGGCCAAGGGAGCTGGCGTACAGCTTCTGGGTCATGTGGCCAGCATGACTAAGACGCTTCTGGCGAACCACAGCAGTGCACATAAACGCTTTTTACCTTCCCGCTGGAGTGGTACCTGTTTATCTACTTGCACTTTGACTTGCTTTTGAACTGCTAGGTTGGCAGGAGCAGGGACCGAGCAACGGGAGCTCACCCCGTCGCGGGGATTCGAACCGCCGACCTTCTGACTGGCAAGTCCTAGGCTCAGTGGTTTAACCCGCAGCGCCACCCACGTCCCATAAGCTATAGCTTAGCCCCCCCAAAAAAAAATTAAAGGGGGGGAACTGGATATACATTTCCAAAATATAAGATAAAAAACAAATAAAATAAAACCTACATAGTGTTTTGTGTTGTGTAGGCTCCTACGATGTAAGTCATGGGCCCTGCCTGCTTGCCTGCTCCCTAAAATATCCCTGGTTTGCTCTTTTCTATATATAGGGTGCCTACATTCTGCATGGACTGGTTGCAGGGCAACATGTGCAAATGGCTTGAGATACCTATGAGGTCCGTAAATTACCATATAGCATTTATTCAACACAAAAAACAGCGACAATTGTTTGTTGACAAAGGACAGCTGGACATAGAAAGGGCCCCATTACCTTCAGGAGCTTAGGGCCTCATCAAACCTAAATCCGGCCCTGAGTGTGGGGTAGTGGTTAGAGTGTCGGACGAGGATGAGGACCTGGAAGACCTGGGTTCGAATCCCCACGCAGCCACAAATCTCGCTGGTTGACCTTGGCGGCCAATCACTGCCACTTGGCCTAATATACCTCACAGGGTTGTTGTGAGGATTAAATTACCTTATTCCGAATAGGATTCCTCACAAGAAAAGGGAAAAGTTGACAGCTATGCCAGACAAGTGTACCGAGATATTTGGAATGCTTGTGGGTTTCTTGTTTTTGCTGGTTTTAATTTTTTGAACGTTTTAAGTACTTTTAACATTTAGAACATTTTAAGTTCTACATTTTTGTAAACCGCTTTGCAATCCAATGGTATATGAATTCTATGAAATAAAATGAATACTTAAATTACATTAATTACATTCATTCCCCACCCTTCACCAGCAGGTCCCTGGGAGGGTTACAACAATTTAAAATGCAGAATTTAAAGCAGATTGCAGCCGCAAGAACAGACTGAGTCTGAAAACACTAAATTCAGGTGTCGAAGACCAGGGTAGAGGAGGACGCCTTCAGCATTTGCCAAAAGTTGTATAGCAAAGAAGTCGCTTGAAATTGTCAGGGCTTTCCCCAAAGATTCCTGGGAGATGTAGTTTGTTAACTGTGTTGAGATCTGTTAGGAGGAGACCCCCCCCCACACGCCTCAGAGAACTACAATTCCCAGAATTCCTTGGGAATTGGTGTTGACTCTTAAACTATTCTGGGTTTAAACCAGGCATAGGCAAACTCGGCCCTCTGGATGTTTTGGGACTACAACTCCCATCATCCCTAGCTAGCAGGACCAGTGGTCAGGGATGATGGGAATTGTAGTCTCAAAACATCTGGCGGGCCGGAGTTTGCCTATGCCTGGTTTAAACCGATATATAATGAATTGAAAAGGATGTTTAAAATAATTGTAAAAAACAACAGAGATGGGTGACACCTGGCTTGAGAACAGTACATGTGAAAAGGATCTAGGAGTCTTGGTTGACCACAAACTTGACATGAGCCAACAGTGTGACGCGGCAGCTAAAAAAGCCAATGCAATTCTGGGCTGCATCAATAGGAGTATAGCATCTAGATCAAGGGAAGTAATAGTGCCACTGTATTCTGCTCTGGTCAGACCTCACCTGGAGTACTGTGTCCAGTTCTGGGCACCACAGTTCAAGAAGGACACTGACAAACTGGAACGTGTCCAGAGGAGGGCAACCAAAATGGTCAAAGGCCTGGAAACGATGCCTTATGAGGAACGGCTAAGGGAGCTGGGCATGTTTAGCCTGGAGAAGAGGAGGTTAAGGGGTGATATGATAGCCATGTTCAAATATCTAAAAGGATGTCACAGAGAGGAGGGAGAAAGGTTGTTTTCTGCTGCTCCAGAGAAGCGGACACGGAGCAATGGATCCAAACTACAAGAAAGAAGATTCCACCTAAACATTAGGAAGAACTTCCTGACAGTAAGAGCTGTTTGACAGTGGAATTTGCTGCCAAGGAGTGTGGTGGAGTCTCCTTCTTTGGAGGTCTTTAAGCAGAGGCTTGACAACCATATGTCAGGAGTGCTCTGATGGTGTTTCCTGCTTGGCAGGGGGTTGGACTCGATGGCCCTTGGGGTCTCTTCCAACTCTATGATTCTATGATTCTAACAGAAGCTTTTCTTTTGGGAATTATAGGGACAGAACTACCTAAACTGTTTAGAAACTTATTAATGTATGGGACTACAGCGGCAAGAAAGTTACTTGCCCCAAAATGGAAAGAGGCAAAAGTCCCAGTAAAGGTAGAATATATACAAAAACTTATGGAATATTCAGAAATGGCCCAAACCTACCGGAAGAATAAGAGATCAAGATAACAAACTTTTTATAAAAGAACGGAAATGGTTTATTGAATGTTTACAGATGAATTGTAAACAGATAAAAACATTGGCAGGGTTATTGTAACAACCTGCAGTTTTATAAGAGTACAGTGGTACCTTGGGTTACATACGCTTCAGGTTACAGACTCCGCTAATCCAGAAATATTACCTCGGGTTAAGAACTTTGCTTCAGGATGAGAACAGAAATTGCACGGTGGCAGTGGGAGGCCCCATTAGCTAAAGTGGTGTTTCAGTTTAAGAACAGTTTCAGGTTAAGAACGGACCTCTGGAACAAATTAAGTACTTTACTTGAGGTACCACTGTATATATTTAAAGAAGATGAATATCGAGTAAATTAAATGAATTTGGATATGCAGAAGATATTAAAAATTAATCTAAGGAACTGCAGGAAGAGGGGGAAGGAAGTCAAGTTTTGAAATGTTAAAATGGCTTTAAAATTATTGAAATGTATAAACCTGAAAAGCATAAATATTTTTTTAAAAACAGTGCTCTCGGCACTCTTAACGAACTACATTCCTGCATTGCAGCGGGTTGGTCTGGATGACCCCTAGGGTCCCATTCCAGCTCTTCAATCCCATGATTCTTTGGGGGAAGCTGTGGCTGTTTAAAGTGGCGTAAGAAAATGCACGTTGCAGATGTGGCCTGGGTCTGCTTTTGTTTTTCACCTGGGCAAAACGGCACATTGCCAATCAGCCAAGGCCTTGCCCGCCTCCCCTCCTTGCATTAAATCCTTTGCCAAGAATCAGCCTCTGAATAATGAACGAAACGCTCTCCAAGCAGAGAGGCTTCAACCTTGCACTCATGCGTCGCACGCATGTGCAGCCCCCGGCCTTGGAGTCGGGAAAGACCGAAATAACCAAAGTCGCAAGCGTCAGGAGCTGGCGGTGGGCAGAGGAGAGGAGCGCCTGCACCCTCGGGGAAGTTCAAGGCCCTTTGGCTGAACGCTAAGCTCGCGGCGCCGAGATGAAATGAAATAAAAGCCTGCCGCTGTTTGCTTCGCAGAGCCGTGAGGCAGAACTTGCAGTCTCCCAGCCAATTAGCAAAACACTAGTAATATCCAAAAGGCAACATGATGGCCAAGTACAACAATGCGATTTCAATATAAACTCTTTATGTAATCTGTGCAGTACACTGAACAAAATGAAATATATGAAATATGCAACCTCCGCAAAACCAAATACCGTATTTTTTGCTCTATACGACTCACTTTTTCCCTCCTAAAAAGTAAGGGGAAATGTGTGTGCGTCTAATGGAGCAAATGCCGGCTGCGCAGCTATCCCAGAAGCCAGAACAGCAAGAGGGATTGCTGCTTTCACTGCGCAGCGATACCTCTTGCTGTTCTGGCTTCTGAGATTCAGAATATTTTTTTTTCTTGTTTTCCTCCTCCAAAAACTAGGTGTGTCTTGTGGTCTGGTGCATCTTATAGAGCGAAAAATATGGTAAACAGAAATCGTCTAAATTTCTGAAAGTCACAAAATACGGTATGCACTCTTGATGGATTATCTTGAAAACATAGAACCAAATAAACATAAGTCTTATATGTCTCTGAAAGTCTTTGTAGACTATGCAAGTCTCTGAAGGAAGCAATGGGTCGGATTCTTATCTGATGAAAACAAGCCGTAAAGCTTTGTTTTATGACGTCCAACGCTGCCAAAGTGGTCCACAAACAGACGTTGTGAACAGTGATTCCAGATATACCCAACTTTTCGTGGAATTCTTCTTCAGCACAGCAGAAGGATACAGAAATGTTTCATAAAGCCATCTATATGGTGAATGGAACTGTATAAACAACAATTGCTATGGAGCAGTGGTTCAATGTTCTGTATAGATTATATAAAGAGTTTATATTGACTTCGCATTGTTGTACTTGGTCGTTGTGTTGCTTTTGGGATATTACTGACACAGGGGTTTAATTGTTTAATTAGCAAAACACAGCTGCGCCTGCACGCATTTTGCTTGCGCGATTCCCATTACACGTGGTTCGTAGAATCATGGGAAAGATTCCATCAACGGTGTCTCTGAAAATTTTTGCACATCACTTGGGAAGACAGGCAAACTAATGTCAGTGTACTGGAAGAAGCAAAGATCACCAGTGTCAAAGCGATGATTCTTCAACATCAATTTTGTTGGACTGGTCATGTTGTACGGATGCCTGATAATTGTCTTCCAAAGCAACTACTTTATTCAAACTTAAAAATGGAAAGTGTAATACTGGTGGTCAACGAAAGAGGTTTAAAGACTCTCACAAGGCAAATCTTTAAAAATGTAGTATAAACACTGACAACTGGGGAACACTGGCCTGCGAGCGCTCCAATTGGAGAACAGCCTTTACCAAAGGTGTCATGGACTTTGAAGACACTCGAACTCAGGACACAAGGGAGAAACGTGCTAAGAGGAAGGCACGCTTGGCAAATCCACACCGTGATCAACTCCTGCCTGGAAACCAATGTCCCCACTGTGGAAGGACGTGTGGATCCAGAATTGGCCTCCACAGTCACTTACGGACTCATTGTTAAAACCATGTTTATGGAAGACAATCTTACTTGGCTATGAGTGATTGCCAAAGCAGAATTGTAGATATGGAAGGAAACCCAAGGTCCAGCCCCCTATTAACGCAGGACTATGCAGTTGTCTCAGAGGGGTGTCGAACCTGCAACCTTGGCATTTTCAGCACCATGCTCTAACAAGCTGAGCTATGCAGGCAGACTTCTCCAGTCCTCTTTCAAAGCTGCATTCAAAGTTGGAGACTTTAAAAATATTGCCGCATTCACATACATGAAAGCAGAGCGGAGAGACGCAGGTTGGAGTTGGGTGGTCATCCGCCATGGATGCTTTAGTTGAAATTCCTGAATTACAGCGGGTTGGACTAGATGATCCTTAGGGTCCCTTCCGACTTTACCGTTCTGTGATTCTAAGTTCCTGGGGGAGAGAGAGCTATCAATGACTACCAGGCAGAGGGCCTTCTCGGTGGTGGCGTCCGCCCTGTGGAACGCCCTCCCACCAGATGTCAAGGAAAAGCTAGGTGACTTTTTGAAGACATCTGAAGGCAGCCCTGTATAGAGAAGTTTTAGAATGTGGCTTTTGGGGGGGGGAGTGTTATTGGGTTATTGCTTTTGGTTTGATTTTATATAATAAAGAATAATTTCTTATTTATACCCCGACCTCCCCGGTTCAGAAAACTGGGCTCAGGGTGGGTAACAACAAATTTAAAACAATTGATGCAACAAAAACCAGCATAAAATACAGTATAAAACGTGAATAGCTGCCCCTATTTTCATCGGAGAACTGTTGGAGGGGGTGGAGTTATGCAACCCCCGAGCCAAGGAGATAAATACCTATACAACCTTTAGAAGACACCTGAAGGCAGCCCTATATAGGGAAGCTGTTTAATGTTTTATTATGTTTTTATATATGTTGGAAGCTGCTCAGAGTGGCTGGGGCAACCCAGTCAGACGAGTGGGGTATAAATATTATTATTATTATTGAATGTTGTTGTTGTTTAGTCGTGTCCAACTCTTCGTGACCCCCTGGACCAGAGCACGCCAGGCCCTCCTGTCTTCCACTGCCTCCCGCAGTTTGGTCAAACTCATGTTTGGAGCTTCGAGAACACTGTCCCACCATCTCGTCCTCTGTCGTCCCCTTCTCCTTGCGTCCTCCATCTTTCCCAACATCAGGGTCTTCTCCAGGGAGTCTTCTCTTCTCATGAGGTGGCCAAAGTATTAGAGTCTCAGGGCTGATTTCCTTCAGAATGGAGAGGTTTGATCTTCTTGCAGTCCATGGGACTCTCAAGAGTCTCCTCCAGCACCAGAATTCAAAAGCATCAATTCTTCAGTGATCAGCCTTCTTTATGGTCCAGCTCTCACTTCCATACATCACTACTGGGAAAACCATGGCTTTAACTATACAAACCTTTGTTGGCAAGGTGATGTCTCTGCTTTTTAAGATGCTGTCTAGGTTTGTCATTGCCTTTCTCCCAAGAAGCAGGCGTCTTTTAATTTCGTGATTGCTGTCACCATCTGCAGTGATCATGGAGCCCAAGAAAGTATTGAGTAGGACGTCCCTATTTTCGCCGGAGAAATGTTTTTGGAGGGTATGTGATTATTTATCCAATAGCTGGAAGGGAGCGGGTATCTCTGCGCATTGCATCCTAAACACAACGACGATGTGCCCAGTGTTCAGATGTTCACGGTCATTCGCTGGCATCTGTGCTGAATGCCTTTAAAACAATATGTGAGAGTCCCTTTGTCGAAGGCTCGGCGGGTGTGTGGGGTGGGAATAATGGGGGGGAATCTCTTTTGTAATGCCCTCTCTAGCTAAAGCCTTGCAGAGCCAGGCTAGGTGCCCCCCAGCGCCAGCGCGGCCGCCAAACGCCGGAGTCAGCAAGTCTCCATTTTTGCAGGGACAGGAGGGAGCCGGAGGCTGAGGAGAACTTGCTGGGGTTGCAGTTTCCGGGCAGAAGGTACGGGAAGGTCTCCCTGCCAAAGCCCCCAGAACATCCCTGCTCGGTCCAAAGTCAGAAATGGAACCAGAGTTCCCAAAGAGTTACGTGGAATGACCGCTCCCCACATCAATTGGGGCGCCTTTTGCGTGGCCGTGTGCAGCCCCCCGGATCCCAGGGCCAGTGGTGTAGCGTGGGGGGTGCAGGGGGGCCTGCCACACCGGGCGCAACATCTGGGGGGGGCGCTCACCGCCTCCGGAGCCGCCGAAGAGCCTCGGGCGCAGGTTGTATCAGAGCTCCATGTCTCGCGGAACCGACGAGCTGTGCGCGCGTCCTGGCTGAAGGCGTTCGGCAGGCAGCGGCTCTCAGCGCTCGCCACGGTCCCTGCGCATCAGGGCCGCGGAGGGCGCGCCAGGCAGCCCCTCCTCACAGCCCCACCGCCACCGCTGCTGCTGCAGCTGCTGGGCCATGTTGCATTTTTCTCGCCTCTCTGCCCTCCTCCTCCTCCGGGCAAGCGGCGTTGTTTGGGCGGCTGCGCCAGCGGCAACTCGCCTCAGATCACCTGACACGGATCCACCGCCGTCGCTGTGGCTACCTTACCGTAAATACCCCAGCCCAGGCAGCAGCAAGAAGAAGCTGGCAGCGGCGGCAGGTTAGGGGCGCAAATTACTTGCCTTGCCCTGGGTGCTGACAACCCATGTTACGCCGCTGCCCAGGGCGACTCCTGGTAGTTCGGGCTGGCTTCATCTTCCCCAGGCGGGATACCTGGAGGTCTCCGCCTACCTCAGCCAATCGCCCAATCCCACCTGGGGAGGCGTTGCCAGGGGATTGGCCAGGTAAGGGGAGGGACCGCCTTGCCCACACAACAGAAGGTGCGTCTTACCTGCGAAGCAGCAGTCGGCTCCAGAGCTCCTCCCACCTTCCCCTCCCTCAGTTAAGTCTTCTTTTGCAGGTTAGCCTCTTCTCCACAGGTACGCTGTTACGTCAAGGTCACTGTTGAAGGACCGGAAAGGAATTTTCCTGCATTGGCAGGTTTTGCCTTTCCCATAGCAAAACGTCACAACTTTGGCGGTTTCAGGCCTGGGGCAGAATCCTTTAGTCTATCTTAGAATCACAGAATCATAGAATTGGAAGAGACCCCAAGGGCCATCGAGTCCAACCCCCTGCCAAGAAGGAAACCCCATCAGAGCACTCCTGACATATGGTTGTCAAGCCTCTGCTTAAAGACCTCCAAAGAAGGAGACTCCACCACACTCCTTGGCAGCACATTCCACTGTCAAACAGCTCTTACTGTCAGGAAGTTCTTCCTCATGTTGAGGTGGAATCTTCTTTCTTGTAGTTTGGATCCATTGCTCCGTGTCCGCTTCTCTGGAGCAGCAGAAAACAACCTTTCTCCCTCCTCTATGTGACATCCTTTTATATATTTGAACATGGCTATCATATCACCCCTTAACCTCCTCTTCTCCAGGCTAAACATGCCCAGCTCCCTTAGCCGTTCCTCATAAGGCATCGTTTCCAGGCCTTTGACCATTTTGGTTGCCCTCCTCTGGACCCGTTCCAGTTTGTCAGTGTCCTTCTTGAACTGTGGTGCCCAGAACTGGACACAGTACTCCAGGTGAGGTCTGACCAGAGCAGAATACAGTGGCACTATTACTTCCCTTGATCTAGATGCTATACTCCTATTGATGCAGCCCAGAATTGCATTGGCTTTTTTAGCTGCCGCGTCACACTGTTGGCTCATGTCACGTTTGTGGTCAACCAAGACTCCTAGATCCTTTTCACATGTACTGCTCTCAAGCCAGGTGTCACCCATCTTGTATTTGTGCCTCTCATTTTTTTTGCCCAAGTGTAATACTTTACATTTCTCCCTGTTAAAATTCATCTTGTTTGTTTTGGCCCAGTTCTCTAATCTGTCAAGGTCTTCCTAAACTGGGGGACATGAAGTGGTGACCCACACCCCCCTTGTGGTGATCCCAGGGTTCCCCGTTAAAGGCGTCTTGAGGGGAGGCGTTGCCCATATACCGAGAGGTTGCCATTGCTCTCCCCTCCAATGGTGGTGAAAGCGGGGGGAAGGCTCTCTGCTTGAACATATGTTCTCCAGAGCCAGCCCAATCCCCACACCTTCTGGATAACCCTGATGTCTCCCAGATCCCCGGCTGGGGACTGGGAAGGATAAATGCCTGAGCCAAGGTCTCCCTACATCTGAAACTTAACAAAGTTGTGGCCAATTTTAATCCCATAGCACGTTGTCTTGTGTCATGATTCTGCTCGGGGGTCGCCTGGGGTTGGGGGGGACTCTGCCTGTCCACGCAAACAAGCGGTATTGTGCAGGTGGGATTCGATCATCTCCTGGCATATTCAGGGTGCACAGCTGAAGTGGGTTTGGTGCTCAAGCCCCCTCCGAAAGACAAACAAACGAAAACAGACTTCTTGTGAGGAGGAATAAAAAGGTAAAGGTACCCCTGCCCGTACGGGCCAGTCTTGACAGATTCTAGGGTTGTGCGCTCATCTCACTCTATAGGCCGGGAGCCAGCGCTGTCCGCAGACCCTTCCGGGTCACGTGGCCAGTGTGACGAAGCTGCATCTGGCGAGCCAGCGCAGCACACGGAACGCCATTTACCTTCCCGCTGGTAAGCGGTCCCTATTTATCTAATTGCACCCAGGGGTGCTTTCGAACTGCTAGGTTGGCAGGCGCTGGGACCAAATGACGGGACCGCACCCCGCTGCGGGGATTCGAACCGCCGACCATACGATCGGCAAGTCCTAGGCGCTGAGGTTTTACCCACAGCGCCACCCGCGTCCCTGTGAGGAGGAATAGTATTATATGAAAAAACTGCTCCCTTCCCCTTATGGGTTACTCAAGAACCCAGATAGAGTCCTTACGTAGGTTCTCTATTGGTAGGAGAAAAGAACAGAGGCCAACCAGAGAATATTGAGAAGCAAAGCAGCTAGTAAGCCTGATCTTTATTAAACTGTTGCAACAGGGTCCTCAGCGCCCCCATGCAGGAGGGAGGAGGAACATTGGCTTGCGAGCTCTTATATAGGCTTTTGAAATTGCCACCCTGTAGCTCAAGGCCACCCCCCAATACTTCATACATACATCACTGAAGCAGAGGTCTGCAGCAGAAAACCTATCTGCCAGGATACCTGATAATGGTCACTGATTGCTTTCACCTGGGCATGCTGGCCATTCTTTTGTGATGGTAAATACTCGGTTCCTGAATGCAGGTCACAGGCTCACACCCTATTCATATCTTAAATGTGCCCTTAAGACGGGATTTGTGAGCAGAGAGACAATGGGGAGGTTTCCCCATTTCCTTCCTCCTTGCAGAGAAACATTTGAGGTCAATTTGGGAGAGTCAAAATCAGGGGTCAGCAAACTTTTTCAGCAGGGGGCCAGTCCACTGTCCCTCAGACCTTGTGGGGGGCCAGACTATATTTTTTTTGGGGGGGAGAACGAATTCCTATGCCCCACAAATAACCCAGAGATGCATTTTAAATAGAAGCACACATTCTACTCATGTAAAAATACCAGGCAGGCCCCACAAATAACCTAGAGATGCATTTTAAATAAAAGGGCACATTCTAATGTAAAAACACGCTGATTCCTGGACCATCCGCAGACCAGATTGAGAAGGCGATTGGGCTGGATCCGGCCCCCGGGCCTTAGTTTGGCTACCCATGGTCAAAATGGTTTCAGGACTGTTTTCCTGTACTATTTCAGACATGTGGTTTATATATTTATGTATGTGCTTGCCTGGTTCATTTATGAACCTTTATTTTATATCTTCGACCTTATAATTCTCATAACAAATAGGACCAACAGAAATCTAGAGTTGTATTGGGGCCCCATAGGGTCATCTAGCACAAGCCTCTGCAATAATAATAATAATAATAATAATAATAATAATAATAATTTATTATTTATACCCCGCCCATCTGGCTGGGCCTCCCCAGCCACTCTGGGCGGCTTCCATAAAAACCAAAAATACAGTAAAATATCACATGTTAAAAACTTCCCTAAACAATGCAGGAATCGGGTGCAGGTTCTGCGGACAAAGCCAGGGGAAGCCGTTGGCAGTGGCGGAATGTAAATCCTGTTGTTGTTGTTGTTTAGTCATGTCCGACTCTTCGTGACCCCCTGGACCAGAGCACGCCAGGCACTCCTGTCTTCCACTGCCTCCCGCAGTTTGGTCAAACTCATGCTGGTAGCTTCGAGAACAATGTCCCACCATCTTGTCCTCCGTCGTCCCCTTCTCCTTGTGCCCTCCATCTTTCCCAACATCAGGGTCTTTTCCAGGGAGTCTTCTCTTCTCAGGAGGTGGCCAAAGTATTGGAGCCTCAGCTTCAGGATCTGTCCTTCCAGTGAGCACTCAGGGCTGATTTCCTTCAGAATGGAGAGGTTTGATCTTCTTGCAGTCCATGGGACTCTCCAGAGTCTCCTCCAGCACCAGAATTCAAAAGCATCAATTCTTCAGTGATCAGCCTTCTTTATGGTCCAGCTCTCACTTCCATACATCACTACTGGGAAAACCAGAGCTTTAACTGTACAGACCTTTGTTGGCAAGGTGATGTCTCTGCTTTTTAAGATGCTGTCTAGGTTTGACCTTGGAGCAATAAATGTACCCTGCTGGGGGCATAAGTAAATATTAAAAGGATCATAGAATTGTACCCCTAACAGGGCTGCTGGAAGTTGTAGTCCGGAACATCTAGGCTGGCATTCGAGGCTGCTTTAATAATTTTTTTAAATTATTTCTCGTTTCTTAATTGGGTGCTTTTGAGGTTTAGTGACCTTGGTTAACATAACTTTAGCCTTCATTGTCTCTGTTCTTTCATTCCAATTCAGCCTAAAATCACTGTGATATGTTTTCTGCGCTTTTTTTTCTAATATGTGAGAGTTCAGCTCTGGGAGCCAGACACAAAGCGATCTCTTTTTCCAAACCAAATTGCAAGATCCAAACATCAGTCATGGATACTGACTTAAGAGTCGTGAACAAAGATCTTTTGAAGTGAAAAAGACCTGCCATGGTCCCAGGCGCTGGGCTTGAAAGCCTTATAGTTTTCAATTTGCATTTTTATGACAGTGATATCTCCCCCCTTGTTTGTTTTCCTTATTATAAAAATAAATGCACACATGCACAAAGAAAAACACACAAAAATAATATATCTATAACAACTACTAACATGCACATGTACATTTTCTCCCACCCTCATAACATTAAAAGTTCTGAGTGTCCGATGAAACTGAAGGTTGGAAAATTTCAGGACAGAAAGTCCATAGCAGCTGCTTTCGTAGTTGTTAATATTATTATATATTTATTTACTTATACCCTGTGTTTTTCCCCCGACGAGACTCAAAAAAACAACCACAGTCTTTCTTTTTAATCATTTTTATTTGAGTCTACAAATAAAAATTTATAACAATCCAAATGCATATTCATATGTAGAGATTACTCAAAATCTCGAGACTTCCCCCACCATCCCCTCCAGCTGTCAACATTTACAACTGCATATTATTCCATATTCTGTATTTTATGTCCTTCAAACTTATCCATAGTATTTGTTACATTACAAGTGAGATTAAAATCCTGCTAATATTTTCATCTGCTTGCAGTGGTCTCTTAAATCAATTATGAATTTTCCCCATCCTTTTGTAAAGTTTTTGTCCTCTTGGTTTCGGAACTTTCCAATCACTTTTGCCATTTCGGCGTAGTCCATCGGCTTAGGGACTATTCCTTATTTCCATCTCGGGGCTAGTAGCATCTCTGCTGCTGTTGTCGCCTACATAAAGAGTCTTTTCTGTTCCTTTGGAATGTCGGTACCTACAATTCCTAATAAAAACACTTCTGGTTCTTTTTAAACAAAAGTTATTCTAAACATTTTCTTCATTTCATTAGATATCATCTCCCAGAATGCTTTTATAACATTACGCGGCCACTATATATGATAAAAGGTACCTTCTTTTTCTTTACATTTCCAGCAGGTATTTGGACTTGTTCTAAACATTTTGGCTAACTTAAAGGTAAAGGTAAAGGGACCCCTGACCATTAGGTCCAGTCGCGGCCGACTCTGGGGTTGCGGCACTCATCTCGCTTTACTGGCCGAGGGAGCCGGTGTACAGCTTCCGGGTCATGTGGTCAGCATGACTAAGCCGCTTCTGGCGAACCAGAGCAGCGCACGGAAACACCGCTTACCTTCCCGCCGGAGCGGTACCTATTTACCTACTTGCACTAGTGTGCTTTCAAACTGCTAGGTTGGCAGGAGCAGGGACCGAGCAACGGGAGCTCACCCTGTTGCGGGGATTTTTTTTTTTTTTTTCTGAATGGTGCAGCAAGACTTTTATTTTTTATTTTTTATAAATATTTATTAAGAATTTTTATAAGAAAAAAACATAAATAACAAACAACATTGCTTATGTCATACACAAAATTTCATAACTCGTTTGGACTTCCTCACGTCTCCCGCTCCCACTTACATTGTTAAAAAGTTTTTCCAAGCAAATTATCATCTTGTTTACAATCTTATATCCACTCGTTTAAATATAATCTGATAGTTCTCCCCAAAGGATTTGTCTTTTCCTTAATCTCACTTATCATCTAATTTCAATCTAGTTTAGTGGTGGCCAATTATTTATGATCAAGCATCCTTCTTAACATTCAATCAAATTACAATATTTTTGTAAATAAGTTTTAAATTTCTTCCAATCTTCTTCCATCCTTTCTTCTCCCAGGTCTCGGATTCTGCCGGTCATCTCTGCCACCCTGTTGCGGGGATTTGAACCGCCAACCTTCTGATCGCCAAGCCCTAGGCTCTGTGGTTTAACCCACAGCGCCACCCACGTCCCTTACCTCCAAAGTTAGCCCCACATAAAACTTTGAGAACCAAGGTACTACTGTATCTGATTCAGTCTTACACATCTTAGCAAGCCTACTCGGAGTCAAGTACCACCTCTCAATCATTTTCAAGTAGTTCAAGGAATAACATGCTGTAAACGTCCGATTGCGTCATTGCCTGTATTTCGTAGGTAGCTCACTACAGTCATACCTCGAGTTACAGACGCTTTGGGTTGTACGATTTCGGGTTGTGCACCACGCTGAACCCGGACGTACCGGAACGAGTTACTTCCGGGTTTCGGCGCTTGTGCATGCACAGAAGCACTAAATTGCGCTTTGCGCATGCGCAGAAGTGCTGAATCACAACCGCACATGCGCAGACGGGGCGCTGTGGGTTGCGGACGCTGTGGGTTGTGAACGTGCTTCCCGCATGGATCACATTTGCAACCCGAATGTCCACTGTAATGCATTTTGCCCTGAGCAGCTGAATTCTCCATGTCATCCGACCCAAAGGGAGGACTGGACCCATTGCTGCCGGGATGAAGAGTTCAGTAGGTGACACACCTTCTCCTTAATCCTGCGTAATGCGCACAGCCGCGATTTCCCCATTCTGATCCGAGTCTCCTGGGGTGTGTTCAGAATACGTCGCTATTTTTAGAGTCCGTGGGACAAATCTGCTGACAGGCCTGTGTTTGGCTGGCGCAACAGCAGCAGCAGTGTTGGAGAAACGGCTCCTGCAACTTTTCCCGGCAGCTTGCGGTAAATCCAGAAGGGTTTAGTAGTTCTTGGATAAGGAGATGAGTAAGGCAGCTCACCTCAAACGGAGACAAAGGATAGGTGTGGGCATCAGATCACATATTGTTATAAATTCAGGGTAAACCCTGAAAATCACTGCAATTTTCGCGACATAAGACGTACCTGACCATAAGACACACCTAGTTTTTGGAGGAGGATCTGGTGGTGAATTTGGGGTGACCCAATGCAAAAATCCTGAGGATCCATGTGGATCCGTGCTTTGTAACCACATTTATGCGCCATTGCGGCCCCACGCAACAGTGGCTGCATGATTTTTTTTTGGCGCAGGCTGTAGCCATGGACATGCTATGTGATCTGATGGTGAATTTGGGGTGACCCAATGTAAAAATCCTGAGGATCCATAGGCTTTTAACTCCCGCTCACAGGCAGCCTCCTTTATCTCTAGCGTCCCTTATCTCTCTCCCGATCCCACCGATCAGCTGCTTCCTTTCAACACTCCCTTCCCTCTTGTTTGCCTTAGTGTCTTTTCCTTAGCTGGAGCAGTTTTTTACTCCTCCTTTTCTTCTAATTTCTCTCCTTATTGCTTTAGTCTTCCTGTTTCCCCCTTTTGCAAATTTGCTGTCCCCCTCCCAGGCAGCCTCCTTTATCTCTAGCGTCCCTTATCTCTCTCCCCGACCGGCAAACGATCAGCGGCTTTGTTTCAACACCCACTTCCATCTTTCTTAAAAAAAAAAAAAAAGCATGATCTGCTTTTTGCCCCAGGGCAATTTGGCTTCAGGGACCATGCATTCGCTCCATAAGACGCACAGACATTTTCCCCTTACTTTTTAGGAAGAAAAAAGTGCGTCATGGAACGAAAAATACGGTAATAAATGCTTGTGTTTGGGTGATTTTTGATATGAAAGGAGAATGCAAGCAGCAAAGGACTTCGTTTGGCTGAGCTACGGCCCTCAAGGAATAATAGAGGGACATTAACAATACAAGGGAACTTCTTTTTAAAAATTAATAATTGTAATTTTCATTTATATACATTACAACAATTGTTCAAACATAATTCTAACATTTGAGACTTTGACTCCCCCCTCTTTCTGCACTCCCCCCCATTTATTTCCATCCTTTCCTGCATACTCCAAATTATCTTAATTTATTTCTTTATTTGTCTATTCTCATATATATCTCATACAGCGGGACCCTCTAACCACTGCACGACCACTGGTTCTCAGTGCAGAATACGGTCTCAGACTTTTGTTCTGATTCTTCCTTCCTTGTTTGCAATTGTCTGACCTACCGTATTTTTTGCTCTATAAGATGCACTTTTCCCCTCCTAAAACGTAAGGGGAAATGTGTGTGCGTCTTATGAAGCGAATGCAGGCGGGAGGCTCTGCTCAGCGCTCCCTTTAAAGAGCCGTGTGGAGTGTGTGTGCAGCTCTTGGGGGGGCCTTTCCCCGAGGAGGGAGAAGGGCAGCCCATCAATCCCTCCTCCCTCCTCAGGTAAAAGCCCCCAAGAGTCTCCCCTTGCCTGTGAGAGGCTGCACATGGCTATCTCATAAGCCAGGACAGCCAGCAGGATCACTTCAGGGATTCAGAATACAGTGGTACCTCAGGTTACATATGCTTCAGTTTACATACGCTTCAGGTTACAGACTCTGCTAACTCAGAAATTGTGCTTCAGGTTAAGAACTTTGCTTCAGGATGAGAACAGAAATTGTGCTCTGGTGGCACGGCGGCAGTGGGAGGACCCATTAGCTAAAGTGGTGCTTCAAGTTAAGAACAATTTCAGGTTAAGTACAGACCTCCGGAACGAATTAAGTACTTAACCTGAGGTACCACTGTATTTTTTTTCTTGTTTTCCTCTTCCAAAAACTAGGTGCGTCTTATGGTCCGGTGTGTCTTATAGAGCAAAAAATACGGTATTTCATGGACTTTCCCTGCACCCTGATTTGGCACTGGGGGGCATGTTGACTTTTGCATTGCATCCTGGGAAGCAGAACTCATTCCACCCACAGAGCGCGTACGAGAGGGAGACTGAATTCTCTTGCAAAAACGCGATGGAGACCCAAACTGACAAGAGTGGAATCGTGCAAAGGCCTCCGAGACAGAAACTGGCCGAGTGGAATTTAGCAACGCTTTATTTGCAAAGAGTGGGTTGAGAGAGAGGCGGTTGTGTTCCCCAGTGGCATTTTTGGGGGATGTTTGTCCTCTTCGGAGGAGACGTTTGACAGATCTCTAACTGGTTCTGACTGCTTCGTTTCTCAAATGTTATGCGGGCTTCAGAGCCGGCAGCAAATCTTCAGTGGGAAAAGCCAGCAAGATGCATATTACAGTAGGAACCTTCCCAAAACCCAATAAAAATAAATAAATCAAAGAGGACACAGTTGGGACGACTCTTATGGAATCTGCTTGATGCAGAATCAGACCATTTGTCTCTCTGACCCAACATTGCGTAGTGAGTGTTAGAATCATGTTGCTGTTGTTTAGTCGTTTAGTCGTGTCCGCCTCTTTGTGATACCCTGGAACAGAGCACGCCAGGCACTCCTGTCTTCCACTGCCTCCCGCAGTTTGGTCAAACACATGGTGGTAGCTTCGAGAACACTGTCCAACCATCTCATCCTCTGTCGTCCCCTTCTCCTTGCGCCCTCCATCTTTCCCAACATCAGGGTCTTTTCCAGGGAGTCTTCTCTTCTCATGAGGTGGCCAAAGTCTTGGAGCCTCAGCTTCAGGATCTGTCCTTCCAGTGAGCACTCAGGGCTGATTTCCTTCAGAATGGAGAGGTTTGATCTCCTTGCAGCCCATGGGACTCTCAAGAGTCTCCTCCAGCACCAGAATTCAAAAGCATCCATTCTTCGGTGATCAGCCTTCTTTATGGTCCAGCTCTCAGGTGTGTCCAACAGATAGATCACTGCATTTCTGTAGTAAAGGTAAAGGGACCCCTGACCATTAGGTCCAGTCGTGGCCAACTCTGGGGTTGTGGCGCTCATCTTGCTTTATTGGCCGAGGGAGCCGGCATACAGCTTCCAGGTCATGTGGCCAGCATGACTAAGCCGCTTCTGGAGAACCAGAGCAGCGCACGGAAACGCCGTTTACCTTCCCGCCGGAGTGGTACCTATTTATCTACTTGCACTTTGACGTGCTTTCGAACTGCTAGGTTGGCAGGAGCTGGGACTAAGCAACGGGAGCTCGCCCTGTCACGGGGATTTGAACCGCTGACCTTCTGATCGGCAAGTCCTAGGCTCTGTGGTTTAACCCACAACGCCACCCGCGTTCCTTATGTCTGTACTAGATCACTGGATATTTGTGGTAGATTGCGGTAGATCTCTTCTGCCCCCCCAAAAAGCTTTGTCTCCCCCCAAAAAAACTCAACAACTTATTTGTCTCCCCTGTCAATAACAACCAGTATTTTTATAATGTGAGTAGATCACAGTCTCTTGGGAGTTGGACGTTCCTGGTGTACAAAAACCTCTTTCTCTTTAAGGGCTCCAGGTGAGCAGCTTCTCTACCTTGGCCACACCCAATTACCCCAAAAGCCATTGCAAACCTCCAGGACCAACCATATAAAAGGAGGGATCTCCCAAGAGTCTCGCATTTTCAATTCTAGCTGGGCTTCCTTTCTCTGCTCTGTTGCTATGAAGGCCCTAAGATGCTGAGAAAACTCTTTTAAATGTACTGTGCTGCTTTGGGAATCCTTTCCTAAATGGAGCCCTTGGTGAATATTCGGAGGCTTGCAGAAGAGGAAGGAAAATGTGAGTTGTTTGCAAAGGGGCTGGTTAGGGTCTACACTTGAGTAGAGACCTGGGGTCTAAGGGATGGGTGGAAGGGCGGGTCTGTTATACTCCCACTGCTGCCCAAAGTTTTGCAAATATTTTTTCTGTGTGAAGAAGAGCTCAGTTGGATTTAAGGCTTAATTCTGGCAACTATTCCTCTCCTCTGTCCCAAGATAAGTGTTGCTCTATGACATGGAAAATAACAAGGGCACCTCTAAGCATGTACAGAGTGTGTTTGCATTCCAGTGAATAATTTCTGCGAACCTGAACCCATCTGGGGTAGGAATTTTTGAGGCCTGGGGACAGAACCTACAGGTGTGATTTTGGTGATCTGAGGCTGCAATTTTAGCCCCACTTACCTGGGTGTAAGCCCCATTGAATTCAAGACTTACTTTTGAGTAAACATGGATAGGCTTGCACTCTTAGCCTTAAAACTCCTGGGTTTATTCTGAGTTACTTTTTTTATCCTTTGGTTTCAAAGCGATTTGCAATTCTGATAGTTTATATTTTATTTTTTCCAGAGGAATCCTGGGAATAGTCTTTTGCAAAGCCCCCTTCCCCCAGTTAAAGGTCATTAAATTTGCCCTACATATATGCTTACCTAGGAGTAAGCACCAATGAACCTAGCAGGGCTTACTTATGAGTAAACTTGTGTGGGTGTTGTACTTACATGGCTGTGATGCCTTGACTGTGTTGCTTTAAAAACACTTGTCAGGACTGCCGCTAGGTCCCAGCTCACAGAGGACCAACGCCCAGTGGATGTTATATACAAAATTCTTTATTAAAGTTTAGTTTCCATTTCCAAGCTCTGGGCGCGCAGACCCACGTCTTGACGCTAGACCGGCTAAGTCCCCTCTGACTCACTGCTCCACCCACACCAGTTTAAGATTCTAGCCCGGCTCCACCTCCTGCGCTGCTCTTTCCTGCGCTGGGTCCTTCTGCCCTCTGGGGTTCCCTCCTTCCTGGACTCCTCTGACGCTGAGCCTCCTGAGTCTTGCCCCTCCCTCCGGCGGGCTTTAGGACCTGGCTCCCTTCCCGGGCTCCCCGCCGTGCCGCGCTCCTGTACATTTGAACTTGGCGCGCCCGCCCAGCCGGTGACTTTCCTGCTGACCGTTTCCCCGCTTCCTGATGTGGGTGTTGCCAAACCTGACTCCTCTCCTCCCTCTGGTGGTGAGGACACTGGTCCCGACTCCTGGGACTCCCCCTCCCCACTGCGCTCTGGTGGAGACGCTGGTCCTGATCTCCAGCTGCTGCTCAGGGACTCCCCGCTGGCCCCTTCCTCCTGGGGCTTCCCCCCTGGACCCCCCTTCGCTCTGGCCACCGGCGCTCCCTTCTGTGAGTCCTCCGATTCGCTAGAGAGGCTTGTGGAATAACTCTGGCCACTGTCACTGCCTGCGCCCCCCTCGTACTCCTCCTCCTCACTCTCCATTTGCTCCCCCTCCTGTGTCTCTCCTTCTGAACCCCTGACAACACTGTTTAGGGGAACCTACCCAGGCACGTCTGTTTCAACATATCCTTCTTCAACCTGGTGCCCTCGAGATGTTTTGAACTACAACTCCCATTAGCCCCAGGCCGATGGGACTTGTAGTCCAAAACATCTGGAATGTAATATTGTTCTGTAGAAGTGCTTTAAAAACTGGTGGTTCCATATACATTGTTTTCAATACCTCATTTTTATTTGTGTTTTGCTTTTTAACATCTACATGCAGCCGCTGGGAGAGATCATCAGGGGGTTTGGGCTGGGTGTCCATCAGTATGCGGATGATACCCAGCTCTACCTCTCTTTTAAATCGGGACCAGTGAGGGCAGTGAAGGTCCTGTGTGAGTGCTTGGAGGCGGCTGGAGGATGGATAGCGGCTAATGGATTGAGGTTGAATCCTGACAAGACAGAAGTACTGTTCTTGGGGGACAGGAGGCGGGCAGGTGTGGAGGATTCCCTGGTCCTGAATGGGGTCACTGTGCCCCTGAAGGACCAGGTGTGCAGCCTGGGAGTCATTTTGGACTCAAAACTGTCCATGTAGGTGCAGGTCAATTCTGTGTCCAGGGCAGCTTTTTACCAGCTCCACCTGGTACGCAGGATGAGACCCTCCCAGCCCTCAGACTGTCTCGCTAGAGTGGTGCATGCTCTGGCAGCCACCGAGACCATATAACACCGGTCTTGAAAGACCTACATTGGCTCCCAGTACGTTTCCGAGCACAATTCAAAGTGTTGGTGCTGACCTTTAAAGCCCTAAACGGCCTTGGTCCAGTATACCTGAAGGAGCGTCTCCACTCACATCATTCTGCCTGGACACTGAGGTCCAGCTCCGAGGGCCTTCTGGCAGTTCCCTCCCTGCGAGAAGCGAGGTTACAGGGAACCAGGCAGAGCGCCTTCTCGGTGGTGGCGCCCGCCCTGTGGAATGCCCTCCCAGCAGATGTCAAGGCAATAAACAACTATTTTACTTTCAAAAGATAACTGAAGGCGGCCCTGTTTAGGGAAGTGTTTAATGTCTGGCGCTGTATTGTGTTAAATATTCGGTTGGAAGCCACCCAGAGTGGCTGGGGAAACCCAGCCAGATGGGTGGGGTATAAATAATAAATTATTATTATTATTATTATTATTATTATTATTATTATTATTATTATTGCCATTTTGTTGTTCAGGTATTTTATCAGCGGGGCTGACTTCTGAGTAAGCCTACCTAGGAGCCATTGCGATGCTTGCGAGCAGAAGGGGACCCCAGTTTGCAATCTGGACTGGGATCAGGAGTTCACATAAGAGCGTGCTGGATCAGACCCATGACCCATTTAGTCTTGCACCCTGTTCTTGCCGTGACCAACCGGGGTGCCATTATTGCAAACAGGATCCGAGCCCAATAGCCGTCAGCAGCTGGAATTTGGAAGCCTAGAACAGAACCATCATGCCCTGCTTCTGTATCGGCTAATAATGTGCTTTTCAAATTCCTACTTGACCTCCTGGCTCTGAGAGGTCAGCGAAAAGGAGCTAGATATCTGTTGTTGTTGTTGTTTAGTCGTGTCCGACTCTTCGTGACCCCATGGAGACAATATACAGCCTTGTTGTACTCCTTTCCCAATTTTGAACCAATCAGTTGTTCCATATCCAGTTCTAACTGTAGCTTCTTGTCCCACACAGAGATTTCTCAGGAGACAGATGAGGTGATCAGGCACTCCCATTTCTTTAAGAACTTGCCATAGTTTGCTGTGGTCGACACAGTCAAAGGCTTTTGCATAGTCAATGAAGCAGAAGTAGATGTCTTTCTGGAACTCTCTCGCTTTCTCCATAATCCAGCGCATGTTTGCAATTTGGTCTCTGGTTCCTCTGCCTCTTCTAAATCCAGCTTGCACTTCTGGGAGTTCTCGGTCCACATACTGCTTGAGCCTTCCTTGTAGAATTTAAAGCATAACCTTGCTAGCGTGTGAAATGAGTGCAATTGTGCGGTAGTTGGAGCATTCTTTGGCACTGCCCTTCTTTGGGATTGGGATGTAGACTGATCTTCTCCAATCCTCTGGCCACTGCTGAGTTTTCCAAACTTGCTGGCATATTGAGTGTAGCACCTTTACAGCATCATCTTTTAAATTTTTAAATAGTTCAGCTGGACACCTGTGGCTCCTTAAATAGGCTTGCCAGCCCCTTCCGCCACAACCCAGCATCTATCATGTTGATGACCCCAGCTTTCCCTCCCTCCAGTCCCTCTGCCCATTTCTTAAAAGCTCATTGGCCGTGTTGTCTTTCGGTCTTAAGAGAGCATCTGTGTGCTTATCCTCTTCTTAATCCTTCTCTGACCTTAAGAAAGTTGCTGCAGCCGGGCAATTAGATCTCTCTCTTCTCTAGGCCATTGTGGCTTTCAAAGAGCTGATTCAAACATTGGGGGTGGGGGGAGCGTATGTGACCCTCTTAATCACCTCTCCATCAGATTCCCTTCTTGTGGAAAGCTAGCAGTTCAGGGAGAATTATATTCAGCCACTTATTATTGAGGGGAAGTGAGTGGAACAGGTCTCGGTGTTTTGATTTATGGGAATGGAGTTGAGCGATGACCTAACCTGGGGTAAAGGTAAAGGGACCCCTGACCATTAGGTCCAGTCGTGGCCAACTCTGGGGTTGCGGCGCTCATCTCGCTTTATTGGCCGAGGGAGCTGGCCTACAGCTTCCGGGTCATGTGGCCAGCATGCCTAAGCCGTTTCTGGCGAACCAGAGCAGTGCACGGAAACGCCGTTTACCTTCCCGCCAGAGCGGTACCTATTTATCCACTTGTACTTGCACTTAAAAGGGACGCAGGTGGCGCTGTGGGTTAAAGCCTCAGCGCCTAGGACTTGCCGATCGAAAGGTTGGCGGTTCGAATCCCTGCGGCGGGGTGCGCTCCCGCTGCTCGGTCCCAGCGCCTGCCAACCTAGCAGTTCGAAAGCACCTCCGGGTGCAAGTAGATAAATAGGGACCGCTTACCAGCGGGAAGGTAAATGGCGTTTCCGTGTGCAGCTCTGGCTCGCCAGAGCAGTGATGTCACGCTGGCCACGTGACCCGGAAGTGTCTCCGGACAGCGCTGGCCCCTGGCCTCTTGAGTGAGATGGGCGCACAATCCCAGAGTCTGTCAAGACTGGCCCGTACGGGCAGGGGTACCTTTACCTTTACCTTTTACTTGCACTTAACCCACAGTTTTCGCTGTGGGTTAAACCACAGAGCCTTGGGCTTGCTGATCAGAAGGTTGGCGGTTCGAGTCCCTGGGACGGGGTGAGCTCCCGTTGCTCGGTCCCTGCTCCTGCCAACCTAGCAGTTCGAAAGCACGTCAAAGTGCAAGTAGATAAATAGGTACCACTCCAGCGGGAAGGTAAACGGCGTTTCCGTACGCTGCTCTGGTTCACCAGAAGCGGCTTAATAAGCAGTGTACTGTAGTGCTTTTGGAGTGTTGGACTAGGACCTGGGAGACCAGGGTTCAAATCTCCACTTATCCATGAAGCTCACCTTCGGCTAGTTGCTGCCTCTTGGCCTAAATCTACCTTGCAGGGTTGTTGTGGATTGTGATGCAGCAGCAGGAAAAAAAAGCTAATGCTATTCTAGGCTGCATCAACAGAGGTCTCGTGTCCAGATCAAGGGAAGTAATAGTACCGTTCTATTCAGACCACAGGGACACGGGTGGCGCTGTGGGTTAAACCACAGAGCCTAGGACTTGCCGATCAGAAGGTTGGCGGTTCGAATCCCCGCGACGGGGTGAGCTCCCGTTGCTTGGCCCCTGCTCCTGTCAACCTAGCAGTTCAAAAGCACGCCAGTGCAAGTAGATAAATAGGTACCATTCCGGCGGGAAGGTAAACGCCGTTTCTGTGCGCTGCTCTGGTTCGCCAGAAGCGGCTTAGTCCTGCTGTCCACATGACCCAGAAGCTGTATGCCGGCTCCCTTGGCCAATAAAGTGAGATGAGCGCCGCAACCCCAGAGTCGGTCATGACTGGACCTAATGGTCAGGGGTCCCTTTACCTTTATTCAGACCACACTTGGAATACTGTGTCCAGTCCTGGGCACCACAATTTAAGAAGGATATTGACAAACTGGAAGGTGGGCAGAGGAGGGCGACCAAGATGATCAAAGATCTGGAAGCCAAGCTTGATGAGGAATGGTTGAAAGAGCTGGGCATGTTTAGTTTGGAAAAGAGGAGACCGAGAGGAGATATGTGAGCCATCTTCAAATACCTGAAGGCTGGAGCAAGCTTGGTTTCTTCTGCTCCCTAGGGCAGGACTTCGAGTTATAAGAAATGAGATTCCAACTAAATGTTGGGAAGAATTTTCTGGTGGTAAGAACTGCTCAACTCTTTTCTTGGTAGGTTCACCTTCCTTGGGAGTTTTTAAGCAGAGCTTGGATGGCCACCTGTTGTGGATGATTCAGCTATGATTCCTACACTGAGCCAGCGTGGTGTAGTGGTTTAGAGCGGTGGACTTGTAATCTGGTGAACCGGGTTCGATTCCCTGCTCCTCCACATGCAGCTGCTGGGTGACCTTGGGCCAGTCACACTTCTCTGAAGTCTCTCAGCCCCACTCACCTCACAGAGTGTTTGTTGTGGGGGAGGAAGGGAAAGGAGATTGTTAGCTGCTTTGAGACTCCTTAGGTAAAGGTAAAGGGACCCCTGAACATTAGGTCCAGTCATGGACGACTCTGGGGTTGTGGCGCTCATCTCGCTTTACTGGCTGAGGGAGCCAGCGTACAGCTTCCAGGTCTTGTGGCCAGCATGACTAAGCCGCTTCTGGCGAACCAGAGCAGCGCACGGAAACGCTGTTTACCTTCCCGCTGGAGTGGTACCTATTTATCTACTTTCACTTTGAGGTGCTTTCGAACTGCTAGGTGGGCAGGAGCAGGGACCGAGCAACGGGAGCTCACCCTGTCGCGCGGATTCGAACCGCCAACCTTCTGATCGGCAAGTCCTAGGCTCTGTGGTTTAACCCACAGCACCACCCGCGTCTCTTGAGACTCCTTAGGGTAGTGATAAAGCGGGATATCAAATCCAAACTCTTCTTCTACATTGCTTTGGGTGGACCTAGATAGAGATACCTTCCAACTCTGAAATTCTAGGATGGGAACAGTAGTGCAAAAAATCCCCCCCCCACACCGCACTCTATGCAAGATTAGCTTTTTACTGTGCTGCAAGTGAGCTCTGAAAAGTAGCCAGGTTTAATCCTCCTTTGGCAAGGATCCCAAAGGTCTTAATGGGAAGGAGCGGAGCTTGCAACTGTCTGAGCCGGAGAGGAAGAGAGAGAGCCGATAGCATTTCCTGTAAGCTGCATCCCGTTCCCCGGAGAGTTGAGCCGGATCAATAGCAGCTACAGCAGAGCCCATTAGCTAGACCTTCACCCCAGAAGTGGACAGTCCCGATTCTCAAAGGCATAATATCTGGGCAAGAACAGAGCTGGCAACTTTCCCCTGTTCCCAATGAGGGTAATAATCAAAGTAGGTAGTACTTATTTTAGTGCTTTGCTGTTCCGAGTGCTCCCCGTTCCATCTCTCGGCCATTTGCAAAGCAGGCTCCTCTGTTAAGTGGATCAATAAATGTTGGGGCATCCATGCCCTGTGGCTCCCGGGCAGAGAATTTGCCCTGCATGCAGGAGGGTTCGGGTTCAATTCCCAGTGGCAAGTCCCAAGGGGGCAGCCCCTTAGCTGTCAACTTACAGATTTGAAAATAAGGGACCAGCAGCCTCGAAAATAAAGGATCAGCAGCCAAAATAAGGGATTTTCCAAGCACAGGTATGTTCAACTTCTGAGCCCCTCCAAGCCAAAGGCAGAAAGCCCAGCCAGCAGCCAAACTAAGCCCAAGCGGTGGTTCCCACAGCGCAGCAACCCGGCAAAGGGGATGCAGCAAGGAAAACCACCATCACCTCTCCGCTGGGAAGCGCTGAGCAAAGGCGAGTCCCCAGGCAACGCGGCCGATTTGATCAGCACAAGGCATGCAAGCTCCACCCCCCAGTCGTTCTTAGACTCCTTATTGGGTGAGCAACGCAGCCAAGCAACACAGTTGGAGCCTCCCTCCTCCCTGGCTGGCAGGGAGGGAGGGAGAGGAGCTGCTTCCTTTGAAACCCGGGACATTTAAGGGACATCATCAATAAGGGACAGCAGCAGGACACAGTGCTGGGATAAGGGACTGTTCCGCCAAATAAGGGACGCTTGACAGCTATGGGCAGCCCCTCGCTTTAAAAAGGATCTCGCAGAGTTGCAGAAGGTTCAGGAAAGGGCAAGCAAAATGGTTAAGGCAGAGCTTTCCAGACTTTTTAGACGTGCATCATTTCATGACACAGTCATTCAGTTTTAGGGACGCGGGTGGCACTGTGGGTTAAACCACAGAGGCTAGTGCTTGCCGATCAGAAGGACGGCGGTTCGAATCCCCGCGATGGGGTGAGTTCCCATTGCTCGGTCCCTGCTCCTGCCAACCTAGCAGTTCGAAAGCACGTCAAAGTGCAAGGAGATAAATAGGTATCGCTCCTGTGGGAAGGTAAACGGCGTTTCCGTGCGCTGCTCTGGTTCACCAGAAACAACAGGAGCTCACCCCGTCACAGGGATTCGAACCGCCAACCTTCTGATCGGCAAGTCCGAGGCTCTGTGGTTTAACCCACAGCACCACTCGCATCCCTTGTAGGGTGATGCAATTTTTCTTTTCTATTTTTCATTCTCATTCACTTTCCCCCCTTCTTTCTCCTCCCCCCCACTCTACCTTTTTATAAATGAAATTTCCTTAATAAAACATGAATACGTATGTGTGTGTGTGTGTGTGTGTGTGTGTGTGTGAGAGAGAGAGAGAGAGAGAGAGAGAGAGAACTGGATGAGGCCAATGGCAATCTAGTTTAGAGGATTTCTCCGTTTGCTTTTGTTTTATTACGCATCCTTGTGTTCTCCTTTTGTGGGTTTTTTTTCCTGTTGCGAATAGCCCTGGGATCTTCGGATGAAGGGCAAGGGTCTGCAAATTAAATAAATACAAATAAAACAATAATAGCCAGAGCCCTCTCCCTGCCTGTGGTTTCCAGCATTGCCCCCTCTGACTGTGAAAATGCGAGCATAGTTTGTGTGATGAAATACACACACACATAAAGCAAAAACACGCATGCAAATTGTGAGAATGCCACCATTATTTATTTCTAAAAGACAACGGTGGCTATGCGCAAGATCAGCAATTAGCAGCCAGCTGGGAGAAAATAGCCGTCCAAAACTGGACACCAGTCCCATTTTTCTTTCCACAATGCTCAGCGGCGCCCTAGATTTTTCATCCAGTGCGCTGAGCTCAATGCAGAGTCATTCCTGGCCCGCTCCCTCTGAAAGAGACCTGGAGGAAAGCCAGTTTGAAAAAGCCATTTGTCAGCGCGCATAAGAGTCCACATGGCAAGCCAGGTGGCCGGGCTCAGGACCCTCCGTCATCCCCACCTACGCCCATGAGCCCATCACGCCCACCCCAGGGAGATGCCCCAATTAATGGCCAAGGCTCAAGCGCACCTTGCTTGCAGCGGATTTCACAGTGACGTGAAACAGCCCTTAAGCCCCTCCAATCCCGTCACAGCCAGCACATAGAGAAAAAAGCAAACACCGCAACTAGACAAGTCTGTGTTATTTTGCAATGGCTGGAATATAATAATAATAATAATAATAATAATAATAATAATAATAATAATGTATTATTTGTACGCCACCCATCTGGCTGGGTTTCCCCAGCCACTCTGGGCGGCTCTCAACAAAGATTAAAATACATCAAAATGTCACACACTAAAAACTTCCCTGAACTTCCCTGAAAAACTTCCCTGAAACTTCAGATGTCTTCTAAATGTCTGGTAGTTGTTGTTCTCTTTGACATCTGGTGGGAGGGCGTTCCACAGGGCGGGTGCCACCACCGAGAAGCCCCTGTGCCAGGTTCCCTGTAGCTTTGCTTCTCGCAGTGAGGGAACCGCCAGAAGGCCCTCGGCGCTGGACCTCAGTGTCCGGGCAGAACAATAGGGGTGGAGACGCTCCTTCAGGTATACTGTGCCGAGGCCGTTTAGGGCTTTAAAGGTCAACACCAACACTTTGAACTGTGCTTGGAAATGTACTAGCAGTTTGAAAGCACACCAGTGCAAGTAGGTACCACTACAGCAGGAAGGTAAATGACGTTTCCGTGCGCTCTGTTCCGTTGCTCCAGAAGCAGTTTAGTCCTGCTGGCCACATGACCCGGAAAGCTGTCTGTGGACAAACACCGGCCCCATCCGCCTGAAAGCTTGATGAGCACTGCAACTCCACAGTCGCCTTTGCCTAGACCGTCTGATCGGCAAGTCCTAGGCTCTGTGGTTTAACCTACAGCGCCACCTGCATCCCCTTACATTAATATAGAGATGTGTATATTCTTATTATCCCGATACATGTATAATTTTCAGTAACTGAATATATTCTGTGTGAACTCATTCCAAATATTGTATTTATCCAAAGATAGTCTGTGTCTATAAGCTGTCTGTTTGTATATTGCCAATGTTCTGAAGCCATTGATTATCTCTATTCTCCCAATTCATCAATATGGCCAGGATTAGGGTGTGTAGAATCCATTTTTGCCATCCTGTTCTCAACTTCCATACAATGGGTATATAGTTCAAGAGCATATTCACCTCTGAAAAAAGTGTATTTCTCCCCCAGGTATGCTTGTACATTAAAGTCTCAAGCCCAGAAAATTTAGACCAGGGCCAGATTTAGGTTTGATGAGCTACTGAAGGTAATGGGGCCCTTTATATGTCCAGCTGTCCTTTGTCAACAACAAATTCACTGTTTTTGTGTGTTGAATATATGCTATATGCGGGGCCCATTACGTACATCATAGGAGCCTACACAAAAACACTGTTGTTGTATGTAGGTTTAATTTAATTTTATTTGTTTTTTATCTTATATTTTGGAAATGTACAACCAGTTGTTTTTTTTCTTTACATTTTTTGGGGGCCCCCAAGAGAGTGGGGCCCTAAGCTATAGCTTGTTTAGCTTATACGTAAATCCGGCACTGACTTAACTTTCAGTAAAATGTTGGTTTTTGTGAATTTGCCTCTGTCGTCCAAAACTTCGCAAAGGTAGGAGAATCACCTGGAAGAGTGTGAGTTCCGGCTTCCCATGTGTTGCACACCTGAACACATGAAACACCATTGATGGACTTACCTGCCATGACCTGGCCCAACCCCTTTTAAGTGTCCTCTCCTGCCATTGGCTCAGCAGCCAAGGTGTGTCACGGAATGCTGCGAACACTCTAATTGATTCAGAAACTTGCATCACACAAAGCCCAGATAGGGCTGAGGGTGGGATATCTCACTAGGGATGGGCTCAGCGAGGGAGACGAAAGGCAATACCATCGCAGGATGGGCCAACTCTTAGACCGTACGTATGTGTGTGTGAGAGAGTATTGCACACAATAATTTGTCCATAAGCTTATTTGGATCACATCTTGGCCATGATTTTTTTTGGGGGGGGGGTACCCCTTCTCCTCAAGGGACGTGAGTGGCGCTGTGGGTTAAACCAGAGAGCCTAGGATTTGCCGATCAGAAGGTCAGCGGTTCGAATCCCCACGACGGGTTGAGCTCCCTTTGTTCGGTCCCTGCTCCTGCTCCTGCCAACCTGGCAGTTCGAAAGCACATCAAAGTGCAAGTAGATAAATAGGTACCGCTCTGGCGGGAAGGTAAACGGCGTTTCTGTGCGTTGCTCTGGTTTGCCAGAAGCGGCTTAGTCATGCTGGCCACATGACCTGGAAGCTGTACACCAGCTCCCTCGGCCAATAAAGTGAGATGAGCGCCACAACCCCAGAGTCGGCCACTACTGGACATACTGGTCAGGGGTCCCTTTACCTTTACCTTACCCCATCTCCTCTCCAATAAGCCAGCAAACCTGTAATAGGGATGAGAAAAGACAACTGGTATTTCCCTGCTGGAAAAGCCAAGCATTAGTTGGTGCCAAGATGGCCTCTTTGGGGAGAAAATTCCACAGTCGAGGAGCCAACACAAAAAGGCCCTTCCTTGTGCTGTAGTCTAGCAATATCTGGAGGGCCACGGCCACCACATCACAGAATGATGATGATAAATTTTTTAGTTTCTTTTTTCATAGATAAAAAACAAGAGTTTGACCACAAACTTGACATGAGCCAACAGTGTGACGCGGCAGCTAAAAAAGCCAATGCAATTCTGGGCTGCATCAATAGGAGTATAGCATCTAAATATAGCAATAGGAGTATAGCATCTAGGGAATAGTGCCACTGTATTCTGGAGTACTGTGTCCAGTTCTGGGCACCACAGTTCAAGAAGGACACGGACAAACTGGAACGTGTCCAGAGGAGGGCAACCAAAATGGTCAAAGGCCTGGAAACGATGCCTTATGAGGAACGGCTAAGGGAGCTGGGCATGTTTAGCCTGGAGAAGAGGAGGTTAAGGGGTGATATGATAGCCATGTTCAAATATATAAAAGGATGTCACATAGAGGAGGGAGAAAGGTGGTTTTCTGCTGCTCCAGAGAAGCGGACACGGAGCAATTGTTCCAAACTACAAGAAAGACGATTCCACCTCAACATTAGGAAGAACTTCCTGACAGTAAGAGCTGTTTGACAGTGGAATTTGCTGCCAAGGAGTGTGGTGGAATCTCCTTCTTTGGAGGTCTTTAAGCAGAGGCTTGACAACCATATGTCAGGAGTGCTCTGATGGTGTTTCCTGCTTTGCAGGGGGTTGGACTTGATGGCCCTTGTGGTCTCTTCCAACTCTATGATACTATGATTCTAAGAGGGGGAAAATACACTAGAAATGTCCCGCCCATAGATAGTTAAAAGCCAGAGGCCTGGTTAAGAAGGAATGTTTTTGCCTGATGCCTTGAAGATATACAATAATAGTGCCAGGCATGTCCACCCCGATCGTTCTGCCCGGACACTGAGGTCCAGCTCCGAGGGCCTTCTGGGGGTTCCCTCACTGAGAGAAGCGAAGTTACAGGGAACCAGGCAGAGGGCCTTCTTGCTGGTGGCGCCCTCCCATCAGATGTCAAGGAAATAAACAACTATCTGACTTTTAGGAGACATCTGAAGGCAGCCCTGTTTAGGGAGGTTTTTAATGTTTGATGTTTTAGTGTATTTTTAGTATTTTGTTGGAAGCCACCCATATTATTATTATCCCTGGAGAGAGAATTCCACAAACTGGAAAGCCCTGTTCTGGTGCTGCTGCTGCCCTCCGAACCTAAGTACAGTGGTACCTCGGGTTACAGACGCTTCAGGTTACAGACTCCGCTAACCCAGAAATAGTACCTCGGGTTAAGAAATTTGCTTCAGGATGAGAACAGAAATCGTGCAGCGGGAGGCCCCATTAGCTAAAGTGGTGCTTCAGGTTAAGAACAGTTTCAGGTTAAGAACAGACCTCCAGAATGAATTAAGTACTTAAGCCAAGGTACCACTGTACTGAAATGCTGCTGCTTGTTTGTTGTGGAGTGATTTGGATTAATGCTTCTCCCCCAATCTTTCTCTTCTCAATCCCCCATCCCCAGATGTATCCCGGACCACCTCCACGTCCTCCACGCCGAGTAGTGAGGCCCTGACACCGCTGCAGATGTCCCCAGCGGTGACGCCCGACTGCCAGACCGGCCTCCCCATGGACCCCACCCTCTGTGGCAAAGTCGTTCCGTCTTTCCTGCCAGTGAAGAAAGAGGACCGCCCGCAGCCCGAAGGAGCCAGCTGCGACACAGCGGTGGGCAACGCCGCGACCGGCCTGGTAGCCCTCAGCGAGTGCGGGCAGGTCGTGATGGAGCAGGCCCCGAAAGCCGCCAAGGTGGTGCCCAAAGGTCAGGGGGAACCTACGTCGGGTGTGGACATGCTGGACACCCGGATAGTGATGGGCGAGGAGACACAATGCTTCAGTGAGGACGAGGAAGATGGGGAAGGGGCTGCCTCTGCGCCACTCAAACGGGGCACCTTGGAGGCCAGCTCTGAGGAGGAAGAAACAAGTGATGTGGAGGATCAGGGCCTGGTTGACCTCCAGGCAAGGCCTCCCCACCAGACCCCAAAAGACTTGGCCAGCCGGCAAGCAGGCATGACCCTCCCCGGCCTCCGGAATCTGCAGGAGGTTGAGAGGGCAGCCATGACACCTCCACTCTCTCAGGGCGAACATTCGGCGGACCTGCCTTCTCCGCCTCCTGCGCTCACCAAAGACCTCTCTGTAGAGCCTGCCGAGGGCCAGCCCCTGCCTGGCAAGCACCCCTGTGGCCTGGACCCAGAACTATACTTCACGGCGCCCTCGACCCCCATCAAGACTGTGTTTTCCCACCTCAGGCATCAGCCCTTCTCCAAAGAGAGCCTCAGCGAGGAGCAGAACGACACGGACAACGAAGGCCTTTGCTCCCCACCCACCTCCCCTTCAGGGTCCTATATCACGGCCGAGGGAGGCAGCTGGGCGTCTTCGGGCACCGGCAGCACTTCCCCGTCTTGCTCCCCCAACCTGATCGCAGAGTCGGAAGCCATGGAGGCCCCGGCGGCAGACGGCGAGGAGTTTCTCTCGGAGTACGCAGACGGCCGCCCGAGGCTCCCACGGGGACCCAGCCTGTCTCCTGACTTGGAGGGGGAGTTTGCTTTCCAGACCCTCTCCTCCAGCACTTTAGTCCACTCGTCATTCCCTGAGGACGACGACGACGGGCAGACGACCCCGGAGGAAGATGGCGGTGACTGGGGCGCCGAAGTCGCTCCCTCGAGGCCGGGCCCTCAGAGGTTTGAGCAAGTGGCTCCGTCTTGGCCCGAGAGCAGAGAGGACTCTGGGGACGAAGTGGATCTGAGCCGCGAGCTTTCTAAGGCAGAGGCCCCGCCAGCCTACGAAACGGGAGCCGGAGACTCTGCCGAGTTTGCAGGATCGAAACCCTGCCTCTTGCCCGGTTCACTCGCTGCCTTCCCTTCTGGGACAGACACCTCCGAGGCTGATGCGCCCAGCTGGCCGCAGGCCGAGTCGGCGGCTTCCACCCCAGACGACGGCGTGGATGGCGCCGACAGTGACCAGATGATTTCTGCTTTGCTCCTGCCTTTCCGTGGGAGCCTCATATTCGAGGCGGAGTCCATGGAGATCACGCTGTTCCCCCAAGGGGAGTCGGTGGGGAACGACGCCCTTTACGGCGTGGAGGACGACGACAGCACTTCGGCCTCCTTCCTGCACTCTCTCTCAGAAACCTCCATCAACGAAGGCGTGGACGAGTCCTTTGCTTACCAGGACGACACCTCCCAGTCCTCAGACTCGGCCTCCTACAACGGGGAGGACGACGAACGGCTCTACAGCGTCGAGCAGTACGCCGTGGTTGCGGAAGCTGCCGTCGCCCCTGCTCAGGAAGCGGCCGGGCCTCCAAAGGAAGACACGGAGCCCGCACTGTCCCGATCGGGCAGCGAGAGCGAGATGGAGACCTCGTCGGACGCTTACAACACAGACGAGGAAGAGACGGCTTCTGCCGGGGACAGTGGGCACCCGAGGGCTGAAAAGGAGGAGCGGGAGGAGAGAGGCCCCTCCCTGGAGAAGGCTGAAGATGAAGAGATACCCCAGGAGGACCATATCAAAATTTCGCTCCCCACTGAAGAAGAAGCAGCCTCCAGGTGGCAGGTTGTGCCTGAAGCTCCTGGCGATTCCTCCGAATGTTCTGGAAGCAGTTCCCCTACCGGTCAAGGATGGGGGTCTCCTATGGAGCAGGGCCCCACAGCTCTTTTCGGAGGCATGGGTCGCGGAACTGGATGTAAACAGGGAGAAGAGCCTTCAAGGGAAAGGGGCTCCCCCTGCGCCTCCCCGGAGCGCCAGTCGCTATCAGACGGGCGAGAGGCTGCTGAGGAAAATGTCCCTGACCCCGGAGAATGCCTCATTGCTTGCTTTGATACGGATGAGGAAGCAGACGCTTTGCCGCCTCTGGACAACTCCTTGGAAGGGCCTCGGTCTGTGGGACAAACAGCTGCAGAGTGGATCGACCAGGTGTATGCGGGCCCTGCCATAGCCCTGGGATGGAACCCGAAGCCGTATCCTGTGGCGTTTGCAGAGCTGGCGACTCCAGAAGTCAACGACTCGTCTTCCTTTGACATCAGCGCCAGGCTGAAGGAGTCGGAGGAGCGGCTTCTGGAGCTCCTTGACCAAGATGGCGCCTCTGGGGGAGGCTTGACTGAAGCAGAGAGGCCTAATGGAGGGGTGTTCAACGTGGAGCCAGAGAAGGAGGCGCCTCCATTCGCGTCCCTCCTTGGATCCTGTGAGGCGGCCATCTTGGACCAGCCTGAAGCGACTCGAGCCGACAACGAGCCGACAGCAGAGTGCCTTATTGCCTGCTTTGAATCAGAGGACGAGCTTGAGGAGGCCTCGTCCCTCGACCAGATGAACAACAACGAGGACCACGTGGTGGCCATCTTTTCTGAGGTGAAACCTGATTCCCGGCCCCTGCTGGGACCAAACGGCACACAGCAGAACACCGCCGTTGTGGACAGTGAGGTCACCTTGCTGGCGGCAGCCACAACTCTGTCCCCCACAGATGTTGAAGAGCGTGCTGAAGTCTGTAGGGTGCCAAGAGACTCATCTGGGCTGGAGATGGAGGCATCCACAAGCCCTCTTGCCAGTGTGGTTATAGGAGACAGCGCAGCCCATCTCAAGCTGTGCTTGGAGACTGGCGAGGCCAAAGACCTGAGCGTGAGGGAGCCTCAACCCAGTGAGAGCCGCCATGAGCCCACGCTGGTAGAAACAGGTGGCCATCTTGAGGAAGCTGGAGAGGACGCCAAGGGCAAAGGTCAGCTAGGGGAAGCGGCTTCAGTTGTAGAGGAAGCCACCAGGGCAATGGAGGAGCAAGCGCTATCGGATGAAGTTGATGCTGGCCAGGACTGGGAAAGTCCGTCCGAGGGAGAAGAGGATGCTATTTCTGAACTCGAAAGTGATGAAAACAGCAGAGCAGACTCTGTCGCTGAGATCCCGCCAGGAGAAGGTGGTGTTTGGCCGGGAGACGGGCTTCAAGCTCAGTGCTTAACCACGGTTCCTGTGGGACTGTGTGGATCAGAAGCCGTCTCATTCCAGGACCCTGGTGCTCAGCCTAGCCTGAGAGACAGCAACATGAATTTGGTGCAGATTCAAAGCAAAGGGGCAGCTCCTGCTCCAGCCAGCAGTGAGACCACAGATGGTCCAGCGTTGGTGGCAAGCTCGGACAAGAAGCCAGGACAGAAAGAAGAGAACAAGCTCGTGGTTCCTGCGGCCTTTGAGCAGGTTGTTGGCCAGGCCAGCCGACCTGAGCCAGCAGGTCATAAAGAAGGCACTGAATGGCCGCAGCTTGGTGGGGTGCGGATTCTGGAGCCCCAGGCAGCAACCAAAGACACCAAGATGGCTGTCCAACGGGGCCCTGAGGCTCAGAAGAACAGAGGGTGTATGGAGGCGGCTGCATCTCTGCCTCCTTTGAATGATCAGCATCCTTTGGACGCCAAAGCTCAGGTGGAAAAAACTGCCCCAGGAACTTCTACAGCAGGAGACGCAGTTGCAACGCCTTCCACTGGCAGGGTTGAGGGTCTACCCAGGCAACCCTTGCAGGTGCCAAAGAAGACCTTTGCTCAAGCTCTGCTTCAGGGTCTCCAACCACCTGCTTTGGACGCAGAACCTTCTGTGCAGGAAAAGGATCTGGATTCCAGTCTCTCTTCCCCAGAGTTGGCAGAGGTCTCCATGCCCAACTCGCAGACGGACAGCAGCTTCTTCACGGCAGCTGAGGACATCTCTGGTGGGACCCTTGTGCTGACTTCATCCCCTGGCTCTGAGAGGGAAGGGCTCAGCACCCCTGAGCAGGTATGGGGCAGCCCAGCCGAGGATGTGGAGACGAGCCCTTCTCCTCGTCCACAAGAACAACCGGCAGCTGTTTCTGAGCTGGAACACCGAGTGGTCGAGACTGAAGATGCTACGGTTGAACCCTTGGCAGAGCCGTCGAAGATCCCACCAGCAGAGGGACCTTCCCAGCGGAGCATGGCATTGTGTCTTCATTCCTCTGCTCTTAACCAGCCGCCTTCTCCAGCCAACGCCCGGCCAAGGGATGCGTCCCCCGTGCTTTGCAAAAGCCAACACCTCTTCTTTGCTTCTGAAGAGGAGATCTATTTGTCGGAGCCTGAAGATGCCCAGCACAGCCTGGCCAGTGGAAATGCAGAAACGGAACCTGTTGGTGCTGCAGAATCGCTGGGGACCAAGAGGACTGCTGCAGCCCTGGATGATTCTGAAGCCGTTGCCGCAGCAAGGCCATCTCCCGCCCCCAGCCAACCGGAGCTTCCTGGTGCCTTGTGGCAGAACGCCTCGTTGGTTGTGGAGCCTCCAGAGGTCACTGCAGACCAGCAGCAGATCACCGACATGTTGCGAGGCTCCTTCGGCAACCTCAGGGAGCCGGGCTTAGGTGCTGCCCGCCTGGTGAGCAGTCTGCTGGTGGCCGAAGCACAAAGCCTTCTCGGCAGCCTTAAGGAAGACGTCTTGGAGTTCTCCTCCGAAGGCGTCATGCCAGACTTGTCAGAATCGAAGCATTCCGAAGATGAGTTGGAGCCTCAAACCACTTGCAGTCAAGACCAAGTCGCCAGGCAACCTTGCAAGGAGCTGGAGATGGACAGGGTAGCAGTTCCACCACATGTGGAGGTTGTTCCCCTTCGTTCAGAGGCGGTGGAGATGGCGGCTGGGCCGCTGCTGAGTTCTGGGTTGGAAGGAGTGGACCAGGCTGCCGAGGAGGTCGTCTTCACACCCGGTGAAGCCGAAGGGAAGACGTCTGAGAGCGTCGACAGATCTCCACCTCGGAGCTTGCAGGCCAAGCCGACGATCCAGAGTCCAGAAGCCGGTGGGTCAACTGAAGAGATTCCAGAAGAGACGAGACTAGAGGGTGCCACAGCAGAGGAGGTTGGCCACCGAAGAGAGGAAGAAGGACCTGTTCCTTCAAGCACTTTCGCTGGAAGCACGAAACTCGTGGTCCCGGAAGCTGGTTTGCCGAGTGTGGAGACCACCTCTCCTCTATCGCAGGCCCCGCCAGCCTCTGGAGGACCAGCTCAAGAGTCCCTGGCTGTTTCTTTGCAGGCAGAGCAGCCCCCATCGCTTACCTGTGAGGAGGAACCTCCTCTGTCTCCTCCTCCATCTCCACCTTCTGAACCTCAAGAAGTGCCTCCTGTTTCTCCCTCGCCTCCCGCTGATGGCAATTTCCACAGCCCCTCGGCTGCTTCGTGGCTTCCTGCTTCGACAACCAGGCCTGACGAGGAACAAGCTCCTTCCAGAGAGGACCTGATCCTCCTCCGGGACTCGAGGAAGCCTCCTGCGGAAGGTGAGCTTTCATTTCCCCGTCTCTCCCATCCAGATAACGGGAGGGTGAGGGTTGATTTTATTTTTTTATTTTTTTTTATTATTAATTTAAAATACATACATTTATGAGAAAACAGATGTACATACGAGTAAACAAACATACAAACAAACAAATAACAGGAAAATCAAACAAACCACTACACTATAAGATACAAGAAGTTTCCCCGTCTCTCCCATCCAGATAACAGGAGGATGAGGATGAGGCTAGATTTTATTTCTTCTTCTTCTTCTTCTTCTTCTTCTTCTTCTTCTTCTTCTTCTTCTTCTTTTAAAATAAACACATTTATGAGAAAACAGACGTACATACAAGTAAACAAACAAACATACAATCAATCAAACAAACAAACAAATAACAGGAAAATCAAACAAACCACCACACTATAAATATAATTATCATCATATATACTCCTGATACTGAACACAATTATAAAACTTATAGAGAAGAAATTAAAAACTGACTTCCAATTAATCTCACTGTACTTTATCCATTACTTTATACTGCACAGTTACACATTTCTTATATAATTTCTTTTTACCGCCCTACGAACTTATATTTATACAATACAGGGATCTAATTCTGCCAAGATGTTTCCTTTTATTCCGTAGTTTTCTAAATAGTCTTTAAAGATCTTTATAGACGTTTTGTTTTGGTTGGCCTCTTACTCTTCCTGTGGCTTTCGCTAGCTGCAGATATTCTACCATTAGGATTTGCCAATCTTCTGGTTCGCCAGAAGCGGCTTAGTCCTGCTGGCCACATGACCCGGAAGCTGTACGCCGGCTCCCTCGGCCAATAAAGCGAGATGAGCACCGCAACCCCAGAGTCGGCCACGACTGGACCTAATGGTCAGGGGTCCCTTTACATTTAGTACGAGAATTGGCAGCATAGGTTCATTTCTTCAGGTTTTGGTTCCAGGCTGGGTGAAGCTGTTTGGAGTTCCTGGCTTCCAACTGCAAGGGAAAGGACACCCCCCCAACCCCCCCCTGCCCTAACCTACTTCTCTCTGCAGCCGTGGCAAGCGCCAGGCCTGCCAAGCCCTGCCGAGAGGACCAGCTTCCCATCAGCAAAGATTCCAGGGGCCGGAACCGGTTGCCTGGCAACAAGGATGCCCGAGAAAAGGACTCCATCTCTGCAGGGGAGAAGCGTGGGGATCAGGGGCCGGCGCCGCTGGAGTCAAGCTCCTCCAGCGATCGGGAGCTGCTGTACCGCTGCCCGGAGATCGAGAGCCTGAGGGAGGTGACTGGCATGATGCTCCTGGAGGAGAAGAAGGCCTTGGCGGGGAAAAGGAGCCACGAGGCCAACCACAAAGGTGAGAAACCCCCGTTGGCCTTCCAGGGTTTGGTCCTGAGGTGCCTGGTTGCGCCAGCCTGTGGGCGGAGGTGGCGGCAAACTCCCTGGCACTGACCCTGGGGCTTTGCTCCAATGGAGGCATCACCCCACCTGCTATTTTTTTATATATATAGTTTTTTGTTAGATTTTCCACAATGAGAACAAAAACCACAAAGCAGAGTGATACACAAAAACAGAAAAAGAAAGAAACGGGGGGGGGGGGGGAGGAACAATAAACAACAAACTCAATTCTTCACAAATCCAACCTTTTAAGCATCTTGGTTGACTTCCTCATGTCCCTCCCTTCTGAGTTTCCTTGTAGTTAAAAGTAACAGCTTTCCAATATCATTATTAAATTAAAACAATTTCCAATTGTTGTTGTTTAGTCGTGTCCGCCTCTTCGTGACCCCCTGGACTAGAACACGCCAGACACTCCTGTCTTCCACTGCCTCCCGCAGTTTGGTCAAACTCATGCTGGTAGCTTCGAGAACACTGTCCCACCATCTCATCTTCTGTCCTCCCCTTCTCCTTGTGCCCTCCATCTTTCCCAGCATCAGGGTCTTTTCCAGGGAGTCTTCTCTTCTCATGAGGTAGCCAAAGTCTTGGAGCCTCAGCTTCAGGATCTGTCCTTCCAGTGAGCCCTCAGGGCTGATTTCCTTCAGAATGGAGAGGTTTGATCTTCTTGCAGTCCATGGGACTCTCAAGAGTCTCCTCCAGCACCAGAATTCAAAAGCATCCATTCTTCGGCGATCAGCCTTCTTCATGGTCCAGCTCTCACTTCCATACATCACTACTGGGAAAACCAGAGCTTTAACTATACGGACCTTTGTTGGCAAGGTGATGTCTCTCCTTTTTAAGATGCTGTCTAGGTTTGATCTTGGAGCAATAAATGTATCCTGCTGGGGGCATAAGTAAATAGTTGTGAAGCTTTGTGTGTTCAACAAATATGATGACCAACACTGAACAGTGATTCCGGATATTGACTACCGTTTCATAGAATTCTTCGTCAGTGTGGTAGGTGGATATAGAATGCTTCGTAAACCCATCTTATTTTGAATGAATGTATGTAAATGAAAATATCAAATGCTGTGGAACAGTGCTCATGTAATAATGTTAGAAAATGTTGTTGTTTAGTCGTGTCCGACTCTTCATGACCCCCTGGACCAGAGCAAGCCAGGCACTCCTGTCTTCCACTGCCTCCCGCAGTTTGGTCAGGCTCATGCTGGTAGCTTCCAGAACACTGTCCCACCATCTTGTCCTCTGTCGTCCCCTTCTCCTTGTGCCCTCCATCTTTCCCAACATCAGGGTCTTTTCCAGGGAGTCTTCTTTTCTCCTGAGGTGGCCAAAATATTGGAGCCTCAGCTTCAGGATGTGTCCTTCCAGTGAGCACTCAGGGCTGATTTCCTTCAGAATGGATCGGTTTGATCTTCTTGCAGTCCATGGGACTCTCAAGAGTCTCCTCCAGCACCAGAATTCAAAAGCATCCATTCATAGAGTCATAGAATCATAGAGTTGGAAGAGACCACAAGGGCCATCGAGTCCAACCCCCTGCCAAGCAGGAAACACCATCAGAGCACTCCTGACATATGGTTGTCAAGCCTCTGCTTAAAAACCTCCAAAGAAGGAGACTCCACCACACTCCTTGGCAGCAAATTCCACTGTCGAACAGCTCTTACTGTTCTTTTGCGATCAGCCTTCTTTATGGTCCAGCTCTCACTTCCATACATCACTACTGGGAAAACCAGAGCTTGAACTATACAGACCTTTGTCGGCAAGGTGATGTCTCTGCTTTTTAAGATGCTGTCTAGGTTTGTCATTGCTTTTCTCCCAAGAAACTGGCGTCTTTTAATTTCGTGACTGCTGTACCATCTGCAGTGATCATGGAGCCCAAGAAAGCATATCTGAGGTTGTTGATATTTCTTCCGGCAATCTTAATTCCGGCTAGGGATTCATCCAGCCCAGCCTTTCACATGATGAATTCTGCATATAAGTTAAATAAGCAGGGAGACAATATTCAGCCTTGTCGTACTCCTTTCCCAATTTTGAACCAATCAGTTGTTCCATATCCAGTTCTAACTAAGCACTGTTAGAAATTAGAAATGTTAGAAATTAGCCAGGCGCGTTTTGCTACTGGCGTGGAGATCTCTGGGTGCCTGGCTGGTCCCGTCAGCTTTCTTAATCAGGTCAGCAGAGGAGCTCATTTATTGCCTTTATCTCCCACCCTTTTCTCCAAGGGGTCCATGGTTCACCCCCCGTCTCATCTAATCCGTACAACGACCCTGTGAAGGTAGGTGAAGAGGCTGTGACTGACTACAAGGTTGCCCAGGGAGCTTCAGGACCGAGTGGGGATTTGACCCATGCTCTCCCAGGTCCTAGTCTGACACTCTAACCACTACACCCCACTGGCTTCCTATATTTTTGCTATGGGGCAGCTCTATAAATTGAGCAGGTAAAGAATGGGGAAGCCAAATGTCCCTTAGAGAAGATCCTTTAATATTTTCCTTGAAGCTTGAATTAATTTTATTCTGGCTTGTTTTGTTTGATGTTTTCATGCGTTGTAAACCGCTTAGAGATTTTTTTCTTTAAAGTTTAAAGCAGTATACAAATGAAAATAACATAATAACAATAATAATGCGCTTATCTCCAAGGAGTACATGGTTCACAGCTATTCTTTTTTTGCAACCCAATTTCATGGTGCTTAGACATTCTGTTATGGAGACTGCAACCTAGGTTCAAGGTGCCATTTTCCAATTAGCTTATATACCTGAGTTTCTAACACTGCGTGCATGGGATCGATAGGGAACATTGCCAACAATGATTTCAAACTTTTTTTTAAAGTGAAAAGGTTTATTGCTTTTTAATAATAATAATAATAATAATAATAATAATAATAATAATATTCTGTTGGGAGCTACCCAGAGTGGCTGGGGAAACCCGGCCAGATGGGCGGAGGTATTAATAATAATAACAACAACAATAATAATACAGTGGTACCTCTGGTTGCGAATGAGATCTGTTCCGGAGCCCCATTTGCAACATGAGCAAAATGCAACCCATGTCTGCACTTGTGTGGGTCACGATTCGCCGCTTCTGCGCATGACGCCATTTTGAGTGTCTGCGCATGCTCGAGCAGCGAAAGCTGGAAGTAACCTATTACAGTGGTACCTCGGGTTAAGTACTTAATTCGTTCTGGAGGCCTGTTCTTAACCTGAAACTGTTCTTAACCTGAAGCACCACTTTAGCTAATGGGGCTTCCCGCTGCCGCCACGGCGCCGGAGCACGATTTCTGTTCTCATCCTGAAGCAAAGTTCGTAACCTGAAGCACTATTTCTGGGTTAGTGGAGTCTGTAACCTGAAGTGTATGTAACCTGAGGTACCACTGTATTATTATTATTATTATTATTATTATTATTATTATTATTATTGATGTCTGCAGGCTCACAGAGGCAAACAAACATCTTGGTGCAAAGGAAACAGTTTTATAAATGGTCTCTTATCTAGAACATGGAGAGACTCCTTTCACTCACTGCTTCCTCTCTCTCTCTTTCAGGGTCTTCGAATGACTCAGAAAGCAACGAAGGGTCATTACCTGACTTGGAAGAAGCAGAGGTTTCAGAACCAAGGACAGCTCAGACGCAGGTGATTTGTTTGAGGCGAAGGCGGCTAGATTTGTACAAAGCAGGCTCCTGAAAAACATCTGGCTTCAGGGAGTTGTGGGGGGCAGATATCTTAATCCAGGGGTCAGCAGCCTTTTTCAGCTGTGTCCACTGTCCCTCAGACCTTGTGGAGGGCCGGACTATATTTTGAAGAACAAAAATGAACAAATTCCTACGCCCCACAAATAACCCAGAGATGCATTTTAAATAAAAGGACACATTCTGCTCATGGGAAAACACCAGGCAGGCCCCACAAATAACCCAGAGATGCATTTTAAATAAAAGGACACATTCTGCTCATGTGAAAACACCAGGCAGGCCCCACAAATAACCCAGAGATGCATTTTAAACAAAAGCACGCATTCTACGCATGTGAAAACACCAGGCAGGATACACAAAATAACCCAGAGATGCATTTTAAATAAAAGGACACTTTCTACTCCTGTAAAAACATGCTGATTCCCATAGCGTTCGCAGGCTGGATTTAGAAGGCGATTGGGCCAGATCTGGCCCCCGGGCCTTAGGTTGCCCACCACTGTCTTAATCCTTCCCCCCTCAATGAGTGGGCTGAGCTTTCAGCAGATCACCTAGAGATCTCACCAGTAGATCTTTCCATATACCTTCTGGCCATCTCTGGGCTAAAGGGTGTTTCTTGAACCTGGTCTCAGCCTGGGGACTGTACAGCAGCGAGGGTCCTCTGAGCATGTGCAAACTACGCTGCAACGAGGAAGCAACTAGCGGCAGATCTATTTTGTGAAAAGGGAATCGCCTAACGAGGCAAATCGGGAGGTTTTTCCCCGGATGTTTGTGAGGCTTGTAAAACTGGAGTGCTGATGAATTGTAACGATGCGAACACATAAGGACAGGCTGATTAAGCTGTATTGGAGGAAATACGATTTAAATTGGTGATTAATGATAATGGAAGATTAACACTGTTTGATTAATTAGGAAAATGGGTAAATGTCTAAGCAAGGATTGAACATGCACAGTCGGAGGAAATCGGAAGTGGATGGGGAAATTAGGAAAAAGTATTTTACTGTGTGCAGGAAAGAAGGGAGGGAAAAGAAATGTTTTGAAAGGGAGGGTGGAAAGTCAGCTTTTAAATGAGTGTTCAATTTGAATTAATTTGTTTAAAATTTGGAAAGCTAATGGAACTTAATTGGCAAAGTACACTGCAGTTTGTTGACTTAAAGCCAGCCGATGTAAACCATGTTTAGAACTGAAACCAGATTTACTGCTATGTAAACCATGTTTAGAACCGAAACCAGGTTTACTGCTATGTAAACCATGTTTAGAATTGTAGAGTTTGAAGGGACCTAAAGCATCATTTAGTCCAACTCCCTGCAGTGTAGGAGCCACAACTAAAGAACCTGTTTGGATGTTTTAACCATCCCACTTGCATCTTCCAGGCACAACTAACACATTCCTTGGGAACCGGCGAAGAATCCATTAGCAGAGCGAAACAGAGCAGAAGTGAGAAAAAAGCACGAAAGGTCAGTAGAGAATTGGGCAAGTTTGGTCTGGGGTGCAGGTAGAGCGGACAAGCAGAATTTTTTCTCAACTTTGTAATTCTTTGAATGGTCTGCTGAGGCATGTGGCATCCCGTGAGAGATAACTGGTGTGGATGGGACGCGGGTGGCGCTGTGGGTTGAACCACAGAGCCTAGGACTTGCCGATCAGAAGGTCGGCGGTTCAAATCCCCGCGACGGGGTGAGCTCCCGTTGCTCGGTCCCTGCTCCTGCCAACCTAGCAGTTCAAAAGCATGTCAAAGTGCAAGTAGATAAATAGGTACCACTCCAGCGGGAAGATAAATGGCATTTCCGTGCGCTGCTCTGGTTTGCCAGAAGCGGCTTAGTCATGCTGGCCACATGACCCGGAAGCGGTCTGTGGACAAACGGTGGCTGCCTCGGCCTATAGAGCGAGATGAGCGCACAACCCTAGAGTCGTCCATGACTGGACCTAACGGTCACGGTTACAGTGGTACCTCGGGTTACATACGCTTCAGATTACATATGCTTCAGGTTACAGACTCTGCTAACCCAGAAATAGTAGCTCGGGTTAAGAACTTTGCTTCAGGATGAGAACAGAAATTGTGCTCTGGCGGCATGGCAGCAGCTCCCAACAGAATATTAATAATAATAATAATAAAGCAACAAAACATCAAACATTAAAAACTTCCCTAAACAGGGCTGCCTTCAGATGTCTTCTAAAAGTCAGGGAGTTGTTTATTTCCTTGACATTTGATAGGGTGGAAATGGCAAGGGCTAGACTCTGGGGTCTCCTGGGCTCTGCACCAACCCAGCGTCAGAGCAGGCCCCATGGCCTTTGATTCCTACTTCAAGTTGATTCTTCCCCTGCCCGCTGACTGTTTCTGGTAATATAATTTATTACTTATACCCCATCCATCTGGCTGGGCCTCCTAAACAGGGCTGCCTTCAAATGTCTTCTAAGAGTCAGGTAGTTATTTATTTCCTTGATATCTGATGGGAGGGCACCACCACCAAGAAGGCCCTGTGCCTGGTTCCCTGTAGCTTTGCTTCTCGCAGTGAGGGAACCGCCAGAAGGCCCTCAGCGCTGGACCTCAGTGTCCGGGCAGAACAATAGGGGTGGAGACACTCCTTCAGGTATGCTGGGCCGAGGCCATTTAGGGCTTTAAAGGTCATCATCAACACTTTGAATTGTGCTCAGAAACGTACTGGGAGCCAATGTAGGTCTTTCAGGACTGGTGTTATATGGTCTCTGCAGCTGCTCCCAGTCACCAGTCTAGCTGCCGCATTCTGGATTAGTTGTAGTTTCCGGGTCGCCTTCAAAGGTAGCCCCACGTAGAGCGCATTGCAGTAGTCCAAGTGGGAGATAACTAGAGCATGCACCACTCTAGCGAGACAGTCCATGGGCAGGGAGGGTCTCATCCTGCGTACCAGATGGAGCTGGTAAACAGCTGCCCTGGACACAGATTTGACCTGTGCCTCCATGGACAGCTGTGAGTCCAGAATGACTCCCAGGCTGCGCACCTGGTCCTTCAGGGGCACAGTTACCCCATTCAGGACCAGGGAGTCCTCCACACCCGCCCGCCTCCTGTCCCCCAAAAACAGTACTTCTGTCTTGTCAGGATTCAACCTCAATCTGTTAGCTGCCACCCAACGGCTTTAGGGACTCCGCTTTGGATTTGTGTAGAGTTTACTCCATAGCCTTTTCTTCTCTCAAAAGATATCCTGCCAAGTTTAGAATCAGCATCATGGATTCAACCTCAATCCATTAGCCGCCATCTTCCAGGCTGCGCCCCTGGTCCTTCAGGGTTTTGACCCAGACACTGCCAGTTGCTGATCAGTGTTGTTCAACGTGGTTGCGACCCAGATGAATATTCTGGGGTGGGGGAATAAGAGGGGCCCCCGCCTGACGTCAATCCTTGAAGACCTAGCTGAGGCTGCCCTGAGACCACGGGGGAATGATTAAGGCTTGGATAAGGCTGTCTATGTTCGTCACCGGCTCAGGGGATTATCCTTGCTTCTGACAGCCCCTTGCTATCCAAAGATGGCAAGGAAGGGCATAGGGAGGCTATGGGGCTTGGCCACAGTATGCCCCGCTTCAGAAAGGGGGTCACGCACATGGGGATTCTTGTGAGGTCAAGATTTTCCTGGAACTTTGCCTCTAGCCTGAGAGATTAGATGTCCAGTTCTCCTCTTGCCCACCCAGTGTTGTCGGGAGTCCAGAGCAGCGCTGACCGAGTCAAATTCCCTTTAAAAATAAAATTAAGAAATCTGTTTGCGTAGAGGCTTTGGAAGGAATTAATAGGGATTCACGGCTGCTCGTTAAGAGGAATCTCAGCAGGCTGCGGACTTAACCGGTTCCAAACACAGGAGGGGCCTGGCCTCAGCTAATTAGCGCTTCCTTGAGACAGAGAGAAAACTTTCCGGCAGGATTCAGGTGGTCCTGTTTGCATCCCAAGGACTCACTATAATGGGCTGTGCATGGGACTGCCTTTGAAAAGTGCTCAGAAACTTTCAGACCGCAATACCTCAAGGACTGCCTCTTCCCATATGAACCTACCCGGACCCTGAGATCATCTTCTGTTTGTTTGTTTTTTTAAAATAATATTTATTAAAGTTTTAAAAGTTACAAAAATAAAAAATAAAAACACCATATTAAACAAAAACAAAACAGCACATCACAATAAGAAAAAAGAAAAAAAAGAGAAACAGAAAAAAACCAGAAAAATAGAAACAAGTAAAAAACACATCAAACCTTCCCATAACTTATCTTTCATTTGCTTGTTTCCTTGACCTCCTCACACCTCCCTTTTTTGTATTCTAGTTTGGTTAGCTATTTCAGCAAATCCTTTCCATCTTTTCCAATTTTTGTCCTGTAATTTATCTTAATATAATATAACTTAACTTTCCCTCCTTTCACCAATTAACAGTCCGTTTTTTCCTAAACCTTTATAACCTTTCTGCTGAAACCACATAGCTTCATTCCAACATCCTTCTAACATTCATTAATTTTACAATGTTTCTGTAGATAGTCTTTAAATTTCTTCCAATCTTCCTCCACCGACTCTTCTCCCTGGTCTCGGATTCTGCCAGTCATTTCCACCATCCTGAGATCATCTTCTGAGGCCCTTCTTCATGTGCCTCCTCCGTGAGAAGTTTGGAGGGTGGCAACACGAGAACAGGGCCTTCTCTGCAGTGGATCCCTGTCTCTGGAATACTCTTCCCAGGGAAGTTTGCCTGGCGCCTTCATTATACACCTTTCGGTGCCAGGCAAAAACGCTCCTTTTTAACCAGGCCTTTGGCTGATCTTATACATCCATCACCCTTTTTGAATGTGGCTTTTTTTGGGGTGGGATTATTGAGTTTGGTTTGATTTTATATGTTGTGGTCTTGTTGTGAATCGCCCTGAGACCTCCAGGTATAGGGCAGTGTATAAGTTGAATTATTATTATTATTATTATTATTATTATTATTATTATTATTATCATCTGAAGAAGTGTGCATGCACACGAAAGCTCATACCAAGAACTAACTTAGTTGGTCTTTAAGGTGCTACTGGAAGGAATTTTTTTTGTTTTAATAATAATAATAATAATTAATAAAAACAAAAAACTCTACACTTGCACTATATAAAACCCTACTCAACAGGAATAAATATGATTTAGAATATGAAAGACAAAAATGGAGTGAAGAGTTAGGGGTACAGATAACAAATGATATATGGGAGTCAAGTATAAAATCAACAGAAATAGCCTCTATGGATCTATGACTAAGACTTATTCAACAGAAAATAATATTCAGAGTCCACTGGACTCCAGCAAAACTATACCAGAAGAAAATAACAAGTGCAGGCAACTGCTGGAGATGTGGGAGTAAAAATGTGAACTTAGTACATATGATGATTAACTGCCCGATGATAAGATCATTTTGGTGCGAGGTGAGGATATTTATAGTAAGAGTAATAAAGAGAAATTGTTATTTAGGGGGATTGAATTTAATTCTAAATTATATTCCGGAAACGTGGGAGATTACAAGGGGTCAAAAAAAAAAGATGTACCGTGCCATGTTAGAAGCAAAAAAACCTTGTTTTGATGAATTGGAAGAGCCGCAAAAAGATTCCATTGAGCACATGGATTGATAATATGGACAGACTAGCTGCATACGAAAGAACTGCACGTTGATGCAAATTAAGAATGGATAAATATGAAGAAATCTGGAAGGAATATTTAAGCAATAAGGCGGACAGTGGGGGGAAGTGGGGGGAGAAGAGGTGGGGAAATATTGTTAAAAAGGTGTAGTCATAGCTATATCAGTACTCAAATCTGAACTGTCAAATTGTGTGATTAGTGTTATTATGGTTTTTGTTGTATGTGCTTTTTGCGGTTGTTGTTTGTATTGAAAAAGAGATTAATTAAAAAAATAACAACGACAACAACAACTGGACCAAAGATTTCTGAGTGGGGCTGGACATAAGAAGCAGATGACTCCCTTGCCCAGGCATGCCAACTCCAAGGGGCCAAGGTGTCTTCGACCCCCTCAATGTGGTTTGGGGACTGTACCGTCCCCCTTCAATCTTGGGGGCAACCCAGTAGTGCCTCTGTCCTTGCTGGAACAGCTCCACTGGCTAGCGGTCTGTTTCCAGGCACAATTCAAAATGTTGGTTATTACCTGTAAAACCCATCACGGCTTAAATCCAAGCTATTGGAAAGACCGTATTCCCTCATACAGTTACAGGGAAGCGGGCAGAGGGCCTTCTCGGTGGTGGCGCCCGCCCTGTGGAACGCCCTCCCATCAGATGTCAAGGAAATAAACAAGTACCAGACTTTTAGAAGACATCTGAAGGCAGCCCTGTTTAGGGAAGCTTTTAATGTTTAACAGACCACTGTATTTTAATGTTCTGTTGGAAGCCGCCCAGAGTGGCTGGGAAAACCCAGCCAGATGGGTGGGGTATAAATAATAAATTATTATAATATTATTATTATCATACGGACCTGCCCGGGCTGTGAGATCTTCAGGAGAGGCCCTTCTCTCAGTCCCACCACCCTCAAAGGCACTTGGGGGCGGACGGGATCCAGGACGGGGTCTTTTTGGTGGTGGCTGCCCCCAGACTCTGGAACTCCCTCCCTGGAGAAGCCAGACTTGACAGGTGAAGACGACCTCCTTTGTTCCCGCAGGCTTTGGGGAACTGTTTAAGGAAAGGGCTGGTGCTGCGATGCTTCTGTTGTTACGATCCGTGTGTTTTAATAGATCTCGTATAAAAATTTATCTGCGTGGAAATGGCTAGGCAGGAAAACGGGCGGCAAGGCCTGCAGCTCGTTGGCTAACTGGGCTGGGGCTGATGGGTATTGTAGTCCAAAACATCTGGATGGCATCAGTTCGGCGAAGGCTGGGCTAACTAAGAACGAGTAAAACTAAAAATAAATAAATTTAGGTGCCAGAAAGAGTGCAGTGACATCAATAGGCAGGGACTTAGGGTTAGGGACCACATGAAAAGATCAAGTTCTTACAAACGCCGAAAGAGTTTTATGAGCATCTGTAACGGTGCCAGTTCCGCAGATGCTTCTCGGATCTTTAAACTTTGGGGCTCTCCTGCTTTGATCCCATTCCTCTTGTGCTGGGGGTTCTGTCATTTTTGGCTAAGGAATGGCACTCTTCTCTCTAATGATTTATCCCCTTATGATTTATCAGCTACAGTGGTACCTCAGGTTACAGACGCTTCAGGTTACACACTCCACTAACCCAGAAATAGTGCTTCAGGTTAAGATCTTTGCTTCAGGATGAGAACAGAAATTGGGGTCTGGCGGCGCGGCGGCAGCAGGAGGCCCCATTAGCTAAAGTGGTGCTTCAGGTTAAGAACAGTTTCAGGTTAAGAATGGACCTCTGGAACGAATTAAGTACTTAACCCGAGGTACCACTGTACTTTAAAATGAGGCTGCATTTTAAATTGCATTTTAATCTGTATTTTAAATCCCCCCCCCCCAATTATGGTTTTTACTGTGATTTTATTGGTGTTAGTCACCCTGAGCCTGGCTCTGGCCGGGGAGGGCGGGGTATAAATAAAATTTATTATTTATTATTATTAAACTGGTGGGAATGACTTCAGTTGACGCAGGAAAGATCTTTTGAACCAGATTATCCCTCTTTAGGACTCTGCTTATCAGCCGGAGTCCTGTCTCTCCGTCTTCTGAGCATGGCTTTATTCCAACCTTTCCACTCAGCGGTTCTAACAGGCTGTCATCCCCTTGTCTCCCTCCAGGCCATGTCAAAGCTGGGTCTGCGGCAAATCCACGGCGTCACCAGGATCACGATCCGCAAGTCCAAGAACATCTTGTTTGTGATCACCAAGCCGGACGTCTTCAAAAGCCCTGCCTCGGACATCTACATTGTCTTCGGAGAGGCTAAGGTGAGGATTGAACAACTCCAGTCCTAGCATGAGGTGCAGTGAGGCAGCTGCCTCAGGCGGCTGAAGCTGAGGTTGTGGAAAGGTGTTGGAGGACAGACTTCTCTCTCTCTCTCTCTCTCTCTCTCTCTCTCTCTCTCTCTCTCTCTGTGTGTGTGTGTGTGTGTCTGTCTCTGTCTTCCACCCTCCAGTGGCGTAACGTGGGTTGCTAGTGCCCAGGACGGGCAAGGGCTTCTGAATCCAGTTCTTTTGGCTCACTTGTTGTCCAATAGCATAGGAGAAGGATTTGCTTTGAATAATTGTAGGGATCTCCAAGGGTCATGTAGTCCAACCCCTTGTAATGCCAGAATAACGGTTAGAGCAGTGTTCCCCAACCTTGGGTCTCCAGCTGTTTTCAGACTACAATTCCCATCATCCTTGACCACTGGTCTTGCTAGCGAGGGATGATGGGAGTTGTAGTCCAAAAACAGCTGGAGCCCCAAGGTTGGGGAACACTGGGTTAGAGGATCCCACATTGGGGGGCTGCTGCTGCTGCCCAGGACATCCTGTGGGCCGTGTCACTGGCTCACTGCCCTTCCCTGCCTGCCTACCACCGGGGGCCTCTGGGCTCTGGCCCCCAGCGCCAGCAGAGGCTCTGTCCGCCTTTCTCACACCTCCCAGGCTGGGCCGCCCTTCAGTCTCCAGGCTGTTCAAAGGGTTGTAGAATCATAGAATCCTAGAGTTGGAAGAGACCACCAGGGCCATCGAGTCCAACCCCCTGCCAAGCAGGAAACACCCTCAGAGCACTCCTGACATATGGTTGTCAAGCCTCTGCTTAAAGACCTCCAAAGAAGGAGACTCCACCACACTCCTTGGCAGCAAATTCCACTGTCGAACAGCTCTTACTGTCAGGAAGTTCTTCCTAATGTTTAGGCGGAATCTTCTTTCTTGTAGTTTGGAACCATTGCTCCGTGTCCGCTTCTCTGGAGCAGCAGAAAACAACCTTTCTCCCTCCTCTATGTGACATCCTTTTATATATTTGAACATGGCTATCATATCACCCCTTAACCTCCTCTTCTCCAGGCTAAACATGCCCAGCTCCCTTAGCCGTTCCTCATAAGGCATCGTTTCCAGGCCTTTGACCATTTTGGTTGCCCTCCTCTGGACACGTTCCAGTTTGTCAGTGTCCTTCTTGAACTGTGGTGCCCAGAACTGGACACAGTACTCCAGGTGAGGTCTGACCAGAGCAGAATACAGTGGCACTATTACTTCCCTTGATCTAGATGCTATACTCCTATTGATGCAGCCCAGAATTGCATTGGCTTTTTTAGCTGCCGCGTCACACTGTTGACGGTTTGCCCGTCCTGGGCACTAGCAACCCATGTTACACCACTGGAGGGTGGAAGACAGACAGAAAGACACACACACACACAGAGAGAGAGAGAGAGAGAGAGAGAGAGAGAGAGAGAGAGAGCTCTGTCCTCCAACACCTTTCCACACCCTCACCTTCATCCGCCCAGGGGAGCTGCCTCACTGTGCCTCATGCTAGGGCCATAGCTGTCAACCGTCCCTTATTTGGCGGGAAAGTCCCTTATCCCAGCGCCGTGTCCCGCTGCTGTCCCTTATTGATGATGTCCCTTAAATTTCCCGGGTTTCAAAGGAACCAGATCCCCTCCCTCCCTCCCTCCTTCCCTCCCTCCCTCCCTCCCTCCCTCCCAGGGAGGCTCCAACTGTGTTGCTTGGCTGCGTTGCTCACCCAATAAGGAGTCTGAGAACGACTGGGGGTGGAGCTTGCATGCCTTGTGCCGATCAAATCAGCCGCGTTCCCTGGGGACTCGCCTTTGCTCAGCGCTTCCCAGCAGAGAGGTGACGGTGGTTTTCCTTGCTGCATCCCCTTTGTCGGGTTGCTGCGCCGTGGGAACCACTGCTTGAGGCTTCGTTTGGCTGCTGGCTGGGCTTTCTGCCTTTGGCTCGGAGGGGCTCAGAAGTTGAACATACCTGTGCTCGGAAAATCCCTTATTTTGGCTGCTGATCCCTTATTTTCAAGGCTGCTGGTCCCTTACTTTCAAATCTTTAAGTTGACGGCTATGGCTAGGGCTGGAGTTGTTCGGGGAATCCTTTCGCCTCTCGGGGTAACCAAACGGGTGTCTTGAGCTAGGCAGGAAACCCAGAGTCTGTGTGAGGCCTTTTCGCCAGCTCTCTTGTGCACGCCCAGAGCGGCGAAAGGACTCGGGGTGTGTTTGCCCTCATCGTATTTATTCCCACGCCCTCTTGTCTTCCACAGATCGAAGACCTCTCTCAGCAGGTACACAAAGCTGCGGCAGAAAAGTTCAAGGTCCCCATGGACCACTCGCCGTTGATCACCGAAGCAGCTCCCACCCTCACGATCAAGGAGGAGAGCGAGGAAGAAGAGGAGGTACGGTGATCTGGTGCAGCCAGAGCCATCTTTCCCATTGGGCTTACTGGCGCGTTGTGCCAGGGCGCTGGCCTCTCAGGGCCCCCCAGCGAGTGGGGGAGCTGCGTGGCTTGGCCTCCCCTTTCCCTGCAGGCCCACCAGCTGTGCCCTGTCAACCATATGACTGGCAGGCCTGCAGCTTCCTTCCCAAGCCTCCTCGGGAGGAGAGCGATCCCCACAGAGGCTTGGGAAAAGGTTGACAACTCTGGGAAATGGGGGTGGGGGGGTGGGGCGGCAGAGGGATCTTTGCACCATGGCGCCGGATACGCTTAAGACGGCCCTGGGTGCAGCAAGCCAGGAACGAGATCTTGGGGTCATAAAATAGGGCTCGATGAGCTGGGAAAAGGCAGATTCCATGCTAGTAGAGATCACGAGGAAAGGAATAGGAAACAATACTGCCGATATACAGTCATACCTCGGGATAAATACTCTTCAGGATTACTGCGTTACTTCCGAGTTTCGCCGCTCGTGCATGCGCAGTCAAAATGACGTCACGCGCATGCACGGAAGCAGCGAGATGCGACCCGCGCACACACACATGCGCAGTCACGTCTTACGTTCTCTTCACGATGCGAATGGGGCTCTCCGGAATGGATCCCATTCGTATCCTGAGGTACCACTGTAATGCCGATACACAAAACTCCGGTGCGGCTGCATTTGGGATCCTGTCTACAGTTCTGTTCACCTCACTGCAAAAAGGCAGTGTTCGAAATTAGCTAGGTGCATTTTGCACTGGGCTCTCAGCAACTTGCGACCGAGTGGAGATGCCTGGGCGCCAGGATACTGCCCGAAATCACCATCTGTGGATCCCTGGATTTGGACTGTTTTCACACACTAATACCCCACCTTGTAGAAGTCTGTCAGTTCTATTTTATCTGCACAATTGGAATGAATTTCAGGAACCAGAGTGCTTTTTCTGTGCAGCCCGAGCATCATTAAGAAATGCAATAGCTCAGTGAGAGACGATCGGCTTTGCATGCAGAAATCCCCAGGTTCATTCCCTAACATCATTTCCAGGGAGGGCTGGAAGATGATGATGATGATGATGATGATGATGATGATGATGATTTGTTACTCATATTATTATTTATTTAATGTATTTATATTTTGCCTTTATCCCAAGCTGGGAATCAAGGCAGCTTCCAGCATTTAAAATTAGTGCTATACAGTGGTACCTCAGGTTACATACGCTTCAGGTTACAGACTCCGCTAAATAGTGCTTCAGGTTAAGAACTTTGCTTCAGGATGAGAACAGAAATCGTGCGGCAGCGGCGGGAGGCCCCATTAGCTAAAGTGGTGCTTCAGGTTAAGAACAGTTTCAGGTTAAGTACGGACCTCTGGAACGAATTAAGTACTTAACCTGAGGCATCACTGTAAAAGACAAAGGGATACAAACCGAACGAGCCAAGAACAATAATTAAAATACACCAGAACGCCGTAAAATCCAGTTTGCCCTGACAGCAGCATCCTCTGCACCAAAGGCCTGCCTGAACAGGAAGGTGTTAACCTGTTGGCAGAAGGATAACCGGGAGGGAGCCAGTCTGACCTCTCTTGGGAGGGAATTCCGCAATATGGGAGCCACCACAAAAAAGGCTCTCTCTCTCGGGTCACCCCCAGCCTTGCCTCTGATGCTGGTGGGACCGAGAGAAGGTGAGATTTTGGCACCCAGGCCGATTCATGTGGGGAGATACTCTCCATCCCAAACCCTGGAGAGATGCTGCCGGTCCGTGTAGTCTGCACTGAGTAAGATGAACCAGTGGGCTGACTCGTTCCTTTGTTAGGGAGGTAGATAAACAGAGGAGCGGATCTGCTAGCACCTGGATCGGATCTTCTAAGTCCTTCTCTCCTGGCAGGTTGATGAAACGGGTCTGGAGGCGAGGGATATCGAGCTGGTCATGGCTCAAGCCAACGTGTCTCACCCCAAAGCGGTGCGCGCCTTGCGTCACAACAACAACGACATTGTGAACGCCATCATGGTGAGTCTCGTATGTGCGGGGAAGTGGGGTGCGCGTGCGAAATCTGAACGATGAACTCCTTGGGTTTTCGGTCCCCGGATGGGGCATGGCGACAGTTCTCTCTGCCTTAGCTGTTTCTCCTTCGGGGGTTTGGACCCCCTTGATTCAAAACATGTGGTTAGGTGAGGAATAGTGGGAGGGATTCTTTAGTTGCACTTCCTGCATTGCACGGGATTGGACTAGATGACCGTCAGAGTACCTTCCAACTCTAATTCTCACCTCTAGGGTGGGCATCTATAGCTGAGAAAGGCCTCAGCTCTGGGCGAAAGGGCCTCTGGATCTGGCCAGCAGGGCCGGATGCTCGCCTCCCTTCATCCCCTGCGGGGGCGCCCACCTGTCAATCAGGTAGTATCACAATAACCTGGACATCAGCTGGTTGTTAGGGCTTGCAAAGCACCACCAGCTGGTTGCTAGGGCTTGCAAAGCACCACCAGCTGGTTGCTAGGGCTTGCAAAGCACCACCAGCTGGTTGCTAGGGCTTGCAAAGCACCACCAGCTGGTTGCTAGGGCTTGCAAAGCACCACCAGCTGGTTGCTAGGGCTTGCAAAGCACCACCAGCTGGTTGCTAGGGCTTGCAAAGTACCACCAGCTGGTTGCTAGGGCTTGCAAAGCACCACCAGCTGGTTGCTAGGGCTTGCAAAGCACCATGCGTGGCGCCATGCAAACTCCCCAACGAGAGGCTGCTGAAATTTGAGAGACCAAAGTCTGCCGCTGCAGTGAACAGGAGGCATTGCTGTCGTCTCCCACCCATAGGGTGGAAATGGCAAGGGCTGCACTCTGGGGTCACGTGGGCTCTGCACCGACCCAGCGTCAGAGCAGGCCCCTTGGCCTTTGATTCCAACTCCAAGTTGATTTTATCCTTCCCCTGCCCCTGCCTGTTTATGATAATATAATTTATTACTTATACTCCATCCATCTGCCTGGGCCTCCTAAACAGGGCTGCTTTCAGATGTCTTCTAAAAGTCAGGTAGTTGTTTATTTCCTTGACATCTGAGGGGAGGGTGTTCCACAGGGCAGGCGCCACCACCGAGAAGGCCCTCTGCCTGGTTCCCTGTAACCTCACTTCTCGCAGGGAGGGAACCGCCAGAAGGCCCTCGGAACTGGACCTCAGTGTCTGGGCAGAACGATGGAGGTGGAGATGCTGCTTCAGGTCTACTGGGCCGAGGCTGTTTAGGGCTTGAAAAGTCATCACCAACACTTTGAATTGTGCTTGGAAACGTACTGGGAGCCAGTGTAGGTCTTTCAGGACCGGTGTTATATGGTCTCGGCAGCCACTCCCAGTCCCCAGTATCTGGATTAGTTGTAGTTTCTGGGTCACCTTCAAAGGTAGCCCCATGTAGAGTGCATTGCAGTAGTCCAAGCGGGAGATAACCAGAGCATGCACCACTCTGGCAAGACAGCGTGCAGGCAGGGAGGGTCTCATCCTGCATACCAGATGGAGCTGGTAGATAGCTGCCCTGGACACAGAATTGACCTGCGCCTCCATGGACAGCTGCGAGTCCGAAATGACTCCCAGGTTGCACACCTGGTCCTTCAGGGGCACAGTTACCCCATTCAGGACCAGGGAGTCCTCCACACCAGCCCGCCCCGTCCCCCCAAAACAGTACTCGTCAGGATTCAACCTCAATCTCCTCCTTGCTCCTGATGGTAGATCTTCACTCACCCCTTCTCCCCAGGGTAGGAGGCATTCGTGCCAACATGTCTTGGGCCAGACCTGTCTCTGTGTTCTGCCAAGGCCAGATTAAATGGGGGAATATTTAGATGGATGGATATTTTAAATGGATGGATATTTAGATGCGGATAACCTTGTATGCCGGGACGCGGGTGGCGCTGTGGGTTAAACCACAGAGCCTAGGACTTGCCGATCGGAAGGTCGGCGGTTCAAATCCCCGTGACTCTGGGGTTGCGGCGCTCATCTCACTTTATTGGCTGAGGGAGCCGGCGTACAGCTTCCGGGTCATGTGGCCAGCATGACTAAGCCGCTTCTGGCGAATCAGAGCAGCGCACGGAAACGCCGTTTACCTTCCCGCCGGAGCGGTACCTATTTATCTACTTGCACTTTGACGTGCTTTCAAACTGCTAGGTTGGCAGGAACAGGGACCGAGCAACGGGAGCTCACCCTGTCGCGGGGATTCAAACCGCCGACCTTCTGATCGGCAAGTCCTAGGCTCTGTGGTTTAACCCACAGCGCCACCCGCGAGGTATGCTTGGTTGAGGGGCAGTTAAATGTTTGTGCGTTAGCCAAGCCACCTGGAATGTACTGTGTGCGACAGAGTTGTTTAAAATATGTGGCGCTCAATCTAGGAGGATCCTACGAACACGAGGAGCTGTCCCAACTCAACCCTGCAAAGGGGCGACACAGAGGAAATAGGGTTTGCCACTTTTACATTTGCAATATCTCTCCTTTTTCTTTCTGTGCAGGAGCTGACGATGTAGTGACCGGTTTTGGCAAGCCCACCCAAGCCTCTGCTGCCCACCCCTTCTGTATAGATGCACAGTTAACTCATATCCAATACAGCTGTTGTTTGTTAGGACTGCAAATAATTAGTCCCAACTATTCTGCATTGAAAATGCTGCTCAATAAATGGTATATTCACTTGAACTGCACACGGGTTTCAAGAGTGTCTTCCTTCCGAAGGGCTCAAAGCTGCTTTGGGAACTCGGTCTGTCTGTTTGTTGTTGTTTTTACATTGTGTTCAGCCTTGCTGGCATTCTCTTCAGAAGAATGGGCAGACGTACCGTATTTTTCACTCTATAAGAAGCACCAGACCGTAAGACGCACCTAGTTTTTGGTGGAGGAAAACAAGGAAAAAAATATTCTGAATCCCAGAAGCTGCGCAGCGATCCCTCTTGCTGTTCTGGCTTCTGAGATAGCTGCGCAGCCTGCATTCGCTCCATAAGACGCACACACATTTCCACTTACTTTGGGGGGGGGGGGTGCGTCTTATAGAGTGAAAAATACGGTAGGTCGCTTTCGTCATACCTCCTCCCCAAAATGCAGTAGTTTGGTATTTGTGGGTATACTGTTAGCCATGAGAGCTAAACCTTTGTCTCCGCAGTTGGAAGAAGCAATGCTTTTGAATACCAGTTGCTCACGTGCTTGAATCCTGATTAGCCATTTGGCTGGGGGATGAGCATCCAGCCACCTTTCTCCAGTCATTGTAGAGAATGGGTCGCAAAGTAGGCACAATCCCGATTTATAGGAAGGGGAGCTGGCCAACCCTGGTTTACTCAGCTCTGGGAATAAGCTGAACTGTCCTGTTGTTCTGTTGCCGCCCTTTTGGACTCTGGCAGGTAGGTACCTCCTGTTTCCTGAACTAGGCAAGCTGGTCGTTCTAGGAACAACTGCTTAAGAACTGGTGCCAGAGCTTGATTTTTTCCTCTGCCCTCCCCATACCTTTCCCCTTGTATGCCATGGCTACAATCTAGCAGAAGTTGGATCTTTCATGGATGCTTTAGTTGAGATTCCTGCAAGGCAAGGGGGTTGGACTAGATCTCTTTTCCAACTTTGCAATCCTATTCAAAAAGTAGGATTTGGGGAAATCTTGTAGCAAGAGTGACCCACAACTGTAATGCGGAAGAAAGGAAGCCTCTCTTACAAAATGATGAGTTTAAGAGGTGGCCAGGGAGGGAGAAAGGAGAGGAGAACATCTCTGGGGATTAAGGAGTGCCGGTTACAGCTTTGCTGATGTAAAACGAAGCAAGAGCAACTCAATTTGCTGCAGTGGGCTGCAGGTGGCTGTTTCAGCAGAGAACTGCAACTCACAAGGGAGGGAAAAGAAAAAAGAAAATGTCGTTTTCCATTGTGGCTGTAAACCCCCCCCCCCCATAAAAACCCAACACACTCAGTCAGGATTCCCATTCAAAGAGCTAAAATAGTATACAGATCAGTTTATAATAGCCAGCAGAGATCTTGTGGCATGAAATACATATACAAAAATAACTGTGCATTTATATGTATAATATATACAACACATATACATTATGTATATATTTCTTCCACTTCTGGTTCCTTTTAAAAAAACAAAACACACACAAACAAACCCCCCCAAAATCAAGAAATCTAACCCACACTTTAGGCTTGCTGTCAAACTCTCGCACTTGAAGAATCACCAGACTCCCGTCTGTGAGGATCTTGAATGCCCAAGTTACTGTTGTCTCAAAAAAATGGAAGAATCTACTATAGGCTGGCACTGGACCAACCCCCATGTCCAGCTGCAGGGGTCCGAGACCACCGCTTTGCCCGCCAGGACTGCCCTGCGCAACCTACGCATCCCAGGTAGAAATGATAGCACCAAATTCGTGGCACCATTTCGAGGGTGGGGGTTCGTGTATCCGTGTCCCTCGACCAGAGTAAGGAAATGTCACGATCTGGTGCAGTCAGAAGTCAGGATGGGAGCTGTTTGCCTAGATGTGGGCAGCCTGACTCGGCTGATGGCTTTCCTCGAGGGCCAGATGAGCTAGACCTGCGGGCGCTGCTCTTGACTGGAGTTATCACGTTCAAGTTAATCTCGCCTGGCCCAGAGGCAAGCGCCGAGGTGACAGCCCATTTCAGCCAGGCTGCTATAGTACACAAATGGAATACCGTGGAAATCCCTGAAACGAGAAGTAATCGACTAGAAATATTATCTTACAGAATTAAACTAAATAATAAAAAATCAAAAAGTTGAAGGAAAAAATAAGAAAAACCTAGAATTGAACAAAGCCTTAAAGGGAGGCCGGCTACAAACCTCGCGTCACTGAACTATTCAGTTTCCTCAGAAGGAAATAGAGAAATCATGAACCTTAAATGACCAAATTCAAAGAAAGGGGGTAAAACTCCCCAAAATTATAATTAAGAAATTTAATAGAGAGCAAAGGGACTATGACACAGGTAGAGTTTATAACTGGTGGTTGGATTCTGGAAATAATAGGTTTTTCTAATTTTTTTCTTAAACTCTTTGATTTTTATTATTTAGTTTAATTCTATAAGATAATATTTCTAGTTGATTACTTCTCGTTTCAGGGATTTTCACAGTATTTCATTTGTTTTGTGTAATTTCTTGGTTCTGTGATGGTCTTTTTTCTACAGGCTGCTATAATACGACTGAGCCGCGAATGCCAACGTTGTGGCTTCAGAGAAGGAGCAAAGGCAGCTGGCCAGGGTTTGGGGGCAAGGGAAAATCATCTCTTGCCGATGCCTTTGCCCGCAACCAAGCAGGCAAAGGGCTCGGCTTGGCGCAACCAAGGCCACCTTCTGGTCTGGAACAGAAATGTTAGGACGAAACACCTGGGGTGTTCAGTTAATTCACATTGCAATGAACTTCATCGGAAAGTAACAAACAAAAACACACGCACTCGCCCCCCCGGAGAAAAAAACCAAAAAGGTTAGAAATGTCATGTGCAAAAAACCGTAAACCGGCTTGTCGAGTTCTTGCGGACTGGCCGTCCTGCGCAAAAGCCAGCGCTGCTTTCGCGTCGGATTCATGGCTCTCCAAGGATTCCCAACCTGCAAACGCTCTCCATCCTGCGAGGGGCTGATCCTGCCAAGCCCCTCTCCGTGGCTTGCTCCTTCACAGAAGAGGAACACGAGGTCAAGGGCCCCTCTCTCCAAGGGCCCCGGAAGGAAGGAAGGAAGGAAGGAAGGAAGGAAGGAAGGAAGGAAGGGGAGTCGTAAGGGAAATATCCCCTTTCCGCTTCCCCCAGAACCAAAAGCGTTCCTATTATTCCCAGAGCGAAGAGAGGAGAGTGTGCGCACGACTGAGCGAGCAACAGGGCTGGGTTATTCCTTGCAGGGGGAAAATGCCTCTTCTTTTCCTCTTTCTCTCTCCCTCCGACCCTTTCAGGAAGAATCGTGGTCCATGCTGCACCCGAGAGCCTCGATGTCGTTGCTGATGTCCGAAATCATGCGGTCCCACTCGTCTCCCTCCGAGGGGGCGGACTGGTCATCCGAGCTCCCCGCGGCACCGTTGCCGTTGGTGGTGGAGTTGGAGGTCGTGCTGACCGTCCGCCGGTACCTCCCAAAGCTGTCGGTGATGATGCCTCGCCCGTCCTTCACGCCAATCGTCTCCAGGAAGTTCTCAAAGTATTGGCTGTCCTTCTCTGGGATGAATGGTCTAAGGCCTTTTTGGGGGGGAGAAGGGAATGGAACAAGGAATAAGAATAATACAGTGGTACCACAGGTTACATACGCTTCACAGCAAACCCCGCTAACCCAGAAATAGTGCTTCAGGTTAAGAACTTTGCTTCAGGATGAGAACAGAAATCGTGCTCCGGCGGCGCAGCGGCAGCAGCAGCAGGAGGCCCCATTAGCTAAAGTGGTGCTTCATGTTAAGAACAGTTTCAAGTTAAGTACGGACCTCCAGAATGAATTAAGTACTTAACCTGAGGTATGACTGTAATAATAAAAAATTTTATTTATACCCCACCCTCCCCAGCCAGAGCCGGGCTCAGGGCGGCTAACACCAGTCAAATTACAGTAAAAACATAATAGAGGGGGGTGGAAACCAATTTAAAATACAGGTTAAAATGCAATTTAAAATGCAGCCTCATTTTAAAAGTCAAAACCATAAGGGGAGGGAAACATAAGGGACAGACTGATTGCAAACCAAAGGCCAGGCGGAACAGCTCTGTCTTGCAGGCCCTGCGGAAAGATGTCAAGTCCCGCAGGGCCCTGGTCTCTTGTGACAGAGTGTTTCACCAAGTCGGGGCCAGTACTGAAAAGGCCCTGGGCCCAGTTGAGACTAATCTAACCAACTTGCGACTTGGGACCTCTAAAATGTTGTCATTTGTGGACCTTAAGGTCCTCTGCGGGGCATACCAGGAGAGGCGGTCCCGGAGGAAGAGATGGCGGTACAATGGCTTCCAACAAAATATTAAAATTCTGTAATGCATCAAACATTAAAAGCTTCCCTAAACAGGGCTCCCTTCAGATGTCTTCTAAAAGTCTGGTAGTTGTTGTTCTCTTTGACATCTGGTGGGAGGGCGTTCCACAGGGCGGGTGCCACCACCGAGAAGGCCCTCTGTCTGGTTCCCTGTAACTTGGCTTCTTGCACTGAGGGAACCACCAGAAGGCCCTTGGCACTGGATCTCAGTGTCTGGGCTGGAGACGCTCCTTCAGGTATACAGGACCAAGGCCATTTAGGGCTTTAAAGGTCAGCACCAACACTTTGAATTGTGCTCGGAAACGTACTGGGAACCAATGTAGGTCTTTCAAGACCGGTGTTATGTGGTTTCAGCGGCCACTCCCAGTCACCAGTCTAGCTGCCACATTCTGGATTAGTTGTAGTTTCCGGGTCGCCTTCAAAGGTAGCCCCACGTAGAGCGCATTGCAGTAGTCCAAGTGGGAGATAACCAGAGCATGCGCCACTCTGGCAAGACAGTCTGAGGGCAGGGAGGGTCTCATCCTGCGTACCAGATGGAGCTGGTAGACAGCTGCCCTGGACACAGACTTGACCTGCGCCTCCATGGACAGCTGTGAGTCCCGAATGACTCCCAGGCTGCGCACCTGGACCTTCAGGGGCACAGTTGCCCCATTCAGGACCAGGGAGTCCTCCACATCCGCCCACCTCCTATCCCCCCAAAACAGTACTTCTGTCTTGTCAGGATTCAACCTCAATCTGTTAGCTGCCATCCAACCACCTTAGGGACTCCACTTTGGATTTGTGTAGAGTTTACTCCATAGCCTTTTCTTCTCTCAAAAGATTATCCTGCCAAGTTTAGAATCAGCGTCTTTCTTCTCCTAGATCAGGCATGGGCAAATTCGGTCCTCCAGATGTTTTGAGACTACAAGACCCATCATCCCTGACCTCTGGTCCTGTTAGCTTGGGATGATGGGAGTTGTAGTCCCAAAAACATCTGAGTTTGCCTATGCCTGTCCTAGATGGGCTCCCTTCCTAGGCTGACAAGCCCCACCTGCCCCTCAACAAATTTGTTATACGGACACCAGCAACTTCCATTTATTCAATCTTGGGGGGTGGGGTCAGGTGGGGACACTCACCTAGGAGAAGGAACTTCCGGCTATCCCCATAGAGCTGTCGCAGGCTGACGCAGAACTCGTGTATGGATGCCCCGTTGCGGTATTCACGCAAAAGCATGGCGAACTGCTGGATCTCATGAGAGGAGAGTTTTGTTCGTAACTAGGAAAGAAAGGGGTGGGGAGAATAAAAGCTAAGTCACCGTAGGTTCCAGCATTAGAAGAAAAGGGTGTTGAAACGGAAGCCGCAATGCCTTTTGTTTGATTTTCCACGTAACGTTAGGAAAGATCCGCGACGAAGGTTTGCGTCCCAGGAGGTGGGGCAGCGGTTAAGCTCACAGCCGGCTAAAAACTAGGAAGAACTTTCTGATGGAAAGAGCTATCAGACGGTGTAACGAACTGAGTTGAGAATTCCGTTCCACCTTAAGGAACAGGCATGGGGAATTGTTGCATGTAACATGTCTGTTTACATTCCAGCACAGCTTGCTGGGAACTTCCATTTTGTGTACAGTGGTACCTCAGGTTACATTCGCTTCAGGTCACAGACTCCACTAACCCAGAAATAGTGCTTCAGGTTAAGAACTTTGCTTCAGGATGAGAAAAGAAATTGTGTTCCGGCGGCGCGGCAGCAGCAGGAGGCCCCATTAGCTAAAGTGGTGCATCAGGTTAAGAACAGTTACAGCTTAAGAACAGACCTCCAGAACGAATTAAGTACTTAACCCGAGGTACTACTGTATAGCTTTTGCTGTGGACACAAAGGAGAACAGACATGTTTCTTTTTGTCCTGATCTATGCTGTATAAAAAAGGTAAAGGAACCCCTGACCATTAGATCCAGTCGTGGCCGACTCTGGGGTTGCGGCGCTCATCTCACTTTATTGGCCGAGGGAGCCAGCGTACAGCTTCTGGGTCACGTGGCCAGCATGACTAAGCCGCTTCTGGCGAACCAGAGCAGTGCACGGAAACGCCATTTACCTTCCCGCCAGAGTGGTACCTATTTATCTACTTGCACTTTGACGTGCTTTTGAACTGCTAGGTTGGCAGGAGCAGGGACCGAGCAACGGGAGCTCACCCCGTCGTGGGGATTCGAACTGCCGACCTTCTGATCGGCAAGCCCCAGGCTCTGTGGTTTAACCCACAGTGCCAGCCGCGTCCCTGCTTGTAAATATGCTCACACAGCCTCTTGTGCCATTTCTGTTGTGCTGCGTGTTCTCTGCTGAATAGTGTGCACAGTCTTCTAAAGCCTGTGTTGCAGATTTATGCTGCACCCACCGAGGACCGGAGGTCGCCTGGCACACCGGCCGGTGGGCTGAGCCAGCTGGGGGCCTGCCAATTGCCCCCATTTCCTTGAATGCATGTTAACAGGAAGACAATGATTCCGTTAATGTCAAAGTTGCAGGTTTGATCCCTGTGTGTATATTCCTGCACTGCCAGGGGGTTGGACTTGATGATCCTTAGGGTCCTTTACAACACCACAATTCTATGATGCTATGCACCCACCACGTGACAGCCCTATAGATTTTTGAAGACAGCTATTGCAGATATGCAGATGACACAACCTTGATGGCAGAAAGTGGAGTGGAATTAATTAACCTTTTAATGAGGGTGAAAGAGGAGAGCTCAAAATATGGTTTGAAGCTCAACATCAAAAAAACTAAGATCATGGCCACTGGGCCCATCACCTCCTGGCAAATAGAAGGGGAAGAAATGGAGGCAGTGAGAGATTTTGCTTTCTTGGGCTCCATGATCACTGCAGATGGTGACAGCAGCCACAAAATTAAAAGATGCCTGCTTCTTGGGAGAAAAGCAATGGCAAACCTAAGCAGCATTTTAAAAAGTAGAGACATCACCTTGCCAACAAAGGTCTGTGTAGTGAAAGCTATGGTTTTCCCGGTAGTGATGTATGGAAGTGAGAGCTGGACCATAAAGAAGGCTGATCGCCGAAGAATGGATGCTTTTGAATTCTGGTGCTGGAGGAGACTCTTGAGAGTCCCATGGACTGCAAGAAGATCAAACCTCTCCATTCTGAAGGAATTCAGCCCTGAGTGCTAACTGGAAGGACAGATCCTGAAGCTGAGGCTCCAAGACTTTGGCCACCTCATGAGAAGAGAAGACTCCCTGGAAAAAACCCTGATGTTGGGAAAGATGGAGGGCACAAGGAGAAGGGGACGACAGAGGGCGAGATGGTGGGACAGTGTTCTCGAAGCTTCCAGCATGAGTTTGACCAAACTGCAGGAGGCAGTGGAAGACAGGAGTGCCCGGCGTGCTCTGGTCCAGGGGGCCACGAAGAGGCGGACACGACTATACAACAACAACATTGAATCATCTCTCAGCCTCCAGCATTTCTGACGCTCTAGCAAAGCTCTCCCCACCCAGCTGTTTTCCAGCTGTTTCAGACACCACCTCCTAGTGTGTGATGGAGCAACACAGGACAAGAATGAAGGCTGCCGAATAGATCTGGCAGGAGGCCGAACTTGAGAAAAGGCTTTGTTTTTAACCGTGTGCTGAGGAAGAACTCCAGAGTGGAATTTTAATGGGGGAGACTGGACGTGTACTCTGTCAACTATTTATGGCCGCAGCCCGTACGCAAGTTGGTGGACAGCGGAAGGAGTTGAATGTGACCTTGAACCATCCAGATAAACACTGCAAAGAACTGGACAATGGAAGATAGTAATTAATTCTCCCAGCACACCGGGTCTGAAACAACAATTTGTATGAAATTGATTTTATACAGTGAGGGGGGAAAGTATTTGATCCCCTGCTAAATTTGCCCCGTTTGCCCTCTGGCAAATAAATGACCAGTCCATAATTTTAATGGTTGGCTTATTGTAGCTGTGAGAGACAGAATAACAACAGGACCCCCCCCCCCCAGAAACCCAGAAGACAAAAGCCAGAGATTGATGTGCATAATAATGAGCAAAATAAGTGTTTGATCCCTTTGCAAAAGATGACTTAGTACTTTTTGGCAAAACTCTCGTTGGCAATTACAGAGGTCAGACGTTTCTTGGTTGTGGCCACCAGGTTTGCACACATCTCAATAAACCTACCATTAAAATTATGGACTGGGTCATTTCTTTGTCAGAGGGCAAACGGGCAAATTTAGCAGGGGATTAAATACTTCCCCTCCCCCTCACTGTACTTATGAGATGTAACAGTGGTGCTGTTTGTAAGGTGGAAAATGCGTCCAGCTGCAAGAATGATCTAACGAAGACTGATGGATGACAACTGAACACTAAATAAGGAACAATGCAGCTGTGGCAGGAAATGGCCGACATATGTTTGCAACAGAAGCGGGAAACCCGATTTTTTAAAATTGCATTAAAGTAATGTGGCTGGATTTGTAGAAATTTGGAAAATGAATAAAATAATAATAATTGCAGACTCCACTTCCTGGCTGGCTGGGGAGGGTCCCAGGGAGGAGCAGGGCAGGCCTGGCCCAGGCCACCCCCAAAATGTCCTTGGACTCCCATCAGCCTCAGCCATCACAGCCAGTGGACTGGAGGATGATGGGAGTTGTAGTCCTGGCACCAACCGGAGGCCACAGCATCCCACTGCTTCTCTAAAGGAAGAGTAAGGGACTTGCAGCCATAGCTGTCAACCGTCCCTTATTTGGCGGGAAACTCCCTTATCCCAGCTCCGTGTCCCGCTGCTGTCCCTTACTGATGATGTCCCTTAAATTTCCCGGGTTTCATGCTCGCCCGACACGGGAGGGAAGCAATGGCTCGGGGTCCTCCGCCGCGAGAGAGAGCGCGCTGGCGCTGTCATCCTGCCGCGAGGAGTTCCATCGGCCCTTCCCCGCCCGAGAGAGAGGGGGGGAGGAAGACTCTCGCCCACGAGCCCGGAGGCGGCAGCGGTGGTGGCAGCTGAGGAGGGGGCCTGAGAAAGGAGGGGATGGGGAGGGACGCAGAAGGGCGGCGCTTCAGCGGCTGCCGCGGTTCTGCGACTGCCTCATGCCGAATTGACAGGAAGGATTCGAAACTGGCGGGACCCTAAATTCACGGAAGACTGGAGTAAATTTACGGTCTACTTGAAAAGCTTTTGTGAAGACGACATTTGTAGGTTTGCAAGAAGTTTTGTGAGGAGTATTATTGGAAGTACTGCAAAATTGGAGAAGGGGAAGGATGGTTTGTTAAGAGATGTAAAGGCAATATAAAGTTAAGAAATGCATAAGAAGTGGTTAAAACGGTGGATGATGATGGAAGTCTAAAAAGATTGTAAGAGTGATATGTTTTGTGGTACATTTTATAATTTATATGTTAAAAGCAATAACAATTTAAAAAATAAAATAAAATAATGACAGCATCTCTCAATCCTAAAAATGTATGCAACTCTTCACAACAGCAAAATCCCTTATTTTGGCTGCTGATCCCTTATTTTTGAGGCTGCTGGTCCCTTACAGTGGTGCCCCGCAAGACGAACGCCTCGCAAGACGGAAAATCCGCTAGACGAAAGGGTTTTCCGTTTTGGAAGCGCTTCGCAAAACGAATTTCCCTATGGGCTTGCTTCGCAAGACGAAAATGTCTTGCGAGTTCCTGCGGGTTTTTCCCCCTCCCCCCCTTTTCCTAAGCCGCTAAGCCACTTATCAGCTGATCCGCTAAAAGCCGCTAAACCGCTAATAGCGCTAATCCGCTAAGCTGTCAATGGGCTTGCTTCGCAAGACGAAAAAACCGCTATACGAAGAGCCTCACGGAACGGATTAATTTTGTGTTGCGAGGCACCACTGTATTTTCAAATCTGTAAGTGGACAGCTAAGCATGCAGCTTCCAATGGCCCCCCATCTAAGTGTGTGACAAGCCCCTTGGTCCCACCCCTACCCCCCCCCAAAGGGGACCAATATTTCCCTGGGGAAAACCTTCCTCCCTGCCCCTACCGTCATCATGTAGTCCTGGAGCAGCTCCGTGGCGGTGGTGCTCAGCTCGCTCTCGCTGGCCGCCTTGGCGTGGGGAGATGGCTGTGCCGAGAAGGAAGAAGGGGAGTTGCCACCGGTCTCCAAGGACTCGGGGAAAGAACTGCAAATGCACAACAGGTCCACGCGTCACCCTCACTGAGCCGAGGGGCCTTCCATCTCCTCCTCCCTCCCCGTCAGTTTTCCTTTCATGCTGCGTCCGTCGGGTTGTAAGCCTGAGGGTTCAGGACTGAACTGATAAGGTAAAGGTAAAGGGACCCTTGACCATTAGGTCCAGTCATGGCCGACTCTAGGGTTGCGGCGCTCATCTCGCTTTATTGGCCGAGGGAGCCGGCATACAGCTTCCGGGTCATGTGGCCAGCAGGACTAAGCCACTTCTGGCAAACCAGAGCAGCGCACGGAAATGCCGTTTACCTTCCCGCTGGAATGGTACCTATTTGTCTACTTGCACTTTGAGGTGCTTTCGAACTGCTGGGTTGGCAGAAGCAGGGACTGAGCAATGGGAGCTCACCCCGTCGCGGGGATTTGAACCGCCAACCTTCTGTTCGGCAAGCCCTAGGCTCTATGGTTTAACCCACAGCGCCACCCACATCCCTCGACTGAACTGATACCTGCTCCCTTTTTGCCTGTTCTGGGAGCCTTTTTTTGGTTGAAGGTTTGGAAGGAGGGGGAACTGTTTGATAAAGAATAGAGGAGCGCTCCATTGTCTCATACCACGTGGGACGGCACCGAGTGCTTTGGGAAGCTAGCAGACGTTTTACTTACAATTAAGCAATATCCGGATTTTGTGAAATAAATACACACACGCCCAGTGCTATTTTTCTGGAAAAAGAGGTGCCAGAACTCAGCATGAACGCCTGCCTTGTTCTGTAATAATAGCAATGGTGCCTACCTGGGAGGCGTCAGAACTGAGTTCCAGCTGAAAAAAAGCCCTGCAGATGCCCCATTCTTGCCTACTGCCCTAAGTATACTCACAAAGTGCTTGCTTCCGTTTCGTAGGAATCTTTAACGTCCACTTTTGTAGAAGAGTCATCTGCAAGGAAGTAGCCAGAGAAAGGTGGTATGCAAATTAAAAAGGGAAATGAAAAAATGAATTGAAATATCTGGGCTAAATTGACACTACATGGAAGCCTCCTCTGTTCAAGCTAGATGAGATGAGGGAAGCCACTTCAGCCCAGTTTGCCGCCGGTGGATATTATTATTATTATTATTATTATTATTATTATTATTATTAATTATTTTTCCCTCTCTCTCTCTCCAGCGCCGAGGGCCTTCTGGCGGTTCCCTCATTGCGAGAAGTGAGGCTACAGGGAACCAGACAGAGGGCCTTCTCGGTAGTGGCGCCCGCCCTGTGGAACGCCCTCCCATCAGATGTCAAAGAGATAAAGAATTACCTGACGTTCAGAAGACATCTTAAGGCAGCCCTGTTCAGGGAAGTTTTTAATATGTAATGCTGTACTGTTTTTAACACTGATTGGGAGCCGCCCAGAGTGGCTGGGGAAACTCAGCCAGATGGGCGGGGTATAAATAATAAATTATTATTATTATTATTATTATTATTACTATATATATTACATTACGGTCTTCAAACAAAAACATCTTGAAGGTCCCAGGCCACAGAGAGGTTAGGCTGGCCTCAACTAGAGCCAAGGCTTTTTCGGCTGTGGCTCCGATCCGGTGGAACGCTCTGTCCCAAGAGACTAGGGCCATGCGGGACTTGACATCTCTTCGCGGGGCCTGCAAGACAGAGCTGTTCCCCCAAGCCTTTGGCCAGGGCACAGCCTGACTCCCTCCTTTGGCGATCTTCACAGAACTCTAGCTCAATGGCTGCCATCAATTATGATTTGAATTAATTTTATAATTAAATGTTTTTAGAATGCTGTATTATTATTTTATTGTTGTTAGCCGCCCTGAGCCCGGTTTCGGCTGGGGAGGGCGGGATATAACTAAAAATGTATTATTATTTATTATTATTACAGTGGTGCCCCGCAAGACGAATGCCTTGCAAAACAAAAAACCCGCTAGACGAAAGGGTTTTCCGTTTTCGAGGCGCTTCGCAAGACGAATTTCCCTATGGGCTTGCTTCAAAGTCTTGCGATTTTTTTCCGCTCCCCCCCTTTTTCTAAGCCACTAATAGCCGCTAAGCCGCTAATAGCGCTAACCTGCTAATAGGGTTGCTTCGCAAGACGAAAAAACCGCTAGATGAAGAGACTCGCGGAACAGATTCTTTTCGTCTTGCGAGGCACCACTGTATTATTATTACATTACATGATGAAACAAGAAAAAAATCCCCATGAATCAATGACCCCCTTCCCCCATCCCAACAGCAAGTTTAGAGCCGCCTTTGGCCAACCTCGCGCTCTGCCCATGCTACAACTCCCATCATCTCTGGGAGGATGCCAGGTAGGCAAAGGTGAGATCACATGACCGCTCAGTCGTGCAGCTGGAACTGGAGCATGTGAGGGCCCGCTCGCTTCCCCCTCTGCAGCAGCCGCTTGCAAAAGGAACCCAAACTGTGGCTGTTTCTCCTACCGCTGTGCAGGGAGAGGTGTCGCGTTGGCGTGGAGGCCCCGTCGAATATTGCTCTGTCGAGGAAGTCTATGGTGGACTCCGTGTAAACAATGTGGAAGACTTGGCTGAGAAGCGAGCAGAGTTCCTCTGCAGTTACCTGGAGAAGGGCGGAACAGGGAGGGATATAAATAAAAAATTATTATTATCATTATTATTATTATTATTATTACAGGTCGGATGGGCTTTGGGGGAGAAGCAGGGAACTCCCAACTTCCGCCATCTTAAGCCCATCAGAGACGCAAAACAAGCTCGTTTCATCAAAACTATGGCCAACGAGAGACAAATTGAACAGCTTTTGGCTAGTTACATTTATGTGCAATCTAGCAGCATGCGACCGTGCACATGCTGAAAATCTGGAAATGGGAACTGTGGGAATGTCCGGGGAGGCAGGAGAGGATATACTGTTTATTGATATCCTTCCTAACTTGCGCTAGCAAGTTCTATAACTTAGCAGAGTTTCACATTCCCCTTTTTAACGCACAGTGGATAGCGGGTTGCAGGCTTGCGTAAGCCCCTCACTATTTTATACAGTTCAGTATTGAACTATATATTCGTGCACGCCCTTCAACCGTTGAATAAAGTTGTAAATATGCTCTTCTGGGTGCATCTTCTGTTGCGGAGTCTGCTGAAAAGGGCGTGCACAAGTCCTGGAATGTGTTTGAGGCTCGTGTCGCTAATTGACTGATGCTGTTCTACGGGAGATTGATGGATCGTTGCTGGGATTCGCAGGACGATGAGTAAGTCTGCAGGCTTCAACAGGCTGATGCAATACTCTGTGAAGTGCTGGGTCAGAGTGACTCAGCGGGGATGTGATTGGCTATCACCTGTTTTAAAAGGAAAGCCTGTTCAACAGCAATTGTGGTGTGGTTGTACCGTGGTATGGTGGTGCTGTGGTGGAGAGTATTCATTTGCCTTAAGGAGCAGGTACTCTGTATGGACTGTTTTTGTAAATACCTGTATATAGCTCACATTAAAAAGACTGCACTAGGAAAACCTGGGACTCTGAGCGTTTCTGCTAAAAGCGCCGCGAGGAATTCGCGACAGTATAGGCTGCCTGATTCCTTTGTCTCCCTGGCAGTATCCCAACAGTAAGTTCCCTTTTATCCATTTTAAAAGAATAAACACACCACAATCTTGTGTAAAGTATATAAAAGAAGTTTACTCACATTCAGTTCACTGTTGGATCCCTGAAGGCAGACTTAGTTACAAAGTACATGCATATGAATCTAGCTAAAATCTTTGGCTACGAGGGATTGCCAGAGAAGACTGCAGCTCCCATCAGTCCCAGGTGGGATGGTCAATGATGGGAGTTGGAGTCCAGCAATCTCTGGAGAAACATAGGCTCCCTAACATTGCCATCAGATATCAGAAGTCCACTCCACAGTTCACACAGAGCAAGGGTTTCAGCGAGGTTGCCTGTGTTCTGCAGAACAGCATCCCTGCTGATATACGACAGGCACCTGATATCTGCGCCTTCGAGAAACACTTCAAGGTACAGTGGTGCCTCGCAAGACGAAATTAATCCGTTCCGCGAGTCTCTTCGTCTTGCGGTTTTTTCGTCTTGCGAAGCAAGCCCATTGACGGCTTATCGGATTAGCGCTATTAGCGGCATAGCGGCTTTTAGCGACTTAGAAAAAGGGGGGGAAAGGGAAACAAACCCGCAGGAACTCGCAAGACATTTTCGTCTTGCGAAGCAAGCCCATAGGAAATTCGTTTTGCAAAGCACCTCCAAAACGGAAAACTCTTTCGTCTAGCGAGTTTTCCGTCTTGCGAGGCATTCGTCTTGCGGGGCACCACTGTACTTGTTTCAGTAAGATTTCCCACCAGCTGGGTGGAAGGTGCTTATCTGCGACGGGTTTTATTAACCTATCTTCAGTCGTGTTTTGCCTCGCTTTTAAAAAACTGTCTCAGCTATTCTTATGGTGTGTTGGTAAATTGTCATGAGATACACGTAATTCATAAAGTAATGATAACACTTCAGATAAGAATAATACTTCAGAGGCACGATTCAGGCAGAAGCAAAATTTCCTGGCGTTCTTTGAAAAGGAAAAAAAAAATACTGAAACATTTCTATCTACACTGCAAGCTTTTGACAGGGTCACCATCTCCAGTCGCCGCTAACAAATGATTTCTGGTGGGCAGAATTATTACTGGGCAGAGGTCTCAAATAAAACAAAATGCTCTGTGCCTGTAAGTTGCACATCTGCAGGCAGGAAGGCGATCGTTTAAGCATCCATTCCACATAAACTTGTCGTTGTTTAGTCATGTCCGCCTCTTCATGACCCCCTGGACCAGAGCACGCCAGGCACTCCTGTCTTCCACTGCCTCCCGCAGTTTGGTCAGACTCATGCTGGTAGCTTCGAGAACACTGTCCCACCATCTCGTCCCCTTCTCCTTGTGCCCTCCATCTTTCCCAACATCAGGGTCTTTTCCAGGGAGTCTTCTCTTCTCATGAGGTGGCCCAAGTCTTGGAGCCTCAGCTTCAGGATCTGTCCTTCCAGTGAGCACTCAGGGCTGATTTCCTTCAGAATGGAGAGGTTTGATCTTCTTGCAGTCCATGGGACTCTCAAGAGTCTCCTCCAGCACCAGAATTCAAAAGCATCCATTCTTTGGCGATCAGCCTTCTTTATGGTCCAGCTCTCACTTCCAAACATCACTACCGGGAAAACCATAGCTTTTACTACACAGACCTTTGTTGGCAAGGTGATGTCTCTACTTTTTAAAATGCTGCTTAGGTTTGTCATTGCTTTTCTCCCAAGAAGCAGGAGTCTTTTAATTTCGTGGCTGCTGTCATCATCTGCAGTGATCATGGAGCCCAAGAAAGTAAAATCTCTCACTGTCTCCATTTCTTCCCCTTCTACTTGCCAGGAGGTGATGGGCCCAGTGGCCATGATCTTAGTTTTTTTGATGTTGAGCTTCAAACCATATTTTGCGCTCTCCTCTTTCACCCTCATTAAAAGGTTCTTTAATTCCTACTCACTTTCTGCCATCAAGGTTGTGTCATCTGCATATCTGCAATAGCTGTCTTCAAATATCTATAGGGCTGTCACGTGGTGGGTGCATAGCATCATAGAATTGTGGTGTTGTAAAGGACCCTAAGGATCATCAAGTCCAACCCCCTGGCAGTGCAGGAATATACACACAGGGATCAAACCTGCAACTTTGACATTAACGGAACCATCGTCTTCCTGTTAACAGGCACCCAAGGAAACGAGGGCAATTGGCAGGCCCCCAGCTGGCTCAGCCCACCGGCCGGTGTGCCAGGCGACCTCCAGTCCTCGGTGCAGCATAAATCTGCGACACAGGCTTTAGAAGACTATGCACACTATTCAGCCGAGAACACGCAGCACAACAGAAGTGGCACGAGAGGCTGTGTGAGCATATTTACAAGCAGGGATGCGGCTGGCACTGTGGGTTCAACCACAGAGCCTGCGGCTAGCTGATCAGAAGGTCGGCAGTTTGAATCCCCGCGACGTGGTGAGCTCCCGTTGCTCGGTCCGTGCTCCTGCCAGCCTTCTTTATGGTCCAGCTCTCACTTCCATACATCACTACTGGGAAAACCATAGCTTTAACTATACGGACCTTTGTTGGCAAGGTGATGTCTCTGCTTTTTAAGATGCTGTCTAGGTTTGCCATCGCCTTTCTCCCAAGGAGCAGACGTCTTTTAATTTCGTGACTGCTGTCACCACAGACACTATTTTTTCCTAATTAGAAAAATCCTGCTTTGCTGTATCTGTGAGAGAAGGATGCCTTGTTAGACCACAAGAGAGCGTAATATGACCCAGAGTCGATGCCTCTTCGCAGCCTGAGAGCATCTCTTTCACCTGCATAGCTGCACCTGTCCAAGGTGAAGGTAAGATCTTTCCTGGCAAAGGGAAGTCTTGTTGTCAAAAACGGACCTGCCTGAGGAAGGGGAGGGGAGGGGAGGGAAGAGGAGAGGAGAGGAGAGAGGCAGACATATCTTACTTTATTCTCCGTAGCCAGGACCACCAGGCAGCAAGCTTCGACAGGAACCGCTCCGCTCTCCGAGAGAGACCCTGACGTAAGAGCTTTCAAGCTTTCGGCACAAAGACTCTGGTTGGGGGAAATCCCGGGGTCCTGAGCTGAGAAAAACCAGAGGCCATTAGTGGAACCAGGAGGCAAGCTGCTAGGCTTGCGTGATTCTGCATAACCCCACCACACCCCCATGGGGAAAAAAGGGTATTTCTTTTGTAATGTTCTGGAATGACAATTTCAGTGGTAATGCCCAACTTTATGCTGCTTTAAAGCTGCTGTGACAGTATTTATTTATGTGCTTTCTTTTATTAATAAAGTAATTTTTAAAACGAACACTGTGCATTTGCTTAACAGTAGGGAAAACACTCATTTAGGAACATAGGAAGTTGCTTTATCTGGAATCAGACTATTGAATTGAATGGGTGGCTGATGAGATTTGTATTGCTGAGCATTTGGGGTAAATTCGACCAGAACTGAGTACAGTGGACGCTGCGGGTTGTGAACGTGATCCATGCGGGATGCAAGTTCACAACCCGCAGCGTTCGCAACCTGTGTTTGTGCACACGCAGGTTGCGATTCGGTGCTTCTGCGCAAAGCACGATTTAGCGCTTCTGCGCAAGCGTGACCACCGAAACCCGGAAGTAACCCGTTCCGGTACTTGCGGGTTTCGGCAGTCCGCAACCTGAAAAAACACAACCTGAAGCTTCTGTAACCCGAGGTATGACTGTACAGTGGTACCAGAGAGCCAGTGTGGTGTAGTGGTTAAGAGCGGTGGACTCGTAATCTGGTGAACCGGGTTCGATTCCCCGCTCCTCCACCTGCAGCTGCTGGGTGACCTTGGGCCAGTCACACTTCTCTGAAGTCTCTCAGCCCCACTCAGCTCACAGAGTGTTTGTTGTGGGGCAGGAAGGGAAAGGAGAATGTTAGCCGCTTTGAGACTCCTTCAGGTAGTGATAAAGCGGGACATCAAATCCAAACTCTTCTACCTCTGGCTGTGAACGGGATCCGTTCCGGAGGCCCATTCGCAACACGAAAAGCCAGCAACATGAAGCGCCGTATTTGTGCAAGTGCACAGCGCAATTTGGTGCTTCTGCGCATGCGCCGAAACCCGGAAGTAACCCTTTTCGGTACTTCCGGGTTGTCGCCTAACATGAAGCAAACGTAACTTGAGGTACAAGAAAAGAGATTCGGACTAAACATCAGGAAGAACGTTCTGGCAGTGGGAGCTGTCTGACCGGGGAACGGACTCTCTCGGGAGCTTGCGGACTCTCCTTCCTTGGGGGTTGGCCTAGATGGCCCTCTGTGTCCTTTCCAATTCTCTGATTCCGTGATTTGCATTGCCGAGGGAGTCTGTTCCATGGCTGAACAGTTTGTTCTCTGACAGAATCGGTCTTTCTCAGACGCAGCAGAGCCCTACCGCAGATGGGACACTTAGCTGCACAAGAGCTGATGGACGCAGCAGGCTCTTGTGGCTACCAAGACCCCCCCCATCAACCCCTTCGCCAGCCTACCTGTTTTCAACACCACCAGGTGCGAGGAGTCGTCGCGGATGTAGGAAACCGACGCGATGTCATGGATTGGGACCCTGAGTATGATATCTTCGCCATCCCGCCACACCAGTTTGACGTTGTAGGCGGAGAGGCTGATCACAGCGTCGTGTTCCTGCGTCAGCTGCCCTGGAAGCTTATGAGCCCTCTAGGACGAAGGCGGGAGGGGAAGAAGAGGCAGGGTATTAAACGACCACGAGGAGGGATAGCTCAGCTGGTAAAGCACGGGACTCTTGGGGACTTGGGTTCAAATCTCAAGATTTCCGAGCACAAATCAAAGTGTTGGTGCTGACCTGGAAAGCCCTAAATGGCCTCAGTCCTGTATATCTGAAGGAGCGTCTCCAGCCCAGACACTGAGGTCCAGCTCCGAGGGCCTTCTGGCAGTTCCCTCCCTGCGAGAAGCCAAGTTACAGGGAACCAGGCAGAGGGCCTTCTCGGTGGTGGCACCCGCCCTGTGGAACTCCCTCCCACCAGACGTCAAAGAGAAGAACAACTGCCAAACTTTTATAGTAGTAGTAGTAGTAGTAGTAGTAATAATAATAATAATAATAATAATAATAATAAATAATTTTATTTATACCCCGCCCTCCACAGCCAAGACAGCTCAGGGCAGCTAACAAGCAATAATAAAAACAAGTTGAATGAATACAACTTAAAAACAAGATTAAAATACAACATTAAAACATTAAAATGCAGCCTCATCACAGGAGGAGAAAGGAAAAAGAAAGAGGGGGAGGGAATCAAACTGGCTCCAAGCCAAAGGCCAGGCGGAACAACTCTGTCTTACAGGCCCTGCAGAAAGAAATCAGATCCCGCAGGGCCCTGGTTTCATGAGACAGAGCGTTCCACCAGGCAGGAGCCACTGTTGAAAAGGCCCTGGCCCTGGTTGAGGCTAATCTGACTTCCTTAGTGCCCGGGACCTCTAGGGTGTTGCTATTTATGGACCTTAAGGTCCTTCGCGGGGCATACCGGGAGAGGCGGTCCTGTAGGTACGAGGCTCCTAGGCCATGAAGACATCTGAAGGCAGCCCTCTTTAGGGAAGCTTTTAATGTTTAACAGACCACTGTATTTTAATACTCTGTTGGAGGCCGCCCAGAGTGGTTGGGGAGGGCCGGCCAGATGGGCGGGGTATAAATAATAAATTCTATTCTATTCTAAATCCCACAATTCCTGCATTGCAGGGACTGGATCAGATGATCCCCATGGTCCCTCTGCATTTCTATGGTTCTATGAAATCTTCTCCCCAGGTGGAAATGCTTCTCAAAGAAGGGTAACACGCCAGAACTGGGGGAAGAGAGGAAACTCAAGACAGGCTGGTACACACCTTTGCATTGTCTATCAAATGCAGAACTTCTGTTCGGCTGGAGGGGTTCAGGTACCCTGGGACCGATGCTAATTGACCTAAATACTGGAAAGCAATGAAGAATTGTCAGGGGGAATGGTGAAGTAAACTTTGTGAGTACCTGGAGTTAGCAAAATTGAAGGATTTAATAAGGCGTAAGTTAAAAAAAAAATAATTTTAATTCGGAAACAATGGAAATGTTTAAATGATTATTTATACAAGCAGGGCTCAAATACAAAAGTTTGGTTGACTCTAGACTGACCTTGTGAAGAATACAGAGAACATAAAGATTTGATTGGTTATGAAAGAACCCAAGGAAAGGAAATGATTGAAGAACAGATGTAAATGCGAGCAAGAAAACTAGGAGACGTGTGGTGAATGCAGTGGAGGTCTTTTATAATATTTTAACTAAGCTTTATATATTGCAGCATTTGAAGCAAGAATGTCGTAATATTTCAGGTTATGAAAAGTATTTTTTTTCTTTATTATCTTCTATTTTTCCTTTTTTTAATTAGTTTTCATTTTGGAAAATATGTACATAAGTGTGTTTACAGTGTTCTTTGTTTAATTTCTATTTCTTGAAAAATTTAATAAAAATTAAAGAAAAAAGAAAAGAAGAATTGTCAGAGTGAGACGAAAGCAGGCACCAACTGCCCCTCGGCCCTCTGGAGGCCAGTGCGATTCTCAACATGCCCCGGGGAAGAGAGGCCTCTCCGCAGAACCCTGCTAACACATCTAGCAGGAATGAGTAAGGCCCTGTTCTTAAAAACAGGAGACCACCTTCGAGGGGAGTATGACAGAGGAAGGAGGGCGGGTGTCACACTCCATCCATAAAGCTCCACCTAAACCAGTGTTTCTCCACAGTTGTTGTGGAACTACAACTCCCATCACCCCTAGCTAGCAAGGCCAGTAAATTGGAAGCAATATGCTTGGCCTTCATGTTTAAAGCAGTATTATTTGAAGAAGTGTGCATGCACACAAAATCTCCTACCAATAACAAACTTAGTTGCTCTCTAAGGTGCTACTGGAAGGAATTTTTTTATTGTGTTTCGACTAGGGCAGACCAACACGGCTACCTACCTGTAACCAGTATTTTCATGTAATCAGTGTATCAAATAAGCTTATATTATTTGCGGAATGCTCTCCCCAGGGAGCTTTGCCTGCGGCCTTTAGGTACCAGGAGAAAACGTTTCTCTTCCTCTGGGCGTTTGGCTGAGTATCATTCCCTGGCTTTTAAAATGTGTTTGTGGGAAGGAGGTTATTGGTTTGTTTTTGTTTTATTAGGCATTTTGCATTCTCGTTTTTTTATTTTTCTGTTGCAAACTGCCCTGGGACCTTCAGATGAAAAGGTAAAGGTAAAGGGACCCCTGACCATTAGGTCCAGTCGTGGCCGACTCTGGGGTTGTGGCGCTCATCTCGCTTTATTGGCTGAGAGAGCCGGTGTACAGCTTCCGGGTCATGTGGCCAGCATGACTAAGCCGCTTCTGGCGAACCAGAGCAGCGCATGGAAATGCCGTTCACCTTCCCGCCAGAGCGGTACCTATTTATCTACTTGCACTTGACGTTCTTTCGAACTGCTAGGTTGGCAGGAGCAGGGACCGAGCAACGGGAGCTCACCCCGTCGCGGGGATTCGAACCGCTGACCTTCTGATCGGCAAGCCCTAGGCTCTGTGGTTTTACCCACAGCGCCACCCACGTCCCTCGGTTGAAAAGAGAGGTATGCAAATTTAATTAACGACGACAACTCTGGTGACTCTTTGGTGGGGCGGCTACACCTCCAGGCCGCCCCTGCAGATGGGAAAAACGCTAAGCGGCCGGAGCCAGGAGCAGGCTGCGGTTACCTTCACTTCCTTTTCGATGTAGTCGTTCAAGAGGATGTCGGGATCCACCCGGTCAGGCAAAGGGACGGAGACCGTGTGCAGCGGCCGCCTCTCTGTCACCTTCTCCTGGGTCTTCTTGTCCCGACCCACCTTTTCGCCTTTCAGGAAGACGCGCTTGAAAGGGGACACTATGCCAGGCTGTGGGGCAGAAAGGGGTGGGGGAGAAGAGAGAGAGACACTTTAGGCATAGCTGTCAAGTGTCCCTTATTTGAAGGGACAGTCCCTTATTCCAGCGCCAGGTCCCGCTGCTGTCCCTTTTGAAGGATATCCCTTAAATGATGTCCCTTAAATTTCAAAGGAAGCAGCTCCTCTCCTCTCCCTCCCTGCCGGCCAGGGAGGAGGGAGGCTCCAACTGTGTTGCTTGGCTGTGTTGCTCACCCAATAAGAAGTCTAAGAACAACTGGGGGGTGGAGCTTGCATGCCATGTGTGTGGCTAGTTAATGCAAGCTGAGGGGTTTTTTGAATGCTGGATGCCATTTTGTTGCACATGCTGCTGCAAACTTTGCAGTGCAAAGCCAGGCTGGGGAGCCATCTTAATTTGAGGCTGCATAGGCCTTGTGGTGCATGTGATTCAGATTCTATTCAGTTGAACCTCTGGTTACAAAGTTGGTTGGACAGTGTTCTCGAAGCTACCCAGCATGAGTTTGACCAGACTGCAGGAGGACAGGAAGACTGGAGTGCCTGGAACAGGTGAGGCTGCAGGTCCCTTATTTTCAAGTCTGCTGGTCCCTTATTTTCAAATCTGTAAGTTGACAGCTATGATTTTAGGAGCAGCACATGGCGGACCTGACTGCTATGCCCACAGCGCTACCTTGTTTGTGCCAAAGCGGAGCACTGCCTGTCAGATATGAATCAATTAAGGTAGCTATTTTTCGACGGAGGAGGAACAAAAAAGAGACGGAACAGAGCACAGTGTTCCCAGTTCCAATGAGCTGAGCAGCCATTATATTAATTGCAGCCTGCTTCGCCCTGCTTTTGAAAGGGCTCATTATTCACCTGTTCCTCTATAACTTTCCCACCAAATGAATGGCTGGTCCTCCGCCAGGTGCGGAGCTTTATTAGCTTAAAAAAAGAATTATAGGCGGCAGGGTACTTTCCTTCAACAACCCTCACCCCAACCAACCCCAGCGGGAAACCACACTGGTCCGAGTCTCCTGCTGCCCGTCCCCGTTGCTCTACCTTGCAAGATCGAAGGAGAGGGGAGACTGGATCTCTTGAAACATCAGAAATCGTTGGCTTTGATGCTACAAGGGATTCTGGGGCAAAAGGATGCTGCTGCTGCTGCTGGGACCCCAAGCAACAGCATGGGCTTCTGTTGTGGCTGGCCCGGACCTCCCCACCACTAAAAAGGCAAATTGACCCTGAACTAATTCCTTTTTTTCTTTTTCCATAATATTTATTATTATTATTTTGACATAAATATACAATTTTAATCCAAATTTTCACAAATTCCATACTTTTGGACTTCCTTCAACTTCTCTGACAATCATCCATATTTAACTCTTGCTTACCCATTTCTTCTGTTCTCTATTGCCATTAGTCCCCCCTCCAATCATCCATTTTTCATTTAACAATATACCTCAGTTTTTACAGTGCTTCTTTATTTTTTTTTTAATAAACAACCTTACTTTTATCTCAACAGAGTTTCATAACTTCTTTGGACTTCCTCACATCTCCCGCTGCCATTTTCATCATCATAAATTTTTTCCATGCAATTTATCATCTAGTTTGCAAATTTTATAACCGCTTATTTAAATATAGTCCTCTGCAAATTTATTTCTCTTAATCTCGCTTTACATCCCATTCCAATCCGATTTTGTGGTGGCCAATTATTTATGATCAAACATCCTACTTAACTTTCCACCAAATCACAATATTTTTGTAAATAAGTCTTAAATTTCCTCCAATCTTCTTCAACCCTCTCTTCTCCCAGGTCTCGAATTCTGCCAGTCATCTCAGCCAGTTGCATATAGTCCATCAGCTGCATCTGCCATTCTTCCAGCGTGGGTAGATCTTGAGTTTTCCACTTCTTAGCGATAAGTATCCTTGCTGCTGCTGTTGCGTACAAAAAGAATGTTCGATCCTTCTTTGGCACCATCTGGCCGACAATGCCCAAGAGGAAGGCCTCTGGTTTCTTAAGGAAGGTATACTTAAATACCTTTTTCAGCTCATTATATATCATTTCCCAGAAGACCTTCACCCTGGGACAAGTCCACCAGAGGTGAAAGAATGTTCCTTCATTTTCCTTACATTTCCAACATTTATTGTCTGGCACATGGCATATTTTGGCAAGTTTAACTGGGGTCATGTACCACCTATATATCATTTTCATTACATTTTCCTTCAGAGCATTACATGCCGTGAAGTTCATCCCCGTGGTCCACAACCTTTCCCAATCCTCAAACATAATATTATGCCCAATATCCTGTGCCCACTTTATCATGGCCGACTTAACCATTTCATCTTGTGTATTCCATTTCAACAGCAAGTTATACATTCTTGAGAGTACTTTGGTCTTAGGTTCTAACAATTCTGTTTCCAACTTCGATTTCTCCACCTGGAATCCTAACTTTTTATCGTTTTTAAAAATTTCTTGGATCTGAGCGTAGTGTAACCAGTCTCGCACTTTGTCTTTCATTTTTTCCAAACTCTGCAATTTCCAATTATTACCCTCTTTCTCTATTATTTCCCAATATTTCGGCCATTTGGCCTCCATATTGGGTCTTTTTCGGGCCTTGGCCTCCAGAGGTGATAGCCATCTTGGAGTTTTATTTTCCAATAGGTCTTTGTATTTTGTCCAGACATTAAACACTGCTTTCCTGACAATATGATTCTTAAAGGCCTTATTGATCTTAACTTTATCATACCATAAGTATGCATGCCAACCAAATGCATTGTTAAAACCTTCCAGGTCTAAAACATCAGTGTCCTTTAGAAGTAGCCAGTCTTTTAGCCAGCAGAAAGCTGCGGCTTCATAGTACAACCTTAAGTCTGGCAGGGCAAAGCCCCCTCTTTCTTTCGCATCAGTTAATATCTTAAACTTAATTCTGGGCTTTTTGCCCTGCCAGACAAATTTAGAAATATCTCTCTGCCACTTCCTGAAACACTCCGTCTTGTCCACAATTTGCAATGTTTGAAACAAAAACAACATCTTAGGCAATACATTCATCTTAATAGCAGCAATTCGGCCTAGCAAAGAAAGCTTCAATTTTGACCAACTGTCCAAGTCTCTCTTAATTTCAGACCAACATTTTTCATAATTGTCCTTAAATAGACTCAGATTTTTTGCTGTTATGTTTACCCCTAGGTACTTTACTTTTTTAACCACAGTTAGTTCTGTTTCTCTCTGAAACCGTTCTGACTCTGCCTCTGTCAAGTTTTTTCCCAACACCTTAGTTTTCTGTTTATTTAGTTTGAAGCCCGCTACCCGACCAAAGTCCTGAATCAATTGTAACACTCTTTTTGTGCTAGATTCTGGCTCTTGCAATGTCAAAACAAGGTCATCTGCAAAGGCTTTAAGTTTATATTGTTTCGCTCCGATCTGAATCCCTTGCACCAACCGGTCCCCTCTAATCAAGTTCAAGAGCACCTCCAGGACAGAAATAAACAGCAAGGGGGAAATCGGGCAGCCTTGTCGTGTCCCTTTTTCAATCTTAAACTCTTCTGTAACCACATTGTTAACTATCAGTTTTGCCTTTTGTTCTGAGTAAATCGCATCAATCCCATTTTCAAAACCCCGCCCCACTCCCATTTCTCTTAAATTCCCCTTCATAAATTTCCAAGAGATGTTATCGAAGGCCTTCTCCGCGTCTATAAAAATTAAAACTGCTTTAGTGTTAATATTTGTTTGCAAAAGTTCCAAAATGTCTATAATGTTCCTTGTATTAGCAAACAGGTGTCTTCCTGGGAGAAAGCCTGCCTGGTCTTTATGAATTATCTCATTTAAAACTCTTTTGAGTCTTCCTGCCAAAACGTCAGCAAATATTTTATAATCCACATTTAAAAGGGAAATGGGACGGTAGTTCTTAAGTTGTGTCTTTTCAGTTTCTGATTTTGGTATCAATGTGATGAAAGCTTCCTTCCACGATTCAGGCGCCTTCTTTCCCTCCATAATTTCATTGCTGACCTCCATCAGTGGTTGAATCAAATAGTCACTTAATGTCTTATAGTACTTGGAGGTCAAGCCATCTGGCCCTGGAGACTTGCCCAGCTTCATATTCTGAATGGCATGTTCTATCTCTAATCGTGTTATTTTACTATTCAGGAGTGATCTATTTTCTTGTGATAGTTTTTTAAGTCCATTTTTCTCCAAAAATTTTGCAATCTCTTCCTCATTTTGTGGCCCTTGAGTGTATAATTTCTTAAAATATTTCTGGAAACATTTTCTAATTTCCACCGGGTTCTGAATATATCTTCCTTCTATTTCCAAATTTGTTACTATGTTCAACTTTTGTCTCTTCTTCAACTGCCAAGCCAGCAGTTTCCCACATTTATTAGCCGATTCAAATGTTTTTTGTTTCATTAATTTAATCTTCCATTCTATTTCCTGATTTATCAGTTTGGAATATTGTGCCTGATGAAGTTTAATTTCTCTCAAGATCGGCTGTGACTTCGGGTTTACTCTTAGTTTCTTCTCTAACTCTTTAATTTTCCCCAAAATCTTATCCTTTTTCTCATTTTGTAGTCTTTTCTTTATGGCGTTCTGTTGTATCAAGAACCCTCTCATCACAGCTTTGCTTGCGTCCCAGATTGTTCTTTTTTCCACTGCAGTGTTCAAATTTATCTCAAAGTAGTCCTTTATTGTTTTTTTGGCCTTCTTAATAATCTCCTGATCTCTAAACAAGTTGTCATTCATCTTCCATCTAAAGGAGCCGGTTGGTAATAGTGTCATGTCCATTTTCAACGCGTTATGATCGGAGCAGGTCTTTGGGCAGATTTCCACTTTCCTAACCTTAGGAGCCAGACCTCTAGAAATCCATATTTGGTCAATTCTTGTCCAAGTCAGTTGGGCTTCGGAGAAAAATGTTCCTTCTTTCCCCAAGGGGTTCTTTGTCCTCCATATATCAATCCAGTCCATGTTGTCTGTCATTTCGAAAAAGGTCTTTGGTAGTCTGCCATCTTTAGTAACCTTTTGGCTTTGTGACCTATCCATGTTCGTTGAAACGATCCCATTCATATCTCCCATCATGATGATGTTATCATAGTCCAGATAGTCCAGCATAATCTCATGCAACTTCTTGTAGAATTCTGATTTCCCTTCATTTGGAGCGTAGATTCCTAATATCAAAATTTTCTCTCCTTGGTGCTGTATTTCAATTGCCAAAATTCTTCCATGTTCATCTTTAAATAGAAATTTTGGTGAGAGGCTCTCCTTTGCATATATCACCACTCCTCTCTTCTTAACTGAATCCGAAGATATAAATTCTTGGCCTAACCTTTTATTTACCAATATTTTTCTGTGGAGCCTAGTCACATGTGTTTCTTGTAGACAAGTAATGTCTAGTTGCTCCTTTTTTAATATGTGAAAGATTTTCTTCCTTTTTTCCGGGCTGTTACAGCCATTTATGTTCCAGCTTAAAAGTTGCAGAGACATCCTGGATAGATCTGTTTAATTTCCTTGGGATGGTGTTTTGTTCTGTGAATCTTCAGGGTTCTGTGGTACAGGTACCTGTGGTGGTTCAGGCCCTGAGGGTAGTTCAAGTCCTTTATGAAGGTCCTCTCCGTAGGCAGTCAAAAACTTATCCCTATCTTCCAAAATTCTAATTTTAATCTTCTTCCCTCTAAAGGTAAAGGATAATCCTTGGGGGAAGTCCCACCTAAAGATGATTGAGTTGCTTCTCAGCAGTTTTACTAAGTCCAAATATTCAGATCTGAGGTCCAACAGCTGTTTAGGAATGTCCTTAAAAATCTCAATTCTTTTGTCCGAAATGTTCAGGGATCTTCCGTAGTGCAGGCCCAAAATCTTGTCCCTTTCCTCCTTTGATCTCAACGTAATCAAACAGTCTCTGGGCTTCTCTCTCTTTATGAGTCTTCCAAGTCTGAAGGCTGACACAATTTTAAAGTCTTCCTCCTCTAGACCCCAGAACTTGGAGAATTCTTTGGTCAAAAACTCAGCTAGATTGCCTTCTTCCACTTCTGGTATCGATCTTATCCTTAAGTTAGTCTCCCTGTTCCGAAGTTCCAACATAGAGAGGTAGGTCTGGTGTTCCCCAACCTGCTTGCTGAGCGGCCTTACTTCTTTTTCCAACTCTCCCACTCTTTGGCTGGTCTCTTCGGCCAGTTTCTGATTTTCACCTGCAGCCTCCTTCAGTTGTCCGATTGCTTGTGCATTCTGTGCAACTTGCCCAGATAATTTGTTTAAAGTTTCTGTATTAAGGTCAATTTTCGCAGTTTGTTGATCAACTTTCCTGTCCAAAGACTCCAATTTCTCAAGAATTCTCTCTAATACAGAACCAGATCCTCCTGAGGCCATCTCTTCTAGTTGTAATTCCTCAGTTTCTCCCTCCCCTGCCTGTGGCAGGGAGGTAGCTATTTCCTCCGAGGGCAGAGTAGGCACAGATGATCTGCGTGTTTGTGAGGCTGCAGTTAAGGTTGTCAGAGTTGTTTGTCTAGTTCTTAATCCCTTTCTTTTTGCGCCACTCATTCCAAAGTTATCTAGCAGTCAAGGTCAAGCTGAGTTGTTCCCATGAGAAAGCTACGGCCCAGGTGGTAGCAGTCAAACAGAGGGCCGGGAAATAGAAAGTAAAACAATGTTTTTATTATAAATCCTCAATCCTCTAGGGGGAGCATAAAATGTCCTAAGAAGAAGAGTCCATTCCAATCATACAAAATCTGAACCAATACTTAGGGATCTTCACAAAAGTAGTTTTAGCAGAGTTGGTTTTAAGTTTGCCACAATATTTCAAGTTGTGCTTACTGGAGTTCCATAGTGCAAGAACGTAACCATTCTGAACTCCCTCAGACTGTCTCAAAGTTTAAATACAATATATCCAAATTTGCAGTCTGACAGTTCTACTGCTCAGGCAGTTCTGACACCTGGGCTTCTTAAGTAAAGTTGTAATCCACAAAGAAGAGGATATATAAGTCCTGCTAATAGTCCAAAAATCAGTTGCTTACAGTCTTTAAGGGGATTGAAAGTAATTTCTGCGGGTGCTCAATCTGAGCTGTCAAAAGTTCTCTCTGTGCCTCCACTCCTCCTGCTCTTTGCTTTAAAAGTCAATGGCTGCGGAAGACGGACTTCCTTTTCCTCGTCACTCCGCTTTCAGCTTGTTTTCAGTATTTTTAGTCCCAAAATTTAATAAAGTCCTCAGTTACTCACGGGTTGTTGCGTTTTAAAATCTTGTGTTGCAGGAAGAAAGGTCGGCGCTCATCGGCAACAGCAGCGCGGCTTCGCTCCGCTGAATGCGCATAGACCCACAGCGCCGCTGCCCCCTCTGCGATCCGGAGCCCCTTACGGGGTTCCCTCAACGTTTCGGGGGTTGCTCCTGGCGCCCGCCGGGTCCCGAGACCGCAGGCTTCCGCTGCCTGCGGTTTTCCAAAATGGGTCTCCGCTTCGCCGTAGCGGACGACCCTTTTCCAGCGGAGCTTCCCTCTCCCGGTTAGGAAAGGGCAGCCATTACCGTTCGCGCCGCCTCCGGAAGTCCCTTTTACAGTGCTTCTTTAAACCCCATTAGCGTTGTTTGTACTTCACATGTGTTTTTCAGATATTCCACAAATTTCCCCCAGTCCTTGATGAACTTTTGGTCTCGAAGATATCTAACTTTCCCTGTTAACTTGTCCAGTTCTGCATAGTCTGTTAGTTCCACCCTCCATTCCTCTTTCGTCACTATTTCCTCTTGTTTCTACTTCTGAGCCAGTAGAATTCTTGCTGCTGTAACTGCGTATTGAAAAAGTTTGTAATCCTTCCTTCTTATTTCCTTTCCTGTAATGCCTAAAAGTAGGGCTTCTGGTTTTTTAACAAATGTATACCTCAACATTTTTTTCATCTCATTATATATCATCTCCCAGAAGCCCTTCACTTTCTTACATTCCCACCACAGACCCTGAACTAATTCCATGCCTTTCCAATGGTGGTATTTTCCAATGGTGGTATTTTTGTTAAGTTCCCTACGTACAAGCAATTACAGTCATACCTCGGGTTACAAATGCTTCAGGTTGTGCTTTTTCAGGTTATGGACCACCGAAACCTGGAAGTACCAGAACAGGTTACTTCTGGGTTTTGGCGGTCGCGCATGCGCAGAAGCACTAAATTGTGCTTTGCGCATGCACCGAATTGCAACCCACGCATGTGCAGACGTGCCACTGCGGGTTGCGGACGCTGCAGGTTGCGAACGTGCATCCTGCACGGATCACGTTCGCAACCCAAGCATCCACTGTATAGGGTATTCATTGGGCAGCTGTAAAGAACACCTCGTGCACATTACAGGAGCAGGCAGACTTGGCGTGCACAAACAGTCATTTCCACTCTTCCTCAGTAATCAGACTTTTGCTGGTTTATTGGTAAGACTTCAGTACGTTTCAGAAGAACCCAATCGACGGAACAGGCACAAGCAGAATGTGATCTAGCCCACTGCCACAGCCCTGCAAAAGATGGACCACCTCACAGTCCCAATGTTCACAGCTGTATTTTGGATTGGCTGCAGTTTCTGAGCAGTCTTCAAAGGCAGCCCCATGTATAATGCATGGCAGTAGTCTAATCTGAAGGTTTAGCTCTCTTAGTCAAAAACTGCTGAAAGGCACTCTGCACCGTGGCGGCAACCACGGAGAGCCGAGGTTCAAGGATCAGGAAGCAATAAGCCAAACACAGCAAGGCAGGGAGCGTGTTGCTGTGGCAAAGAGCCAAAGGGAAACGCTGACCTTATATCCCTTCCCGGCTCTTGCCACCAGGTGCTGTGAGTTACCAATCAGCCTCACCTGTGCGGCCGCACCTTGCCTCTTCAGAACAAACTTAGGAAGGCCTCAGTCCTGCAAAGTCCTATTGGTTACAGGGCCTGGCTCCTGCACACACTCCTGACATTCTAGCTCTCAGGAACATCAGGAACAGTGCAGGAAGCTGCGGCAGCAGGTTCGAGTCTTTTTATAGCTAGAAGGAGGCTGCACAGTGGAGACTTTTCCCTGCCGGGAACTTGAAGCAGATGGACCAAAGAGGCCTGCCAGCAGCCCCAGGTAGCTACTGCCTCCCCCAACCCGGCGCTCTTCGGACTGCAATCTAGGCATGGTGGCTGCGCTGTGGTTGTGATTCTAAAGTGGTTGAGGAAAGCCAGGAGATACGATTCTACCTATGATAAGGGACGCGGGTGGAGCTGTGGGTTAAACCGCATAGCCTAGGACTTGCCGATCAGAAGGTTGGCGGTTCGAATCCCTGTGATGGGGTGAGCTCCCATTGCTCGGTCCCTGCTCCTGCCAACCTAGCAGTTCGAAAGCAAGTCAAAGTGCAAGTAGATAAATAGGTACCGCTCTGGCGGGAAGGTAAACAGTGTTTCCGTGCGCTGCTCTGGTTCGCCAGAAGCAGCTTAGTCATGCTAGCCACATGACCCGGAAGCTGTACGCCGGCTCCCTCGGCCAGTAAAGCGAGATGAGCACCGCAACCCCAGAGTCGGCCACGACTGGACCTAATGGTCAGGGGTCCCTTTACCTTTTTATGATGGGGCTGGAAGCCGTTTGAGCGAGTCTGGCAAGCAATGCTGGGGTAGGGGAACCTCCGGAGGTTTGCTGAACTACAACTCCCATCGTCCCCAGCAAGCATGGCCAATGGTCAGGAATGATGGGAGGTGTAGTTTGGCAATCCTACAGAGGACCACAGGCCGTCCGTAAAGAAATGCAGAAGTAGGCAGCCCCAGCGCTCTCGAGGGGAAGCCATCCACATCTGCCCTGATAATAAATATTTTTTATCTATACCCCGCCCTTCCCGGTTCAGAAAACCGGGCTCAGGGCGGCCAACAACAAATTTAAAACACTTAATTGATACGACTAAAAACAGCATAAAATACAGTATATAATGTGAGTAATAATAAATTCAGAATCCAAAAATCAATTTAAGGGGAAAATCCATCCAATAAACATCAGATGATCACCAGGACTAGCTGGCTAAATTGGTCCTATTTGGGCCAGCGAGGAGACCAGGGGAGAATTAGCTGTGGGATCCCAGAGCGGGTAATCTTCATAAAAGGGGAAGGGGAGGGAAGGGAAGGGAAGGAAGGGGAATAAAAGATCAGGCTAATTTCAAAGTGAAAGCCAGGCGGAATAGCTCTGTTTTACAGGCCCGACAGAAGGAGGTTAAATCCTGAAGGGCCCTAGTCTTATGGGACAGAGCATTCCACCAGGTCGGAGCCACCACTGAGAAGGCCCTGGCCCTGGTGGAGGATAATCTGACTTCCTTGGGGCCCAGGACCTCTAAACTTGGCTATTCATGGACCTTAAGGTCCTCTGCGGGGCATGCCAGGAGAGGCGGTCCCGTAAATTCGAGGGCCCTAAGCCACAAAGGGCAGATGAGGCCAGCTTGGTGTCCTGGGCAAGGCTTGCTGGCCAAAGTGGGTGGGGCTGTAGCCATGCCACCCCAGCGCTGTCAGGGGGGTGGGCTCAACCTGCCATTCTTTGCAGAGCCCTTCTGCAGATCCCGGTGCCTAGCCACAACCATCACCAAGGGAGCCTTTCAAATCGGACAACAAGGATGCCTTTGTGGCTGCTATGCGACCCGGGAAGACACGCTTGCTATTACCGGGCAAGGAGGGGAGATGGGAGGAACGCAGATTCTCACAAAATGGGTACAGAGCTGGAACAAAATGGATACAAAACTGGAAAAAGCTACCCACAAAAGGTACACCTGCCTTGTTGGCAAACAGCTCAAAAAGAGAGCCTGGAATCTCTAGATGCTCCTCTGAATTACCCAAGAGATCATAGAATCATAGAATTGGAAGAGACCACAAGGGCCATCGAGTCCAACGCCCTGCCAAGCAGGAAACCCCATCAGAGCACTCCTGACATATGGTTGTCAAGCCTCTGCTTAAAGACCTCCAAAGAAGGAGACTCCACCACACTCCTTGGCAGCAAATTCCACTGTCAAACAGCTCATACTGTCAGGAGGTTCTTCCTAATGTTTAGGTGGAATCTTCTTATATAGATATATAGAAGCTGTTGAGAACAGAAACTTATTCTTTAAGTTTGTACACCACGCTATACCCATAGATCTCAGAACAGCTCGAAACATAAACCTGCAGTATTAAAAAACACCAAATACATAATAAAAAGAACAGAAGCAAACCAATAATTTCCTCTTCCACGACACATTTGAAAGGGCATCGGATGTCAATCAGCTGAAGGCCTGGCGGAAGAGGAACGTTTTCGCTTGGTGCCTAAAACTTATATAATGGGAGAACACTCCAAATGGGGAGCCACTGCAGAAAAGGCCTTGTTCTTCTTTTGCCCACCCCCCCGACCTCTTGTGGGGAGGACACACGAGAAAGGGCCCGGGTCAGTTCATCTGGAGAGAGGCGGTCCTTGAGGTATTGCGGTCTCAAGCCCTTTAAGGCTTTATAGGTCAAAACCAGCACTTTGATTTGGGCCTGGAAACTAACTGGCAGACGTCAGGGCAGGATTGGCGTTATATGAACCAACATTCCTTCCAAGACACAGAGAAGACATTGGGTTGGGAATGTTTCTCAGCCGACCCACCAATTCGCAAGCTCAAGAAACATTTCCACACATCTGTCCCCTTGGCAGGCGCACCCTTTCTCCTGCACACAGAGATGTGGAAAAACCCCACAGGCAAGTTCTGGAGATCCCAAAAAAAGATGGGAGGTTCTGTTTTATTTATTTGCCAAGTAGCTCATGGTGCAAAGTCCCACCCCCCCAAAAAAAAAGAGGTAGTAGAAAGAGATGGTTTGACGGACACTGGAAGGGGATAAAACCGCTGGGCAGACAAGACAGAAGACGGAGAGGTAGGGTTGAGAGGCTGGGTGCCCCTGAGCACATGCAGAGGTAAAAAAGAGGTGTTTTAGGGATAAAGAGAGAGAGGCAAGCTTTGCTTACTGGAAGAGCTTTACAGTGGTACATCGGGTTAAGTACTTAATTCCTTCCGGAGGTCCGTTCTTAACCTGAAACTGTTCTTAACCTGAAGCACCACTTTAGCTAATGGGGCCTCCTGCTGCTGCCGTGCCGCTGGAGCACAATTTCTGTTCTCATCCTGAAGCAAAGTTCTTAACCTGAAGCACTATTTCTGGGTTAGTGGAGTCTGTAACCTGAAGCGTATGTAACCTGAAGTGCATGTAACCCGAGGTACCGCTATATTAGAAGTACTGGGAGGCTATCAGGACACGGAACCACAGATCCCTACCTCATTCTCCATGAAGCCTCCAGTTCTTCAGAGGGAGGGTTTGAGAAGGCTGCCTCGAATTCAAAAGGGTCCCACTCCACTAAACCCACCCTACCGGGCTCCTCCAGGCTGCTGGCTAATGGCTGCCGTTGCCGAAGGGCGAGGCACAACTGTCAGCTTCTGCTCTTGAGCAAGAAGGCGAACAGGACGCAGGGAGACCACAGCTTCCTCCTGCTCGGCTCGCTCAGGGCGGAGAGGCGGCTGTAGGCGAAAAAGTAGAAAGTCCCACGGGGTGGGGGGTGGATTAGCAACCGAAAGAGGGGCAAAGAGGCTCAGCTGCTGTTGTGCTCTCCAATCCATAAAGGCAGGCTTCCCTAGAATCATAGAATTGTAGAGTTCGAAGGGAACCCAAAGGTCATTCAATCCAACCCTCTGCAATGCACCTGCTTCTCTCACTCTTCAGATGGCCCAAGATTTCCTTAACATGCTATGCACCTGTTTGGGTGCCAATCGCTCATCCATTTTTGTTACAACCTCCTGACAAGATCTCACCAGTGTAACGTAAGAGTTCAGATTTGATCGGCGCTAACTCTCTGCAACGACAAAGCTAGACAGAATCTTAAAAAGCAGAGACATCACCTTGCCGACAAAGGTCCGTATAGTTCAAGCTATGGTTTTCCCGGTAGTGATGTATGGAAGTGAGAGCTGGACCATAAAGAACGCTGATCGCCGAAGAATGGGTGCTTTTGAATTCTGGTGCTGGAGGAGACTCTGGAGAGTCCCATGGACTGCAAGAAAATCAAACCTCTCCATTCTGAAGGAATTCAGCCCTGAGTGCTCACTGGGAGGACAGATCCTGAAGTTGAGGCTCCAAGACTTTGGCCACCTCATGAGAAGAGAAGATTCCCTGGAAAAGACCCTGATGTTGGGAAAGATGGAGGGCACAAGGAGAAGGGGATGACAGAGGACGAGATGGTGGGACAGTGTTCTCGAAGCTACCAGCATGAGTTTGACCAAACTGTGGGAGGCAGTGGAAGACAGGAGTGCCTGGCGCGCTCTGGTCCAGGGGGTTACGAAGTAAAAAAAAAACAACTTAAATTGTCATAGGAATTAAATAATTCGCTTGCAGAAATTCGAAACACAAACTGTTACAGTGAGGCTAAGAAGATGCAAGGAGCTTCTCGAAAAAAGTTTTCTTCCAATGTCCAGCTTCTCAAGCACAGTTTCTCCCCTCCAAAACAAACATGCCAGAAGGGTGGGGAAAGCTTCCTTCGGGATTCTGAATAAAGCTGTGTCTTTTGCTTCCTGAAATGCCAGGGCAGAAACTGTTGCGGCTTTGATGCCCCTGCTGGTCATGTCATGCCTCTTTTGTTCCACTGCTGCAAGGTCCTTGAATCTGGGAGGGTGGCATTTTCTTTTTCTTAAACCCCACACAGCCAGGCCCCGAGGCTCCAGATGCAAACAGAGGTCTCTCCTCCTTCCTCTCCATGATATTTTTTAAAAACATTAAAATAGGGTTGGTTCTCGGGCTCGTAAGTGCGTGCAGTTGCACGTGTGCTACTTATTTATCCGATTCCCAAAATACCTTGGAAGCGCTTTCGCTGCAAAAACCTCAACAATAGGAAACAATCCCGTATGTAAAACAGTTTCAAATCCAGTACAGATGCAGACGGTATTTGAGTTTAAACAGACGTCTTATAAACAGTGTTGGAAACTCAGGTGTATTAGGTAGGTGCCAAATGGCACCTTAATCCTAGCTTACGGTCGCCACAACGGAATGTCTATTGGCCAGAGGGTTGCACGAGAGGACCCTCCTCCAATGCTACAATTCTACAATCTCAACTACTACATTGCTTGACAGAAGGTCGGCGGTTCGAATCCCCGTGACGGGGTGAGCTCCCGTTGCTCGGTCCCAGCTCCTGCCAACCTAGCAGTTCGAAAGCTCGTCAAAGTGCAAGTAGATCAATAGGTAAAGGTAAGGGAAGGTAAACAGCATTTCTGTGCGCTGCTCTGGTTTGACAGAAGCGGCTTAGTCATACTGGCCACATGACCCGGAAGCTGTACGCCGGCTCCCTCGGCCAGTAAAGCGAGATGAGTGCCGCAACCCCAGAGTCGTCTACGACTGGACTTAACTGTCAGCAGTTCTTTATGAATGAATGGATTTTAGAATGCATTTCAATTGACTGATTGTGATTTTATGTGATTTATTGCTTTTGCAGTGGTACCTTGGGTTAAGAACTTAATTCATTCTGGAGTCCGTTCTTAACCTGAAACTGTTCTTAACCTGAAGCACCACTTTAGCTAAAGGAGCCTTCCGCTGCCGCCACAAGATTTCTGTTCTCATCCTGAAGCAAAGTTCTTAACCTGAGGTACTATTTCTGGGTTAGCGGAATCTGTAACCTGAAGCGTCTGTAACCCGAGGTACCACTGTATTGTTGTTGGCCGCTCTGAGCCCGGCTTCGGCTGGGGAGGGCAGGATATGAATAAAAAAAATTCTTGTTATTATTAACTTTTACCTTTTTACCACAAGGCTTGTGGAGATTTGCATATGCACCAAACCCACTAGCTGACTCCCAGCCTGCGGGGAAATGCCTGCTTCAGGAGTTGGTCAGTTTTGCTTGAACATGGGGGCCCCCAACTCCTTCCTGGCGTACATCAAAAGCAAGCTACCCCCTTCTTTCAAGTCCAGATGGCTGCAAGTTTTCATTTTTATGTTTACATCAGCTTCGTCGGCTTCCGCGCCAACGTTCAAGGGAAAAGGAAAGGAATTTTCCTCGAGTGCTATTTTTAGATCTGCCTCGCTTGTTCCAGTCACAGGGGTGGGGGGAATCCCTGAACCCTGACTTAGTCCTGCAAATAGAGCTTTCCCCCACCTCCAGATTTATTAGGCCTTTCAGAGGGGAAACTGAACCGTTCTGCGGATGAGGCAGAAGGTGGAATCCATGCCACAGAGACTGCGGCTTGAAACGTAATGCAGAACAAACTTTTGCCAACTCCATCAGCCGTCCAGAACAAGGGCTGTGTGTGAGTGTGAATGCACACAAACATTTGCACCAGGACTGTGCACTGGCTCTGCTTTAACGCTAATGGGCTTTGGCACACACAAGAAGAGCTTGTTATGAAAATTATAAGGTCTAAGATACGAAATATATGTACCGAGCAAAAGCATACATAAATATATAAACCGCATGTCTGAAACAGTACAGGAAAAAGTCCTGAAACCATTTTGTCTCTTCCAAATTGACCTCAAATGTTTCTCTGCAAGGAGGGAGGAAATGAGAAAAACCTCCCCATTGTCTCTTTGCTCACAAATCCTGCCTTAAGGACACATTTAAGATATGAATAGGGCGAGCCTGTGACCTGGACTCGGGAATTTAATATTTATCATCACAAAAGAATAGCCAGGCTGTCCTGGTAAAACCCATTAAGAGCCAGGTAAACCCATCAACTGGGTGGGGCTGTGGTGAAACCACAGAGCCTAGGACTTGCCGATCAGAAGGTTGGCGGTTCGAATCCCCGCGACGGGGTGAGCTCCTGTTGCTCAGTCCCTGCTCCTGCTAACCTAGCTGTTCAAAAGCACGTCAAAGTCCAAGTAGATAAATAGGTACCGCTCCAGCAGGAAGGTAAACGGCGTTTCCGCGCGGTGCTCTGGTTCGCCAGAAGCGGCTTAGTCATGCTGACCACATGACCCGGAAGCTGTACGCCGGCTCCCTCGGAGATGAGCGCTGCAACCCCAGAGTCGGCCACAACTGGACCTAATGGTCAGGGGTCCCTTTACCCATCAACAGGTTTCCTGCCAGACAGGCTTCTGTTGTTGACCGCCCCTTCTCTGATGTATGTATGATGTAAGGGAGGGGTGGTCTTGGGCTCCAGGGTGGGCAATTCCAGATGTCTATACAGTGGTACCTTGGGTTACAAATGCGTCAGGTTACGTGATTTCGGATTGCGAACTGCGCCAAACTCGGAAGTACGGGAACAGGTTACTTCTGGGTTTCTTCGCTCGCGCAGAAGCACTAAATCACACCTTGCGCATGTGCAGGAGCGCCGAATTGCGACCCATGCATGCACAGACGCAGCACTGTGGGTTGCGAACGTGCCTTCCACACGGATCACGTTCGCAACCTGAGGTTCCACTGTATTAGGGTTTGCATGCCATTGTTTGAGGTCCCTCCTGCCTCCTGCGTGTGGCTGTGAGTACCCTGTTGCAACAGTTAATAAAGATCAGGCTTCCTAGCCGCTTTGCTTCTCAATATTCTCTGCTTGGCTTCTGTTATTTTCTCCTACCGAGAAGGAACTTACAAAAGAACTCTATATGGGCTCTTGGGTATCCTGTAAGGGAAAAGGAGCAGTTTCTTCTTATAACAAGCGCAAAGCCTGCACTCCTGCTAATTGGCTCGCAAGCAGATTAACTTCCTCCCTAACCACAGTAAAGGCTAGGAAAAAGTCTTCCCGTGCATTACCAGCCAGTTTTGTCTGTTCAAATAGTTCAGCTCTCCCAAGTCTTTGCATTGAGCCTCCCATCTGTCCCAGCTAGCGCTGGGATCAGGGCCCTGGGTTAGGTTTCCAGGTGCGAGGCTTGCACAACCTTAGAAACCAACAAATTGCATTATCCATTTATAAACCTCAGTATTCTTTGCAGGGTATTTTAAAAGAAACAAAACGCGAAGCACTCTCTGCTAGTCTACCAAGTTTCGGAAAGTTGTTTGCCTGTTCTCTAAGCACTTGGACACCTCATAAATTAGCTTAACCAAGTTATGTACGGCGTTTCTCAAGTTCAAGTTTCGTCTATGTTTGGAGACCGTTTTGAATCAAGACGGCGGACTGGGCCTTTCAAAACTGCACTGATTTAAAGCCCTGATTTCAAAACGGCACAGAATTTTTGGGGATTCTTGGAATTCCCAAGCAGTGCTGGGTCCGAGGTTGCTGGCTTCGCTGCCTCCTGCTCTTCAGCGTGACCTTCACGGATAATGTGGTACCTCACAAAGAACCTTGCAAGGTAGGACAGCCTGTGTGAGAGAGACTAAGGGCCCGAAGTCACCCACTGAGCCTCACAGTCCAAGACAAGATTCAAACACAGACCTTCCACAACTCCCCACTTTAAGAACAGATGAACCACGCCGACAATTTTTACCCTGGAATTCCGCATCGATGCTCAGTGTACTCTCGTTTCCGACTGATGCATAATGTCCACAGACATTTCTACAAGGTAGGGAATTTTCCACGCTGTCAGGACTGCCGCTAGGTCCCAGCTCACAGAGGACCAACGCCCAGTGGATATTATATACAAAAGTCTTTATTGAAGTTTAGTTTCCATTTCCAAGCTCTGGGCGCGCAGGCCCACGTCTTAACGCTAGACCGGCTAAGTCCCCTCTGACTCACTGCTCCACCCACACCAGTTTAAGATTCTAGCCCGGCTCCACCTCTTGCACTGCTCTTTCCTGCGTTGGGTCCTTCTGCCCTCTGGGGTTCCCTCCTTCCTGGACTCCTCTGACGCGGAGCCTCCTGAGTCTTGCCCCTCCCTCCGGCGGGCTTTAGGACCTGGCTCCCTTCCCGGGCTCCCCGCTGTGCCGCGCTCCTGTACATTTGAACTTGGCGCGCGCGCCCAGCCGGTGACTTTCCTTCTGACCGTTTCCCCGCTTCCTGATGTGGGTGTTGCCAAACCTGACTCCTCTCCTCCCTCTGGTGGTGAGGACACTGGTCCCGACTCCTGGGACTCCCCCTCCCCACTGCGCTCTGGTGGAGACGCTGGCCCTGATCTCCAGCTGCTGTTCAGAGACTCCCCGCTGGCCCCTCCCTCTTGAGGTTTCTCCCTTGGAATCTCCCTTGCTCTGGCCACCGGCGCTCCCTTCTGTGAGTCCTCCGATTCGCTAGAGAGGCTTGTGGAATAACTCTGGCCACTGTCACTGCCTGCGCCCCCCTCGTACTCCTCCTCCTCACTCTCCATTTGCTCCCCCTCCTGTGTCTCTCCTTCTGAACCCCTGACACACGCGTTTCAGAACATGCTGGTCTTTGAAAACGGCAAGGCAGCTGGTGTGCAAGAAATCAGGCTTGCTTTGTTGTGTGTTTTTTTTAAAAAATTGGCCTTCTGTTCTTCCCCCATTTATCTGCTGCATCCATCTGCTGTGAGTTGTCAAAGAAGCAGGTGTCAGCCATCTGGGTTAAAGCGCTGTTTATTATAATAATAATAATAATAATAATAATAATTTTATATATATATATATATATATTTGCTTTCGTAGATTTTCACGGGTACAGGAATGCAGGTTTTGGTGTCCTCGGGTGTCTTCCCGTGTAAAAGTTGGGGTGTCTAGGCGACGTTTCGACGAGGTCTCACTCGTCATCTTCAGGCTGGTGCTTTCGGCTTCTTGTTACTGGAACAGAGCGGGATCTCAATGTTTGAGTTCCTATAAATACTGTAGAGGGGGTGTGGTGTCTAGCCTCCAATGTTCTGGGCAGAGAGGAAGTTCCCAGGCTAGTGTGCCTTTTCTTCTTTTGTTCCTTAATTACTTGAGAGATACCTTGAGTGATTTCTTGAGTGATATCCTGAGTACCACTTAGGTGGGTCATTAGGTGTGGATTAGTTGCTAAAGTCTTTGTGTCTTGACCTCTTGAACTTTGTGAAGAGTTTTCCTGAGAAGATGGCTGTATTGCACTTAGTTGTGCTTTGGCTTGGCTTCGTGTATAGGGGCGAGCTGTGGTTTTGTGGCTTGTGTCAGCCAGATCTGTGTAGGGATTGCAGGTATCCAATGGATACCAGCAAAACAGGATTACGAAGCTAATCCAAAAGGAAACACCCCCCAAAAACCAAGACACAGAAGAAAACAATGGCATGGCCCTCCTTCCTTATATCAAGGGCACTACAGATAAAATTAGCAAAATCCTCCATAAACACAATATCAAAACAGCCTTTTGCACCAACCAAAAAATAGCCAATATCCTCAGAAACCCCAAGGATAAAATCCAGTTGGAAAACCAAGGGATCTATGAAATACCCTGCAAAGTCTGCCCAGCCACGTACATTGGACAAACAAACAGACGAATAAATGCACGTATCGCAGAACACAAGAATGCCGTCAAAAAAGAAGAAAAAACTTCCTCTCTTTTCCAACACATGAAAGAAACAGGACACGAAATTAATTTTGCAGATTCCAAATTGCTCTTTAACACGGAACATCACCACAAGAGAATAATCATGGAAGCCATCGAGATAGAGAAACACCCTCACAACATGAACAAGCGTGACGACACATCCCGCTTGCCAGACATCTGGAAATTAGCCCTCTCCACAAAAACTGACACCAGAGCCAGAGGCACACAGAACGCCAACACCAATCAACCACACCAGACCCAAACCCAGACCCTCTCCACAGATGAATTACTGACACCATCCAGTAGCCAATCCATGGTGGCACCTCCGGATGATGCACCCCCCTGCAATCCCTACACAGATCTGGCTGACACAAGCCACAAAACCACAGCTCGCCCCTATACACGAAGCCAAGCCAAAGCACAACTAAGTGCAATACAGCCATCTTCTCAGGAAAACTCTTCACAAAGTTCAAGAGGTCAAGACACAAAGACTTTAGCAACTAATCCACACCTAATGACCCACCTAAGTGGTACTCAGGATATCACTCAAGAAATCACTCAAGGTATCTCTCAAGTAATTAAGGAACAAAAGAAGAAAAGGCACACTAGCCTGGGAACTTCCTCTCTGCCCAGAACATTGGAGGCTAGACACCACACCCCCTCTACAGTATTTATAGGAACTCAAACATTGAGATCCCGCTCTGTTCCAGTAACAAGAAGCCGAAAGCACCAGCCTGAAGATGACGAGTGAGACCTCGTCGAAACGTCGCCTAGACACCCCAACTTTTACACGGGAAGACACCCGAGGACACCAAAACCTGCATATATATATATATATATATATATATATATATATATATATATATGGTGACAAGCAATGGAAAAGGAGCCCGGAATCTTTCTGCGGGGGGAAAGAGATCTGGGAGCACCCAGAATGGAATAGAAATATTAGTCTATGCATGAACTACCGTATTTTTCGCTCTATAGGATGCACTTTTTCCCCTCCAAAAATTAAGGGGAAATGTGTGTGCGTCCTATGGACTCCTTGGCTTCAGTGATAGCAACGCGAAGCCTCCGAAGAGCAGAGGGAGCGCTTTCGCTGAAGCTTGGAGAGCGAGAGGCATCGGTACGCACCGACCCCTCTCACTCTCCAGGCTTCAGGGATAGCCGCCTGAAGCCTTCGGAGCACAGCGCGAATTCCCGCTGCGTTTTGGAGGCTTCAGGTTCCTTTCGCTGAAGCCAGGAGAGTCTTGCTCTTCCGGCTTCAGCAAAAGGAACTCGAAGCCTGAGGAGCGCAGTGGGAACTTGCGCTGAGCTCGGAAGGCTTCAGGGATAGCCACACGCAGCCCCTCCGGCAGGGAGAGGCTGCACGCGGCTATTGTTCTGAAGAGGTGGGGGGGTGTCCAAATTCCTCACCGCTCCCCTTGTATTGCAACCCAGGTGGGTGGGGCTTGCTACCAGGCCCCGCCTACTTTTGGAAAGAGCCCCGCCCACTCTGGCAGGAGGCTAAAGGAACGCCACCCTGGTCTCTCACTCAACAGGCCTCAATTACCCATTGACTGCCGCAGAGCAGATTTCCGTGCTTAAGCCAAGGGCGCTTGGGAAATTGCTAAATTAATTTTAAGACCCTTGCAGGGCTATTGAGAAGCTACATGCCATCAGGCTCAGCTGTAAGCTTGTCCCCAGAGGATTTCTTTACGGTCTGGGCAACGGCTTGGAAGTACAATGGCATGGTTTTTAAGCCATCTCTGCAGTAATCCACTCAGAGGGAATGCAGATCAGGAACACTCAGCGGATACAGAGCTGTTCCTACTTCCCAGGCCTGCGCCTCATACCTTCTCTTCAAGCCATTATCCCCTGAGCAAATCTACAGAGACATCACCTTGCCAACAAAGGTCCGTTTAGTTAAAGCTCTGGTTTTCCCAGTAGTGATGTATAAAAGTGAGAGCTGGACCATAAAGAAGGCTGATCGCCAAAGAATGGGTGCTTTTGAATTCTGGTGCTGGAGGAGACTCTTGAGAGTCCCATGGACTGCAAGAAGATCAAACCTCTCCATTCTGAAGGAAATCAGCCCTGAGTGCTCACTGGAAGCACAGATCCTGAAGCTGAGGCTCCAATCCTTTGGCCACCTCATGAGAAGAGAAGACTCCCTGGAAAAGACCCTGATGTTGGGAAAGATGGAGGGCACAGGGAGAAGGGGACGACAGAGGACGAGATGGTTGGATAGGGTTCTTGAAGCTACCAGCATGAGTTTGACCAAACTGCGGGAGGCAGTGGAAGACAGGAGGGCCTGGCGTGCTCTGGTCCAGGGGGTCACGAAGAGTCGGACATGACTAAACAACTAAACAACAACAGAGGGAGCTTGCTCCCTATTAAGAATTCGTGAGTGATAAATTGAGAAACTGGGTAATCCAGGCAGCTCTCCCAAATCAGCCTCCTGCCCCCACCCCTCCAGGTCTTCTGCATTACAAACCCCAGTATCATACAGCCGAGCTTGCTAGGGCTGATGGGAGTTGTAGTCCCAAAAACCACAGAGCAGCATTTCCCAACCTTGGCCTTCCAGCTGTTGTTGGACTACAACTCCCATCATCTCTACCTAGTAGGACCTAGAGCAGGCATCCCCAACCTTCAGCCCTCCAGATGTCTTGGACTACAATTCCCATCATCCCTGACCATTGGTCCTGTTAGCTAGGGATCATGGGAGTTGTAGGCCAAAACATCTGGAGGGCCGCAGGTTGGGGGTGCCTGACCTAGAGGGAGCCGGGCTGGAGAAGGCCATTCCTATGCCCTTTGGCTGTTTTATTGGAAAAGAAAATCTCAAGTTGTCTGGTTTAAGCCATAAAGTCGACGGCCAAGAAACCAGAGCAAAATGGCGACCCTTTAGATCGTCCTTGCTGCTGTGCCATTCAGACTGCCCAAGTCATTCTCCCTTGATCCGTAGTTCTCACGCTATCCCATGCATCTTGGCATCAGAGCTTGAGAGATAATAATTAATATTAATAATAAATAAAAAGCCCTCCCCAGCCAAGACCGGGCTCAGGGCGGCTAACACCAAATATAAAAATTGATTAGAATACAGCTTAAAAAACAAATTTAAAATACAACATTAAAACATTAAAATGCAGCCTCATTTCAGCGGAATTCAATCAAAAACTTTTTTGGGGATAAAAACGTCAAGTCTTCACCAAGGCTAACTATCGAGACTGGTCCTATATGGGCCAGAAAAAAGCCAGGGAAGTCCCCAAATAGGAGTTCCAACACAGAAGGAGAAGGGAAAAAGGAAAGAATGGGAAAGAATCAAATTGATTCCAAGCCAAAGGCCAGGCGGAACAACTCTTACAGGCCCTGGGGAAAGAAATCAGATCCCGCAGGGCCCTGGTCTCAGGAGACAGAGCGTTCCACCAGGCCGGAGCCAGTGCTGAAAAGGCCCTGGCTCTGGTTGGGGCCCTGGCTGACTTCCTTAGGACCCAGGACCTCTAGGGTGTTGCTATTTATGGACCTTAAGTTGCTCTGATCGTGCCACTCCACAAACCGTCTTAACGTTAAAAAGGAAAGCAACAGGCCGTCTGTTTCGAGGATGAAGAAGATCAGCACAGCAAGGCCAGTCACACTTTACCGTTGCTGCGCCATGCAACAATTATGTTTGTGGGATGGCAAAGAGGGGGAAGCTGTGTCGGCCAACAACAGTCACGCCCCATTGCAGCCGTTCTGGATTAAGCGCCTGGTTATGGGTATATTTTTATCCACCTATTTCTGCGCGTTTGGGAGCAAAAATAAAAATGAGGCAGCTGCAAGTGGATACTGCAAATGGCCATTTAAAGCCATGTGCTGCCCTTTCATCAAATCCAGCTGTTGCCCAGGCAAGAATCATCCGGAAGGGAGCATCACGTTTTGGACTGGAGAAAGAAAAAAAGTTCCAGGATTCCAGGAACATGGCCCAGCTGCCCAATTTTCCGCCAGAACTGCCTCCGGATCAAAGCCAGAACAGTGGAGCTTCTTTGGGAAACAAACCGTGTTGCCTGGAGTCTTCGCGACCCTAGTGATGCCCAGCTGCTCTGGACTGTGGGCTGATGGGAATTTTAATACAGAACAGCTACACAGTGGTGCCCCGCAAGACGAACGCGTCGCAAGACGGAAAACCCGCTAGACGAAAGGGTTTTCCGTTTTGGAGGCGCTTCGCAAAACGAATTTCCCTATGGGCTTGCTTCGCAAGACAAAGATGTCTTGCGAGTTCCCGCTAAGCCGCTTAACAGCTGATCCACTGATAAGCCGCTTCTCAGCTGATCGCTAAAAGCCGCTAGTCCGCTAATAGCGCTAATCCGCTAAGCTGTCAATGGGCTTGCTTCGCAAGACGAAAAAACCGCTAGACGAAGAGAATCACGTAACGGATTCTTTTCGTCTTGCGAGGCACCAGTGTACTGCACTGGGCTGACGACGGCTGGGCCGAGAGGTTAACAAGGCAGCAAACATCTGAAAGAAGGAATAATAATAATAATAATAATAATAATAATAATAATAATAATAATAATAATAATTTATTTATAACCCACCCATCTGGCTGGGCTTCCCCAGCCACTCTGGGTGGCTTCCAACAAAATATTAAAATACTGTAATACACCAAACATTAAAAGCTTCTCTAAACAGAGCTGCCTTCAGATGTCTTCTAAAAGTCTGGTAGTTGTTGTTCTCTTTGACATCTGGTGGGAGGGTATTCCACAGGGCAGGCGCCACCACCAAGAAGGCCCTCTGCCTGGTTCCCTATAACTGGGCTTCTCGCAGTGAGGGAACCGCCAGAAGGCCCTCGGTGCTGGACCTCAGTGTCCGGGCTGAACGATGGAGGTTATTACCTTATTACCTTGTTCTGACAGTTGGTGTCCAACTGTCCTAATAAAGCAGCCTTTTTCAACCTGTGGGTCCCCAGATGTTGTTGAACTACAACTCCCATTACCCCTAACTAGCAAGGCCAGAGCTCAGGAATGATGGGAGCTGTAGTCCCAACATCATCTGGGGACCCACAGGTTGAGAGCCACTGGAATAAAGGAATTTCCCTGTTGTTCCACACTCAAAACATACCAATTTGGTTGTCTCTGCTTTCCATGAGACCTCTACAAGCCAGCTGTATCACCTATAGCAAAGTACCGTATTGGCCTGAATATAAGCCTCAACCCCCCCCCCCCAAATTCCGACCATGAAAAGTTAAAGTGCAGCTTAAATTCGCAACCTTACAAAAACCGGCTTTTGCAATATTGCTGCTGAAACAGACATACCGTAAAACGGAAAGGGTGCGCGTGCCTGCGGAATTTTAAGAGAGAGGCTTGTGTTTGGTATTGTCTTTTCCCCTCCCCGACCCCTATGAATTTTAAAGGGGCTGCTTATATTTGGTTGCGGCTTATATCCGGGCCAATACGGTAATTCGGAAGGACAAGGTTTGGTGGCCAGGTAAACCTGCAAGTTGCTACAGGACATACAGAAAAAAAGCACTGGAATAAAGCGCCTGCGAGGCCACCCAACTCAGCCGAGCACAGAAGATTAAAAACACGTCCAAAGCGCGACTTAAAAGATCCTGGAACTGAACTGCGCCTAGGGCCCGAATGACTGTCGTCCGATGAGAAAAGCTGCCAGCCTGTTTAGAATTACTTTCTCTGCACCGTCACTAAGCGAAGTGTCTGGCGGCTCTGCTGCCACCTTCTGAAATGGTGGTGGCTGCAGATTTCTGCGGTGGGAAAGGCTCCACTAAAAATAGCTCGTTTCCCACAGTTATGTCCCAGGCGGGAGGGTGGGGAGCGAACGGGATGCCAAGCTTTCATGTGCAGTTAAATGGGGATGAGCTCAGAGGCTGCCACTTCTTGCAATGAGGATCCTGGAATGAAGTGAGTGTATACACACAGAAACACAAGTTTCGGTTCTCAGTCTCGCCCTGTGTGCTGTTAACACGATCCAAGAGAACATTGCTTTTTTAAACAAGGAGCAGAGAGTGCTGATTTCATGTATACTTGGGAGCAGGCTCTCTTGAGAAGGTGAGACTTGAAGCGTTTTGGGATCCGTGTCGCTGGCAGTTCAGTTCCAGTTATTTACGTTTGTGAGTACAATTCAAAGAGTTGGCACTGACCTTTAAAGCCCTAAACGGCCTCAGCCCAGTATACCTGAAGGAGCGTCTCCACCCCCATCGTCCAGGCCAGACACTGAGGTCCAGATCCAAGGGCCTTCTGGCGGTTCCCTCCCTGCGAGAAGTGAGGTTACAGGGAACCAGGCAGAGGTCCTTCTCAGTGGTGGCACCCGCCCTGTGGAACGCCCTCCTATCAGATGTCAAGGAAATAAACAACTACAGTGGTAGCTCTGGTTGCGAATGGGATCCGTTCCGGAGGCCCGTTCGTAACATGAAAAGAGCGCAACCTGCAGCAGCACATCTGCGCATGGGCGGCTTGCGATTCGCCGCTTCTGCGCATTATGTCATTTTGCACTTCTGCGCATGCGGCGAAACCCGGAAGTAACCCTTTCCGGTACTTCCAGGTCGCCACGGGATATAACCTGAAAGAACGTAACATGAAGCGGACGTAACATGAGGTATGACTGTATCTGACTTTTAGGAGACATCTGAAGGCAGCCCTGCTTAGGGAAGTTTTTACTGTTTGATGTTTTTCTCTGTTTTTAATATTCTGTTGTGAGCCGCCCAGAGTCGCTGGAAAACCCAGCCAGATGGGGCAGGGTATTATTCTTATTATTCTTATTCCACCTTTCTGACACAGAGCTCAAGGCAGCCAATCAGAGTTCTCCCTTGTTCCCTTTTCCAATCCTTACAAAAATCCTGAGAGGTAGGCTTGTCCGAGAGACGGGAGACAGGCCCAAGGTCATCAGGAATTCTGTGGCAGAACCTACATCTGGCTTGCTCTAACCACGACTGGAACTCACAGTGTTTTATCAAGGTGGATAAAGGGGGATGAAGAATCATCCTTTGATCCAGATGCACAGGCCCTCAAGGCAAAGGCAGATATTCCGCTGGAGGAAATGAGATAAGGTCACCATTCCTGTCTCTCACCAAGCAGCTCAAGGTGGAGTATGTGGCTCTCCCCTTCTTCATTTGATACCCCAAATAACCCTGTGGGGTAGTCAAAACAAGTAGTCAAAACAAAAAAATTCCTTCCAGTAGCACCTTAAAGACCAACTAAGTTAGTTCTTGGTATGAGCTTTCGTGTGCATGCACACAAAAGCTCATACCAAGAACTAACTTAGTTGGTCTTTAAGGTGCTACTGGAAGGAATTTTTTTGTTTTGACTATGGCAGACCAACACGGCTACCTATTTGTACCTGTGAGGTAGGTTAAGCTTGAGAGGCAGTGACCGCTCACACACTAACTGCTATTCTATTTATTGTGCTTGTGAAATACAGCAGCTTGGCATTGGGGTGGGGGGTGATGTTGTTGTTGTTTAGTCGTTTAGTTGTGTCCGCCTCTTTGTGACCCCCTGGACCAGAGCACGCGAGGCCCTCCTGTCTTCCATTGCCTCCCTCATGCTGGTAGCTTCGAGAACACTGTCCCACCACCTCATCCTCCGTTGTCCCCTTCTCCTTGTGCCCTCCATCTTTCCCAACATCAGGGTCTTTTCCAGGGAGTCTTCTCTTCTCCTGAGGTGGCCAAAGTCTTGGAGCCTCAGCTTCAGGATCTGTCCTTCCAGTGAGCACTCAGGGCTGATTTCCTTCAGAATGGAGAAGTTTGATCTTCTTGCAGTCCATGGGACTCTCCAGAGTCTCCTCCAGCACCAGAATTCAAAAGCATCCATTCTTCGGCAATCAGCCTTCTTTATGGTCCAGCTCTCACTTCCATACATCACTATTGGGGAGTGATAAAGGACTTTAAACATTCAGAGTCAGTAATTAGTTCTACGGCCATCTCCGTACGAGATGTTTTATAAGCAAGTTGTTCTCTTCCACCCACTAAAAAAAAGATTCAGGGCCCAATTTCTCTTCCAGAATTAAAACTGAACTAAAATTAGCTTCAAATATTAATTAGAACACGACTCTTGGGAAGGGGCCCAAAGAACATTTGTGAGCAAGTCAGGCTGAAACGAAGGCCATTGCCATCCTTTCATGGCGTTTCATTCATGTGTAATAACTGGTCTCTAAACAATTTCCATTTAACATTATACAGCATTCTTTCTGAGAAAATCCTGGGTCAGATAAACCGCACCCATGCCAGTTTCTTTGCGAATCAGTACGGTTGTGTACTCACAAACACGAACCCCAGAAATACACACAGTTGCAGGCCAGCCTCCCAAGAAAATTTTGTTTCAGGACGACGGGAAAATTGCAACCACCTTCTGGAGGAAAATGCACCAATTCCCTCCATAAAGTCCCTATCTAACCACAGCGCAGTTGAACAGGAAGCACAGAGGAAGGGCGGAAAGCCAAAAGCTTCCATCAACTCGACCCAGCCCTGGAAGGAGTGACTTTAGGAGATCTAAAAGCACCAGTGTTGCGGCCACACTGGAACATCACTTGAAAACCCGGGGCAGGAATCAGGGGGTTTTCCAGTCCAGGAATCACATGCCAAGAGAAGAATGCCCGGCCTTACATCAGGCTGACGACACAAATTGCTGAGCCAGTCTCATACTTTGACACCCAAGAAAGGTTTATCTCTTTTCTATCTTGTCTATCAGGTCTTTGGCTAACTGAACAATCTGCGGCCTTTTAAACTGTGCATGGCGATGGTGGGTAATTGTTTTTCTTTGTTCCTATGTTATATATTGGAGACGCGGGTGGCGCTGTGGGTTAAACCACAGAGCCTAGGGCTTGCCGATCAGAAGGTCAGCGGTTCAAATCCCTGCGACGGGGTGATTTCAAAAAGCACGTCAAAGTGCAGTTCAAAAGCATGCCAAAGCGCAAGTAGATAAACAGGTACCACTCAGGCAGAAAGGTAAACGGTGTTTCCGTGCGCTGCTCTGGTTTGCCAGAAGCGGCTTAGTAATGCTGGCCACATGACCTGGAAGCTGTACGCCGGCTCCCTCGGCCAATAAAGCGAGATGAGCACCGCAACCCCAGAGTCGGTCACGACTGGACCTAATGGTCAGGGGTCCCTTTACCTTTACGTTATATATTTTGGGGTTTTTTTCTATTGTAAACTATCCTATGGTCCTTGAATGAAGGGCGGTATAGAAATTATTAACAACAACAACATCTTCATCAACTTGTGGATTTCAATCCTATAGAAATAAAGAGCTCGGGCCATCAAAACACTCGTTTGTAAGATTCCAGCTGATGCCCCTATGTGGTTTCTTCCAAATTCTTCAAACCTTTACATGTACTCTGCCAGGAATCCGTTCTCCCACCCCAGCTCCCTCTGTCAAAACCCACCAAACCTGCCATGACGTTTACCATTCAACTGTGCACACATCACACCAGGAGAGCATGGCCCATGCAGGCCAGCGTCCTGTTCCACAGTGGCCAACCAGATGCCTGTGGGACAAACTGACAAGCAAGACCTGAGCACAAGAGCGTCATTCTTCCCTCCTGAGGTTTCCAGCAAGTGGGATCCAGAAGCATTGCTGCTTCCAGCCATAGAGGCAAAGCAGAGCCTCAATAGCCCTCTCCCAACTAAGGCCCGGGGGTTGGATCCAACCCAATCGCCTTCTCAATCCAGCCCATGGACGGTCCGGGAATCGGCGTGTTTTTACATGAGTAGAATGTGTCCTTCTATTTAAAATGCATCTCTGGGTTATTTGTGGGGCCTGCCTGGTGTTTTTACATGAGTAGAGTGTGTGTTTTTATTTAAAATGCATCTCTGGGTTATTTGTGGGGCCTGCCTGGTGTTTTTACATGAGTAGAGTGTGTGTTTTTATTTAAAATGCATCTCTGGGTTATTTGTGGGGCACAAGAATGCGTTCATATGTTTTATCCAAAATATAATCTGGCCCCCCACAAGGTCTGAGGGACGGTGGACTGGCCCCTTGCTGGAAAAGTTTGCTGACCCCTGGTTTTTAAAATGAATTAAATTAAATGAAAATAAGGTTAGCAAAAATAAATTGAGGAAATGGATGAAAGAGAAAAAGTAAAATAATAATATGTTAAAATAAATTATTAAGTTAAAGTTGAGAAATAAGTAATAAGGATTTGCTGAGCTAATAATTTGAATTGGAATACAAGAAGGAGAGGTGTGAGGAGGTCTGAGAAATAAGTTAAAAGAAAATAAGCAATTGAAATTTTATGTGTTTTTAATTGTTTTTAAGTTTTGTATTTTTGTATGTTTGTTATTTTTTATCTATTTTTGTTTTTGTTTTATTATAGAAAATGCTAATAAATATTCATTAAAAAAAAAAAGGTTTGCTGACCCCTGAGATAGGGGCTCAGCTGGGCCACGGAAATTAGAAGCCCCAGGATGGTATTCCTCCAAATTCTTAAGGATTATGGTGGGTTCTCTCGTGGAGGGGGAGTGGGCAGGAAAGTCTCTCGCTCTGCGCTACAGATTTAGAACACTCAATTGAATACACCAACAACTGCTGGGACTAGAGGCGCTGCACTCATTTTAAGCCCTCCCAAATGCAAGGCTGGATTTTCTGCATTCTGCTGTTCCAGGGTTCTCATTTGCTTTGTTTCATTCTGGCTCCCTCGCTATTTCAGCTTGCTTTTGCATGTACTGTAGAAATCCACCCACCTATTCCATTTCCTTCAAGTGCCCGAGGTGAGCTGTCAGAGCTGCCTCCTTCATCCCCATGCAATCAAGCACACACACAAAAAATGCCTTGGTGCTTTGCAGGATTTTAATTTTTTTTGGAGCAGGGTGGGTATGGTTGCTTTGTTTGAAACTAAAACTGCTAACTGCCTGAAATCCACACACCCCCAGAGGCCTTTTTAAATTCTAGGTAGTTCAACACCTCTGATGTCCTAATAGCCTCACCATGGGATTCACCTGGGAAGGTAGGAGAAGGAAAATTCTGATGCTAAACCACCACTGCCTCGCGGATATACTCATTTGTCAGAAAGGCCACCGAGACCACATAACACCGAAAGACCTACATTGGCTCCCAGTACGTTTCCAAGCACAATTCAAAGTGTTGGTGTTTCAAGCCCTAAATGGCCTCAGTCCAGTATATCTGAAGGAGCGTCTCCACCCCCATCGTTCAGCTCGGACACTGAGGTCCAGCTCCGAGGGCCTTCTGGCGGTTCCCTCCGTGTGAGAAGTAAGGTTACAGGGAACCAGACAGAGGGCCTTCTCGGTGGTGGCACCTGCCGTGTGGAACACCCTCCCACCAGATGTCAAAGAGAACAACAACAACTACCTAGAAGACATCTGTTCCCTGTTTAGGGAAGCTTTTAATGTTGATGTATTATGGTATTTTAATCTTTTGTTGGAAACCGCCCAGAGTGGCTGGGGAAGCCCAGCCAGATGGGCAGGGTATAAATAATAAACTATTATTATTATTGGGGACGCGGGTGGCGCTGTGGGTAAAACCTCAGTGCCTAGGGCTTGCCGATCGCATGGTCGGCGGTTCGAATCCCCGCGGCGGGGTGAGCTCCCGTCTTTCGGTCCCAGCTCCTGCCCACCTAGCAGTTCGAAAGCACCCCTAAGTGCAAGTAGATAAATAGGGACCGCTTTATAGCGGGAAGGTAAACGCCGTTTCCGTGTGCTGCGCTGGCTCGCCAGAGCAGCTTCGTCATGCTGGCCACGTGACCCGGAAGTGTCTCCGGACAGCGCTGGCCCCCGGCCTCTTAAGTGAGATGGGTGCACAACCCCAGAGTCGGACACGACTGGCCCATACGGGCAGGGGTACCTTTATCCTTTATTATTAATTATTATTACTACTATTATTATATTATATTATAAAGGCTTTGGGAGGAAACCCTGGGAAACAATCTGTACCTGGCTGCCTTGCAGGACACATTCGAATGTGTCCTTTTATTTAAAATGCATCTCTGGGTTATTTGTGGGGCATAGGAATTCGTTCATTTGCAACCCCCAAAAATATAGTCCGCCCCCCCCCCAAGGTCTGAGGGACAGTGGACCGGCCCCCTGCTGAAAAAGTTTGCTGACCTCTGTCTAGCCCTATGTACACATCCCTCTCCATATGAGCAAGCAAAAGGCTTTGTCAAGGACACATTCCAGCTGGGCAAAAGGTGCAAGACATGAGTTGGGGCTGGGTAAAATGGGTCATGGGTTTGGGAGAGGCCCACAAGCTGGACAGAGGAGCTTGGAGAGTGTGTTCTCTTCCCTCACCCCCCCCCCCCCGGTCTTCACAAGTCAAAAAGTAAAAATTAATCCTAATGCACACCCAGAGCGAGAGCCACTAAATTCAGAAACATGCTGAGGACCTCTGAACAAGAAACCAATAGCCTTTCTTGACCATGGTGCACATAAACGGGACACACAGACATATCTCATGCACTACAAGAAAGAAGATTCCACCTAAACATTAGGAAGAACTTCCTGACAGTAAGAGCTGTTTGACAGTGGAATTTGCTGCCAAGGAGTGTGGTGGAGTCTCCTTCTTTGGAGGTCTTGAAGCAGAGGCTTGACAACCATATGTCAGGAGTGCTCTGATGGTGTTTCCTGCTTGGCAGGGGGTTGGACTCGATGGCCCCTGTGGTCTCTTCCAACTCTAGGATTCTATGACCTGTACTTGCCAGGCCAGAGCAAAAATGTTGCTGAATCCCCATAGGTCAGCCCGATCCGAGTACCAGATGGAATTTACTCCAAGGCAAATAGAGAGATAGAGGCACAGCACACGGCTCAAACACAACCAGTACCGTATTTATCGCTCTGTAAGAAGCACCGGACCATAAGACGCACCTAGCTTTTGGAGGAGGAAAACAAGAAAAAAATATTCTGAATCTCAGAAGCCAGAACAGCAAGAGGGATCGCTGCTTTCAAAAGCAGCAATCCCTCTTGCTGTTCTGGCTTCTGGGATAGCTGTGCAGCCTGCATCCGCTCCATAAGACGCACACACATTTCCCCTTACTTTTTAGGAGGGAAAAAGTGAGTCTTATAGAGCAAAAAATACGGTAATTCTATTCCGAGACTACGCTTCCCATTAAGTTTTCCAGAGGGGTTTCTTTAAGAAAATGAAAAGTTGCTTGACTAACACAACTTGTTCTTAAGTGACCTAGGGTTCAGAGGTCAGGTGGCCAAGTTTGCTGAAGGCACAGGATTATTTGGGATAGAAAAAAAAGAAAATAGTGTGATGAACGGCTCTAAAAGAATCTTTCTGAAAACGAGTGACTAAGCAAGAAAATAGCAAATGTGGTTCTCTGCAAGCAGGTGCAGACTGATGCATATTAGGACAAATAAATACCGTATTTTTGTTCTATAAGACTCACCTTTTCCCTCCTAAAAAGTAAGGGGAAATGAGTGTGCATCATATGGAGCGAATGCAGGCTGCGCGGGTATCACAAAAGCCAGAACAGCAAGAGGGATTGCTGCTTTCGCTGCACAGCGATCCCTCTCGCTGTTCTGGCTTCTGAGATTCAGAATATTTTTTTTCTTGTTTTCCTCCTCCAAAAACTAGGTGCGTCTTGTGGTCCGGTGCTTCTTATAGAGCGAAAAATACGGTACATAAATCCTCACTTCCTGTGGGGTCCGAGCTGGCAGTGGCTGATTTCTGAGGATAGCGCAATGAAAACGTCATCTAGCTGTGAAAGTGGATGAACTTTGTGCCAGGGATCATTAGGAAAGGGACTGAAAGCCAAGGCGTCAAAATCTTTGGGCTTTTATATAACTCTGTGATGCAATTGCACCAGAAATATTGTGTACAGTTCAGGACACCAGCCTTCAAAATAAAAATATATTGCCGAGTTGAAAAGGATGAAGGGCAACGAAAGAGATCTGAGGGTTAGATCAACGCATCTGTGATGAATATAATTCTAGAATCTAAGCGTTAGGAGACACTGGAAAGACTAAAGACTTATTCACAGTCACATACCTTCGGCTATGGAATTTGCTTCCACAAGGAGTGGTGACAGCCACCAGGCTGAACAGCTTTTAAATGGGATTAGATAAATTAATGGAGAACAGTAGCAGTCACAACGGCAGTGTCCTAAATGTATATTCAGAGGCGCCAGGTTTCTAAAGACCAGTCACCGGGGAACAACAAAAAGAGAGCTACAGCTCTTATGTCCTGATTATGAGCTTCCTACAGCGAACTGATTAAGCCTTGTGGGATGAGGCCATGGGTAGGCAAACTAAGGCCCGGGGGCCCGGATCCGGCCCAATTGCCTTCTCAATCCGGCCCGTGGTCGGTCCGGGAATCAGCATGTTTTTACATGAGTAGATTGTGCCCTTTTATTAAAAATGCATCTCTGGGTTATTTGTGGGGCATAGGAATCCGTTCATTCCCCCCACAAAAAAAATATAGTCCGGCCCCCCACAAGGTCGGAGGGACAGTGGACCGGCCCCCTGCTGAAAAAGTTTGCTGACCCCGGACTAGGCAGACCTTATGATCCAGAAACTAGGAGCTCTCTCCTTAAGTCCTTAACTCATTGAATACGTTAGTACAGAGCAGGCTGCTGAGGAGCAAAGGAATTCATCACCCAGCAAGCAAAAACAAAATACCGGATTTTTCGCTCTATAGGACGCACTTTTCCCCCTCCAAAAATGAAGGGGAAATGTGTGTGCGTCCTATGGAGCGAAAGCAGGCTTTCGCTGAAGCCTGAGGAGCAAGAGGGGTTGGTGCGCACCGACCCCTCTCACTCTCCAGGCTTCAGGCAGCTATCTCCCGGGTGGAGAGGTTGCGCATGACTAAAGAGGAAGCCAAGACAGCCAGCGAAATGGATCCTGCTCGCTGTCTTGGCTTCTTTGCTCTTTGGAGCTGGGGGGGAATATTTTTTTTTTCTTTATTCCCCCCCAAAAAAACAACTAGGTGCGCCCTATGGAGCGAAAAATACTGTATTCAACAACGGATGAGTCTGGTCTGGCACAGATCTTCTCCCCCTCCGCTGCCAAATATTACCTGGTGACAGCAGAATCACCAGACCTCCCCAAGGGAAAGATTTCACAAGGTGCCTAATAGAAGCCTTTTGGGTTTGACAATCTCCCTCTACCCCAATACTTGCCACCTATGAAATACTGAGAGAGGGTGGGATGGGAAGGAAGACTGCAAATGTAAAACTCTCTGGCAATTGGGGGAACGGGACAGGGAGCAGGAGGATATCATAATTCGTATCATCTAAATATTGCAAACATAATATTCCCCCCCGTCCAATTATTGCCAGCTGTGAAATATTTGAAGTGGGTGGGGTGGAAAGGAGTCCTGCAAATGTAGAACTATTTAGAAATTGGGAGGGGGAGCAGGGAGTAGAAAAACATTAAACTTGATATGATGTAAACGTTTTAAAGATACCAACCAAGACCTTCTTTATTATTGGCATACGTGAAATGCAAGGTGTGGGGAGAGGGAGAGGAAAATCCTGAGGATCTCCCTCTGATAAAATTGAGGAGAGAGAGAAAAAAACAAGAGCAGGACTGCAAATCGATCATGTTTTATTTCATTAAAAAAAGAAAAATCTCTCCCCCACACACACACAACTGGCAAGTTCTTATGAGCTGTGCAACAACACCCCCAACTCCAATTCTTATTTGGGGTGATCTGGTTTTTAAAAGAAAAAGTGGGGATAACAGGACTTCAGTTTGATCTTATTCTATTTAATTAAAACACCCGCACCCCGCAATTTTTATGGGTTGTGTGAACACCCCCCACTCCAATTCTTATGGGGGATATTCTGGTAAAAAAAGGGTGCAGCAGGACTTCAATTTGATCTTGTTTTATTTAATGAAAACATCTGGACCCCACAATTCTTATGGGTTGTGTGAAGACTCCCCAACTCCAGTTCTTATGGGAAGGTATTCTGGTAAAAAAGGAGGGCAGCAGGACTTTCAATTTGATCTTGTTTTATTCAATCAAAGCCTCCCCACCCCCCAATTTTTATAGGTTGTGTGAAAACCCCCAACTCCAGTTCTTATTGGGGTGATCTGGTTTTAGAAACAAAAAGTGGGGATAGCAGGACTTCAGTTTGATCTTGTTTTATTTAATTAAAACATCTCCAAGCACCCCCAACTCCAATTCTTACTTGGGGTAATCAGGTTTTTAAAAGAAAAAGTGGGGATAACAGGACTTCAATTTGATCTTGTTCTATTTAATTAAAACATCTGAACCCCCAATTTGTATGGGTTGTGTGAATATTCCCAACTCCAGTTCTTATGGAGGGGGGGTATTATGGTAAAAAGGGGGGCAGCGGGACTTCCATTTGATCTTGTTCTATTTAATTAAAACATCTGAACCCCCAAATCCCTATGGGTTGTGTGAACACCCCCAACTCCAATTCTTATGGAGGGGGGTATTCTGGTAAAAAAGGGGGGGGCAGCAGGACTTCAATTTGATCTTGTTCTATTTAATTAAAACATCTGAACCCCCAAATCCCTATGGGTTGTGTGAACACCCCCAACTCCAATTCTTATGGGGGGGATATTCTGGTAAAAAAGGGGGGCAGCAGGACTTCAAACTGATCTTGTTCTATTTAATTAAAACATCTGAACCCCCAATTTTTATGGGTTGTGTGAATATTCCCAACTCCAATTCTTATGGAGGGGGGATATTCTGGTAAAAAGGGGGGCAGCAGGAATTCAAACTGATCTTGTTCTATTTAATTAAAACATCTGAACCCCCAATCCCTATGGGTTATGTGAACACCCCCAACTCCAATTCTTATGGGGGGGATATTCTGGTAAAAAAGGGGGGCAGCAGGACTTCAAACTGATCTTTTAAAACATCCCCACCCCCACCCCAATTTTTATAGGTTGTGTGAATATTCCCAACTCCAATTCTTATGGAGGAGGGGATATTCTGGCAAAAAGGGGGGGCAGCAGTTCTTCAATTTGATCTTGTTCTATTTAATTAAAACATCTGAACCCCCAAATCCCTATGGGTTGTGTGAACACCCCCAACTCCAATTCTTATGGGGGGGATATTCTGGTAAAAAAGGGGGGCAGCAGGACTTCAAACTGATCTTGTTCTATTTAATTAAAACATCTGAACCCCCAATTTTTATGGGTTGTGTGAATATTCCCAACTCCAATTCTTATGGAGGAGGGATATTCTGGTAAAAAGGGGGGCAGCAGGAATTCAAACTGATCTTGTTCTATTTAATTAAAACATCTGAACCCCCAATCCCTATGGGTTATGTGAACACCCCCAACTCCAATTCTTATGGGGGGGATATTCTGGTAAAAAAGGGGGGCAGCAGGACTTCAAACTGATCTTTTAAAACATCCCCACCCCAATTTTTATAGGTTGTGTGAATATTCCCAACTCCAATTCTCATGGGGGGAATCAGCCCCCCAACGCCCCCCATTGTATCTGCCCCTCCCCCACCCTTCCCCTAAGGCCCCGCCCTCCTCCCACGCCCCGCCCCCTCTCCCCCCCGGCGCCCCCGCCCTCCCCGCCTCACCTTTTTGCCCCTCTTGCCTTCCTCCTCCATGTCTCAGGCGGGGCCCGGAGGCATCTCCCCGCCCGGGCCGCGCGCTCCCTTCACTGCGCCGCCATCCCGGAAGAGCAGGAGCCTCAAGCCGAGCCAGAAGAGCCGCCGCCGCCGCCGCCGCGGCAACAACTTTTCAATCCTGCCGCCATCTTGGGCGTCGGCGTTCCCGGCGTGCCCCGCGCCAGCGCTCGCCTTCATTCAGGCCGCGCCGAGAGGCGCCCAACGGCCCGGCGCGGGAGGACTGACGTCAGTCCTCCGGGAAGGGAGGAGCGGAGAGGGAGAGGCGGGAGAGAGAGGCTCGGTTGCCCAAAGAGGTAGGGGGAAATGTATGCGTTCCGGTCCACCCTCACTTCCGGTTCTGATGGGGTGGTCAAAGAGGGTGGAAGAGTGGGTGTTGCACCTGAAAAAAGAAGCGCCTTAAAGACATTATATTATATTATATTATATTATATTATATTATATTATATTATATTATATTATATTATATTATATTATATTATATTATATTATATTATATTATATTATATTTTGTATTGTATTATAATTTTATTATTTTATTTTATTCCTGAGAAATCTCTATGTGGGACAAGAAGCTACAGTTAAAACTGGATATGGAAACTGGAACAACTGTTTGGTTCAAAATTGGGAAAGGAGTACGGCAAGGCTGTATATTGTCTCCCTGCTTATTTAACTTATATGCAGAATTCATCATGCAAAAGGCTGGGCTGGATGAATCCCGAGCCGGAATTAAGATCGCCGGAAGAAATATCAACAACCTCAGATATGCAGATGACACAACCTGGATGGCAGAAAGTGAGGAGGAATTAAATATCCTTTTAATGAGGGTGAAAGAAGAGAGCGCAAAATATGGTCTGAAGCTCAACATCAAAAAAAAACCAAGATCATGGCCACTGGTCCCATCACCTCCTGGCAAGTAGAAGGGGAAGGAATGGAGACAGTGAAAGATTTTACTTTCTTGGGCTCCATGATCACTGCAGATGATGACAGCAGCCACGAAATTAAAAGACGCCTGCTCCTTGGGAGAAAAGTAATGACAAACCTAGACAGCATCTTAAAAAGCAGAGACATCACCTTGCCAACAAAGGTCTGTATAGTTCAAGCTCTGTTTTTCCCAGTAGTGATGTATGGAAGTGAGAGCTGGACCTTAAAGAAGGCTGATCGCCGAAGAATGGATGCTTTTGAATTCTGGTGCTGGAGGAGACTCTGGAGAGTCCCATGGACTGCAAGAAGATCCAACCTCTCCATTCAGAAGGAAATCAGCCCTGAGTGCTCACTGGAAGGACAGATCCTGAAGCTGAGGCTCCTGTACTTTGGCCACCTCATGAGAAGAGAAGACTCCCTGGAAAAGACCCTGATGTTGGGAAAGATGGAGGGCACAAGGAGAAGGGGACGACAGAGGACGAGATGGTGGGACAGTGTTCTCGAAGCTACCAGCATCAGCTTGACCAAACTGTGGGAGGCAGTGGAAGACAGGAGTGCCTGGCGTGCTCTGGTCCAGGGGGTCACGAAGAGGCGGACACGACTAAACAACTCAACAACAACAACAAAAGAGCGCAGTGACCCCTTACAGCAGAGCATGGAGGTGGCAACACAGGGATCATTGTTGTTGTTTAGTCGTTTACTCGTGTCCGCCTCTTCGTGACCCCCTGGACCAGAGCACGCCAGGCACTCCTTTTTTTATATATATATAAATTTTATTAATTTTCATCCAATTATACATTTTATCCCAAATACAACAAATTGTAACTGTTTTTGACTTCCTTCAGCGTCTCTGACAATCATCCATGTTTATACCTTTAATACACACTCCCTTCTTTCGTATTGCCATTGTTCCTCCTTACTCCCATTATTTCTAACAAACAATACTTTTTTTTTTTTACAGTGCCTCTTGAAATCCCACTAGCGTTGTATTAACACCACATATATTTTTCAGATAATCCACAAATTTTCCCCAGTCCTCGATGAACTTTTGGTCTTTAGTATATCTAATTTTCCCAGTTAATTTATCCAGTTCCGCATAGTCTATCAATTTTGATCTCCATTCTTCTATCCTCGGTATCTCCTCATTTCCACTTCTGTACGCCAGGCACTCCTCCCGCAGTTTGGTCAGGCTCATGTTTGTAGCTTCGAGAACACTTTGAGAACACAGGGATCATATTGTGCTGTAATAAAATCTACCATCCTTTGAGGTGCCTCAAGGTTTTTCCACTCTACATGGATTTCTCTATATTTCCACTCTTCTTAATCCGGATTCCCACCAACTACGACTGACGACCGAAAGTCGCTTTAGAGAACCAGTTAGACTGCATCCCCTTTGCTCCTCTGCCCCGCCCGCTCCGCCCAAGGCGAGACCCATTGCCGCCACCTGCTGGCGAGCGGCGTGATTGCAGTTCTATTGAAACCATTAATATAGAGAAGCTCGGAAACCGTGAGGCCTGTGAGCCGCTAGGGGGCGAAGGAGAGACTTCGGGGAAGGAGGAGGCGGGGTTTCGACGCGGTGGCGTCACACGCACGGAGCAGGGCGAAGCAGATGGCGGTTTCTGCTTCTGGGCCACCAGGAAAATGGATCTGTCGCCATCCGCGGCGACCGGGTCCGGTCCGCGGTCTGGATTGGTGCAGGTAGGTACTTGAGTCTCTGGTGTCTTGTGGGGATGCGGCCTTTAGCCCGGGTTGTTGAGTCTCGGCGCTAAACGGGCTGTTGTGTTGGTCCTTATTTTCTTGGGTGGACTACAGTTCCCAGAAAGCAGCGCGGCCCTTTCTCCGTAGTCTACATATAAGAGGCGGAATGGGGGATGCTGGGAGTTGTAGTTTAGCTGTATCTTTATATGCTGGTTTTCCATGTGCTGCATTTTCGAGCCTGTTTTCCCTTTGGGATAGATCTCTCGTTAGGAAAAGGCATGCTTTCTCAGCTGTAAGCTGCAATGCACGTGGTGTGGACTAGAAACTTGACCTTTGGAAAAACGAGGGCCAGGGGTGCTTAGAAACCGCCTTTTCATTTTTTTTTTAAAAAAATATTTTTTATAGATTTTCCAATAAAAAACATCCAATTAATATATCCAAACATAAGACTCCAATTAAAATAAGAAAACTAAAATTAAAAAAAAAACCAAATTATAGTCCAAATTATATTTATTATTTTTTGGGAGCTCCCCACGGTCTGGGGAGCAAATCTGCAAATCTTAGCCCTGCTTCTCCTCCTTGTTTCAGAAACAGCCTTTTCGAATCTGCTTTTACTTTTATTTTTCTGTGCGTTCTCCCAATGCCCTGGAAGGAAGATTGTGGTTAATCACGAAGTTCTCCTTCCATTTTGTACTGTGGTCTTGGACCCAAAGCCTTGCACTGCATTCACCGGTGATCTTTCCAATTCCTCTCCTTTCTTAGAAAATATTTTTGTTAGTTTTTTAACATATCATTTTCAACAATTATTAAACATACTTTTATATCTTCAATTATTTTTTTTACTTCAATGACATCTGAAAATTTTCCAATCTTTTCCACTTAATTTACATTTCATACGTTCACTATTACATTTAAATATCATAGCTAATACAGTGGTACCTCAGGTTACAAAGGCTTCAGGTTACAGACTCCGCTAACCCAGAAATAGTACCTTGGGTTAAGAACTTTGCTTCAGGATGAGAACAGAAATCGGTCTCCAGTGGCGCAGCAGCAGCAGGAGGCCCCATTAGCTAAAGCGATGCTTCAGGTTAAGAACAGTTTCAGGTTAAGAACGGACCTCCAGAACGAATTAAGTAACCCTAGGTACCACTGTATCTCTCTTTCTCTTCTTTGCAACATTTCATATATTCCTCCTTCCAAAACGTCTTGTAGTCCTACTACCGTAATTTGTTGATTAAAGTTCCTCCCAATTCCTCTCCTCCTTTTCCTCTTTATTTCTTAGGAACAGCCGTGCTTGTGTCCTGCTGGCTGGAGGCGTCCGATTGGCTCCTGCGACGACAAAATGGTGGACCGGAGGCACCTTTGGCTTGATCCAGAAAGGTCTTTAGGAGCTGGAGAAATTAACGCTCCCTTGGAGAGAGGTAACAAAGACTTTCTCCGTTTAAAAAGATGTAGAAACTCCCAATACTTGCAGCGTATTTCAGGATAGCGGACAGAAAAAAGTGGTAGTTCAAGAACATCGTATGAGCTTCGAAGCTATTCTGTTACTTAGTTTATTCTTTGCTATATCGCCACAACACATTGGTCTTTGGCTGTGGCCACACCATATGTTTAAAGCACAAAGAGAATCCTGGGAACTGTAGTTCTGTGAGGGGTGAACTATAGTTCCCACAGTTCTTTGTGGGGGTGGAGCAATGTCCTTTAAATGCAGGCATGTATGTAGTCTTACACGCTGTGGGTTTTGCTACCCTAGTTTAACACCATTAGCAGCACTGTTAGAAACTCGGATATTCACCAGATGACTCCTGAAACCTAGATTACGAGCCCCGCAACAGACCGTCTAGTTGCGCTTTTCCCCCAGTAGTGCTTTCTATTTGTGTTTTTCCCCCAAAACACAAGAACTAATAGACAATTCACATCAGGGAAACACTGTTAATATCACATTTCTAATAGCAATTCTTTTTATTTTATTTATTTTATTTAAATTTTATTGACATATAAAACATTTATTAACATATAAAACACATACATATACATTTACACAATACACATACACAACACGCTATCTTATTTTCATAACATAAAACATACCTACATTACTCCATATAATACCTACCTATACGGTTGTTGTTGTTGTTTAGTCGTTTAGTCGTGTCCGACTCTTCGTGACCCCCTGGACCAGAGAACGCCAGACACTCCTGTCCTCCACTGCCTCCCACAGTTTGGTCAAACTCATGCTGGTAGCTTCCAGAACACTGTCCCACCATCTCGTCCTCTGTCGTCCCCTTCTCCTTGTGCCCTCCATCTTTCCCAACATCAGGGTCTTTTCCAGGGAGTCTTCTCTTCTCATGTGGTGGCCAAAGTCTTGGAGCCTCAGCTTCAGGATCTGTCCTTCCAGTGAGCACTCAGGGCTGATTTCCTTAAGAATGGAGAAGTTTGATACCTGCACACCTACCCCGCACGGACACCCACCAAGTGACTAGACTCCCACCCATTCTTGTTACGCTACTTTATTTTTCCAACTAGCTTAAGCGCATTTCATTATTTCTTTAATTTCTTCTATCTTCACTTTACTCTCCTTTCACCGTAATCATTTTCTGGATTCACTCAATATCTAATAGCAGTTCTTCATTGGATACCACGAACATAAAAGGGGATCAGTCCCTGCGATAGTGGCCAAAACCATAATAGTTGCAGAAACCTCTGTGTGTGTGTGTGTGTGTGTGTGTGTGTGTGTGTGTGTAAAGTGTTATACTAGATTTGAACTTGCATGTCTGGGGTGGGGAAGGGAGGCAAAGCAGCAAATTTATCCGACTCGGGAGCTGGGCTGGAAGGTATTTCTGTTCCTGAGCCTCCAGCACCAAGCAATGTTAACCCTGAATCTCAGTCACATACATGGTAACCGATTTTATGAACTGATTTTAGAATGAATTGATTTTAGAATGCTGTATTATTTTACTGTTGTTAGCCGCTCTGAGCCCGGCTTCGGCTGGGGAGGGCGGGATATAAATAAAATTTTATTATTTTTTATTATTATTATTATTATTATTAACCGGACTTCTCAAATTGCTCGCAATCGGACAATTCCCAGTCACAAATGCACCTGGCTTCTGCCTGATATTAGACGCTGCTTAGCAGAAAACAGTACAGTCATATTTCGGGTTACAGGCGCATTAGGTTGTGTGTTTTTGGGTTCGCACCGCACCGAACCCAGAAGTACCATAAAGCAATGAAATACAGTTGTACCTTGGAAGTCGAACAGAATCCGTTCCAGAAGTCTGTTCGACTTGCAAAACGTTCAACTTCCAAAGCGCAGCTTCTGATTCAATCGGAAGCCCTGTCAGATGTTTAGCTTCCAAAAGAACGTTCAAAAACCAAAACGCTCACTTCCAGTTTGCGATCGTTTGGGAGCCAGAATGTTCGACTCCCTAGGCGTTCGGGAGCCAAGATACGACTGCAATAAGAATTAGTAACAATAATTTAAGACTTTGGCAAAGTTAAAAGAAGAACAGCAGGCTAGAAACAGATTAAAACTCACATCAGCTTTCTAAACACAGGAATAGGGAATCCTGAACCATTCTATATTATTTTTGTCTCCCTCCCCTTTGCAGTTTCTCTTTGCGATGATGTCATTTAGAGAGGAACTTGGCTAAGAAGACTGCAATGTTCCGCATGCTTACAAGAAAATCCAGTTGGGCTTCCTGAAGAAGGTGCCAGGCTGTAAGTCTCCTGCTCTGAAATATGAGCCGCCCGTTTCTCCTCGCAAGCCTTCCAGCATGCCTGGGTCTGCGCTGTGACCCTGATCATTCCTGCAGTGCTTGCCAGAGCAGTTGTGAGATGGTTTGAGGCCTCCCTCTGCCCCAACTTCGGAGGGAGGTTATAGAAATCTCGGCCAAGCCCATTCCTGGGAAGCTGCTGAGTTGCAGGCTTCCCGTTTCACTCCTCACCCCTGCTCTCCCAGAACCAAGAGAGGCGTGAAGAGGGCGGCGGAGAAGTTAGCTTTGTGCAGGCCCAGTCTCCGATTGCTTGGGGAAAACCCTGGAGAGGAGGGGAATTTGTGGTGAGGCAGGGACCTTCAGTTTCCGCAGCTGCTTCATGGAGGCAAGACTGCTGGAGATGAGTCGCTGTGCTCATTAAGCACTCCTGTGCGGATCCAGTTTTTGGTAATAAAAAGTTAACTCCAACTTGATCAGTGTTATTTACTGCTGTCTCGCTCCTGTCAGAAGGCGAGGGAGTTAAAAAGGAACTTGATAGCTCCACACACACTTCCTCAGTTCCAACGAGAGCCATTCATTTCTCTGTCTCTTTAGTTCAGGATGTGAGTTCGGATCACGTTGGATCCAGCAGCGCCGAGTGAAGTGGATCCTTCCTTAGTAACCTTCTCAGACCACACCGCCTGGCAATTAACCCACCTGACGGACTTGAGTCCCAGCTCCGAACAGTGTTTCAGCTCCGCGAAAGGTGAACAATTCACTCTTGGGACTCGGCTTGATTGGTAAAGGAAAAACGTTTTATATGCGATACAACACCGTGGCACCAGATGGCGCTGTGGCGTTCTGTTTTTGCCAACCTGATTTCTCATTGTAAAGGTCATTTTTTCTGAAACCCTTTTTTTGATGTGTCTAAATCTGGCCTTGGCTTGAGGCATTTCAAAGTTTGAGAACTCATTCAGGCTGCAGTATACAAATTTAATAACTAATCCTTGATCTCTGGGGCTTTTCAGTGGCAGCTTGCGTTGGTCTGGCTGCAACTGTCCAGTCTCCCAAGATGGTGCAAGATTTCCCAGTTAAGAAAGTGTTGTAAACAATAAAAATCTGCCCTTATTCCCTTCTGGGGGACACAAGAGCCCTTATAGAGTCCTTTGCAGGTTCTCCATTGGTCGAAGAAAATAACAGACGCCAACCAGAGAATATTGAGAAGCAAAGCAGCTCGTAAGCCTGATCTTTATTGATCTGTTGCAACAGGGTGCTCCCGTCACACGCAGGAAAGGAGGAGGACCTCGAACAGTGGCGCGCAATGCCTTATATAGACATTTGAAATTCCCTGCCCTGGAGCTCAAGACCACCTCTCCATATATCATACTTACATCACAGAAGGGGTGTAACCCAAAACCACCCCCCGATACATCATACTTACATCACGGAAAAGGTGGTCTACAACAGAAATTTGAATGTTGTTTTTCCTGTCTGCCAGGTTATCTGATAAATCCTTACCTGGTTGCCTTTCCTGGTATTCTGTCACCCTTTGAAATGGTGATTACTAAATTCCTGTGACAAGGAAGGTTTTTTTCCACCGTGTTTGCTTGGTACGTTTATGAACATTTATTATAGATCTTAAGACCTTAAAATTCTTCTTACAAAAGCTTGAAGCTTCTTCATTTGTACAACAAGGCTGGTGGACCTCTGCCTTTCCAGTTATGTTTGCACTACATATCCCAGTGTGATAGGAATTTTATGGTCTTAGATATATGGTAATGTTCATAACCGCACCTACATAGATCAGCACAGGAAGGCCAACCTGGAACCATTTTGATTCCTAAACTGACCAAATGTTTTCTCTGCAAGGTCAAACTGGAAAAGTCTCCCCATTGTCTTTTCCTTCACAAATCCTGTCTTAAGGGTATGTCTGTGTTGGAATAAGGGTGAGAGCCTTATCATTACAAAAGACTGGCCAGGCTCCTCAGGCAATCCAATCAAGTAACTTGCCAGACAGGAAATAAACAAGGATAAGAGAAAAACAATATTGAAATTTCTGTTTTAAGACCACCTTTCCTGTGATGTATCTGAGGGGTGGTCTTAGGTTACACCCCTTCTGTGATGTATGTATAATGTTTCTGGGGGTGGTCTTGATCTAGGTAAAGGTAAAGCTACCCCTGCCCGTACGGGCCAGTCTTGACAGACTCTGGGGTTGTGCGCCCATCTCACTCAAGAGGCCAGGGGCCAGCGCTGTCCGGAGACACTTCCGGGTCACGTGGCCAGCGTGACATCGCTGCTCTAGCGAGCCAGAGCCGCACACGGAAACGCGGTTTACCTTCCCGCTGGTAAGCGGTCCCTATTTATCTACTTGCACCCGGAGGTGCTTTCGAACTGCTAGGTTGGCAGGAGCTGGGACCGAGCAGCGGGAGCGCACCCCGCCGCAGGGATTCGAACCGCCGACCTTTCGATCGGCAAGTCCTAGGCGCTGAGGCTTTAACCCACAGCGCCACCTGCGTCTTGATCTACAGGATGGGAATTTCAAAAGTCTTTATAAGCCCTTGCACAGCATTTTTGTGTGTCTTCCTCCTTTCCTGCGTGTGAGGCGAGCACCCTGTTGCAACAGATCAATAAAGATCAGGCTTACTAGCTGCTTTGCTTCTCAATATTCTCTGGTTGGCCTCTGTTATTCTCTCCTACCAATAGGGAACCTATGTAAGGACTCTATATGGGCTCTTGGATACCCGATAAGGGAAAAGGGCATACAGTGGTGCCCCGCAAGACGAATGCCTCGCAAGACGAAAAACCCGCTAGACGAAAGGGTTTTCCGTTTTTCGAGGCGCTTCGCAAGACGAATTTCCCTATGCGCTTGCTTCGCAAGAAGAAAGCCCATAGGGAAATCTCCGGGGACCTCTTTTAAATGCTGGCGGTGGGGAGCAAAGCCTTCCCCCCCCCCTCCGGCCTTCAGAAGAGGTCCAGGAAGGCCGGCGGGGGCCGAAAGGCTTTGCTCCCCACCGCCAGCATTTTAAAAGCGGTCTGGGATAGCAGGGAAGGGCTTCCCGCTATCCCGTACGGCTTTTGAAGGCGGGGGGGGAGCAAAGACTTTCGCCCCCCGCCGGCCTTCAGAAGAGGTCCTGGACCGCTTCTGAAGGCCGGCGGGGGGCAAAAGTCTTTGCTCCCCCCCTGCCTGCCTGCCTTCCCGGGAGAGCGGAGAAACGCGCGTTTCTCCGCTTTCCCGGACGGCTTTTGAAGTCCGCTGTCCGGGGCGATCTTTTAAATGCTGGCAGGCAGCAGCGAAGGCTTCTCTGCCTCCCACCAGCATTTTAAGACCGCCCCGGACAGCGGAGCAGTCCTCCGCTGTCCCGGGTTTTTTTAAAATGCTGGGGGTGGGAAGAAAAGCCCTTGTCCCCCCCCCAGCCTTCAGAAGGGGTCGGGGGACAGACTGTCCCCGGACCTGGTCTGAAGGCGGTTTCCATAGGAACGCATTGATTGATTTTCAATGCATTCCTATGGGAAACCGTGCTTCGCAAGACGAAAAATTCGCAAGACGAAAAAACTTGCGGAACGAATTAATTTCGTCTTGCGAGGCACCACTGTATTTTTATTTACAACACCAGCATTCCTGAGCAGTGGCCATGTTGTCTGGGGGCTGATGGGAGTTTGACAGCAGCTGGAGGACCTTTGCTTCGTCGCCCCTAGCCTAAGGCAGATGGGGATTCTTCATGTTGAAGAATACTGACCTAACAGCAGCTCTTAGGACAGAGGTTGTGTGTCTGTCTTTGCCTTCTCATTCTTCTCCCGCAAGCCTTCCAGCGTGGCTCGGTCATACCCGTGACCCTGATCATTCCTGTAGCGCTTGCAAGAGCAAATCTGTGACGTTTGAGGCCTCCCTCTGCTCCGTCTTCGGGGTGAGGTTATAGAAATCTCAGACAAGCGTTTCCCAGGAGAATCGGGTCCCAAAGAAGGCGCAGCTGCTGCAGTGAGAACAGGGCAAGCTGAGGGCACTGAGGCTTTTAAAACTATCTTGCAGTCTTAAGGGGTCTCGTCAGGCGCAGGGCTGTCTAATCTGGAAATCTGTTGCCGGTGGAAATGAAAACGAGTTTATACATCTCTTTCAAAAAGCAAACTAGCAGAACCCTTTTTGTTTTGAACGGGTGCTTTTGTCGGACGAGAGAATCTTTCTTTAGCTGCTGTCCTGGGTGCATTCATTTGAACCGAGTGGAATTTGCTTCTGAGTAGGGAGTGCATATCCTCTGACTTTGCCTTTGGATTTGGAGAGGCTTGGGTCGACAGTCGTTTCAGAGGGGTGGCAAAAGCGAGGACTCCTGAGATCCTGAATGGGGTCACTGTGCCCCTGAAGGACCAGGTGCGGAGCCTGGGAGTCATTCTGGACTCGCAGCTGTCCACCAGCTCCACCTGGTACGCAGGATGAGACCCTCCCTGCCTGTCTCACCAGAGTGGTGCATGTTCTAGTTATCTCCCGCTTGGACTACTGCAATGCGCTCTATGTGGGGCTCCCTTTGAAGGTGACCCGGAAACTACAACTAATCTAGAAAGTGGCAGCTGGACTGGTGACTGGGGGCGGCCGCTGAGACCACATAACACCGGTCCTGAAAGACCTACACTGGCTCCCAGTCTGTTTCCGAGCACAATTCAAAGTGTTGGTATTTCTCCTCCTGAGCCTCCAGCACCAAGCAATGTTAACCCTGAATCTCAGTCACATACATGGTAACTGGACTCCTCAAATTGCTTGCAATCAGACAATTCCCAGTCGCAAACGCACCTAGCGTCTGCCTGATGTCAAACACTGCTTAGCAGAAAACAGTACAGTCATATCTCGGGTTTATAGACCCTTCCGGTTGCTCGTTTTGGGGCTGAATGTCACACCGAACCCAGAAGTACCTTACAGGTTATTTCTGGGTTTCAGCGCTCATGCATGCACAGAAACACTAAATTGCACTTTGTGCATGTGCAGAAGCACTGAATCGTGAAACACGCATGTGGAGACGCGGCGCTGTGGGTTGCGAATGTGGCTCTTGCACGGCTCACGTTCGCAACCTGAGCGTCCGCTGTACTGGACCAGGTGCGCAGCCTGGGAGTCATTCTGGACTCAGAGCTGTCCATGGAGGTGCAGGTCAATTCTGTGTCCAGGTCAGCTGTCTGCCAGCTCCATCTGGTACGCTGGATGAGCCCCTCCCTGCCCACAGACTGTCTCACCAGAGTGCTGCATGCTCTAGTTATCTCCCGCTTGGACTCCTGCAATGTGCTCTACATGGGGCTACCTTTGAAGGGGACCCGGAAACTACAACTAATCTAGAATGCGGCAGCTGGACTGGTGACAGGGAGCGGCCGCCGAGACCACATGACACCGGTCTTGAAAAACCTACACTGGCTCCCAGTACGTTTCCGAGCACAATTCAAAGTGTTGGTGCTGCTTGAAAGCCCTAAACGCCCTTGGTCCTGTATACCTGAAGGAGCATCTCCACCCCCATCATTCTTCCCGGACACTGAGGTCCAGCTCCGAGGGCCTTCTGGCAGTTCCCTCACTGCGAGAAGCCAAGTTACAGGAAACCAGGCAGAGGGCCTGCTCAGTGGAACACACTCTAATCAGATGTCAAAGAGAACAACAACTACCAGACTTTTAGAAGACATCTGAAGGCAGCCCTGTTTAGGGAAGCTTTTAATAGACTATTGTATTTTAATATTCTGTTGGAGGTCGTGCAGAGAGGCTGGGGAAGCCCAGCCAGATGGGTGGGGTATAAATAATATATAATGATGATGATTATGAATGTGACCTTTCTCAGCTAGATCTTTCAGCACTGCTGTGCAGATTTTAAAGCTCCTGCCTGTTTTGTCTTCCAGATCCCTGGAGGAAAAGGTGCTGAGCAGAGCAGTGCAGCTGCTAGGATAAGTGACTGATCCCTGCTAAACAACTACTGCTGCTGTTGCTTTAATACCTGAGCCCGACCAGCCGGCCTTTGCATTTAACCCGTGGATGTGGCGTTGCGCTTTCCCCCGGCTCACGCGCCCCGTTCTGAGTCATTTCGCTGGGTGACAAAATCTGGGCAGGATGTCAAACCTGAAAGAAGAAGTCTCTGGTCATAGCGCAAGATTCTTTTAATAAATAAGCAAATACAGTAAATCGTGCGGCGTTTTGTCTCTTGAGAGAGCGGTTTTTGGCTTTTCCCCTCTACTCTGAAAAGGAAGTGCTTTTGCAAAGGGCTGCTGGGCTGAGCTCTGGGCAATGGGGTGCGGGCAGGTAATCGGGCATCTTATTAAGCTGTTTCCTGAGTGTGTGTATGTTTGCCTCCCCACTTCCTCTATTCCAAGGAAGAAGGAAGTTCGCTCACCCTGAAAAACATCTGCCATTTTTTCCCCACCTGCTTTTATCTGCTGGACTAGTTAGCTGCAAAGTGGGACGCTGCAGTTGTTTAGAAGTTGGAGGGCTAAGGCTGATATACGACATCTTTATTGTCATTGTCCCATGCAGAACAATGAAATTGAAAAACTACATAAAACATTCAAAAACCTCTAAAAACTCTGAAACCCCATTTTAAAATACACTATACTATAGAGACCCCTTATGCTACGTTTAGAACCAGAATTGAATTTGGGTAGAAACTTTCTCAGGCAGCTAGTCCTGTTCTTTATAGCCCTGTACCTTCTTCCAGAAGGCAGAAGCTGAAAGAGATAATTTCCGGGGTGTGCACTATCCTGCGCTATCTCTGCCGCTTTCTTATGGCACCTGGAAGCGTAGATTTGATCCAAGGTGGGAAGAGTGCACCCAATTATTCTCTCCGCAGTCTTTGCAACCCTGGACAGCGTTTTTTCCCTGATCGTGCAGCTCCCAAGCCACACACACAGACCATAAGTTAATACACTCCACAGTACAACGGTAAAATGCCATCAGCAGGTCCTTTGAGAGATTGTTTTTCCGGAGGATTCTCAGAAAATATAACCTCTGCTGTGCTCTCTTCATCAGGTCTTTGTTGTTTTCTCCCCAGGTTAGGTCGTCTCTCAACTCCATTCCCAGAAATCGAAACACCGAGACCTGTTCCACGCACTTCCCCTAAATAATAAGTGGCTGAATATGGACCGGGGAAAGTGGCAGGAATAAATTCAGGACACATAAAACAGTTGTTTTTTTATGCAGCCCATAGTTTAACTCTGGAACTTACTCCCTTTCCAAGCTGTTCAGATGTGCAAAATTGGATCACAACATTATCGCACCGCTTCTGCAAAATTCACTTGTAGCAAAGGAGTATATTCCTATAGCTGTATGTTTACTTAACATCCCACGGTTCTCCCAGACTCAAGGCAGCTCAAACAAACGACACAGGAAAAAATGCACCAAGCGAAAAAACAAAGTGCAACAGTTAATGAGTAATTAAATCTAATAGAATTAAAGCAATCTGGGAACAAATGATGAAAATGCAAATAATAGGAGCAGCGCAGCGCTATTAAAGCCCTTTCCTTCTCGTAGGCTTGATGGAATAAAATAGTCTTCATCTGCTGGTGGAAGGAAAATGAGGAAGGAGACGTTCTGGCATTTATAGGGCGGCATTTGCAGAATTTGGGAGTAGCCTAGCAAGGAAATCTCTGCTGCCTACAACTATCCCTGCTCAATTGGCTGCAGTTCTTTTGAGCTGCTTCCGGCGAACCAGAGCAATGCAGGGAAATGCCGCTTACCTTCCCGCCGCAGCGGGACCTATTTATCTACATGCACTGGTGTGATTTCAAACTGCTAGGTTGGCAGGAGCAGGGACCCAGCAATGGGAGCTCACCCCATCGCGGGGATTCGAATCGCCGACCTGATCGGCAAGTCCTAGGCTCTGTGGTTTAACCCACAGCGCCATCCGTGTCCCCTGGCCAGCAAGTTCTGAAATGGAACAGCCACACATTTACACGTCCTTCAAGTTTCCTCCGTTGAAAATAGAGACATTTCTTTTTCCCAGCGGAATAAGAGATAGAGGGGAATAAAATAGAGCGGTCCCTATTTATCTACTTGCACTTTGATGTCCTTTCAAACTGCTTGGTTGGCAGGAGCAGGGACCGAGCAACGGGAGCTCATCCCGTTGCGGGGATTCGAACTGCCAACCTTCTGGTTGGCAAGTCCTAGGCTTAGTGGTTTAGACCACAGGACCACCCGCGTCCCTTAACTTATAACTTAAGTCATAGAGTAACTAATAAAGCTCAGCCCCAGAGGGCGGCTGCTTCTGCCGGCTGATTCAGCAGGGATGGTTTAGGACTCTCTGATCCGAGCTAGAAGCACTTTCTTGTGCAAAGGCCTCTCGCAGAAGGGAGGAAATTACATCACTAGCCACAGGCCAGTGCTGAATGTCAGGGTGGCTGAGCGAGTGCTGCAAAATCGAACCGCAGAGGGTGCAAGCATCTCTTTCAAAATGGACAAAGCAAGGGAGAGGCTGGGTCTTTTCATAGGTCGTCCTGCTAGGACACCCTAAAAGTCTTTTAATTGCTCCATCGTCTGCCTGGTTCAAAATGGAGAAGAGAACAGAAATGGCACAAGGGATTGGAGGAAATGCTCTTGGGGAGATGGGGACGAAAATGGGGTTTTTAAGGTCAGCTGGGGTGGGTCCCTATTTTCAACGGATGAAACTTGGAGGACGTGTAAATGTGTGACTGTTCCATTTCAGAACTTGCTGGCCAGGGGACACGGGTGGCGCTGTGGGTTAAACCACAGAGCCTAGGACTTGCCGATCAGAAGGTCGGCGGTTCGAATCCCCGCAACGGGGTGAGCTCCCGTTGCTCGGTCCCTGCTCCTGCCAACCTAGCAGTTCGAAATCACACCAGTGCAAGTAGATAAACAGGTACCGCTCCAGCGGGAAGGTAAACGGCATTTCCGTGCGCTGCTCTGGTTAGCCAGAAGCAGCTTAGTCATGCTGGCCACATGACCCGGAAGCGGTACGCCGGCTCCCTCGGCCAATAAAGCAAGATGAGCGCCACAAGCCAAGAGTCGGCCACGACTGGACCTAATGGTCAGGGGTCCCTTTAAGGTAAAGGTAAAGGTACCCCTGCCCGTACGGGCCAGTCTTGCCAGACTCTGGGGTTGTGCGCCCATCTCACTCAAGAGGCCAGGGGCCAGTGCTGTCCGAAGACACTTCCAGGTCACGTGGTCAGCGTGACATCACTGCTCTGGCGAGCCAGAGCTGCACACGGAAACGCCATTTACCTTCCCGCCGGTAAGCGGTCCCTATTTATCTACTTGCACCCGGAGGTGCTTTCGAACTGCTAGGTTGGCAGGCGCTGGGACCGAGCAGCGGGAGCGCACCCCGCCGCAGGGATTCGAACCGCCGACCTTTCGATCGGCAAGCCCTAGGCGCTGAGGCTTTTACCCACAGCGCCACCCGCGTCCCCTGGTAAAGGGGTCCCTTTACCTTCACCTATTGGAAGAAAGGGGTGGAATAACTTGTTTCTCTTTCTCCACGCAAAGTCCCTGTGTTATAAACCTCTGGTGGCTTTTTACCATATGTGGAGGGAATGTGGAGAAATTTAAAAATTCTGGGAAATGATATATAATGAGTTGAAGAAAATGTTTAAATTAACATTTGTAAAAAAACAAAACAAAACCAGAAGCATTTCTGTTAGGGATTGTAGGAAAAGACCTGCCAAGGAAAATAATGCACTTACTCATGCATGCGACAACGGCAGCGAGAGTCTTAATAGCACAAGGATGGAAGAATGAGGAAATCCCGACAAAATAACAGCGGGGTTATGCAGAATTAGCGAAATTGACATGATACAAACTGCAAGATAAGGGCAACTGTGACTTTAAAGAAGAATGGGAATTATTTACAAATTACAGTGGACGCTCCAGTTGCGAACATGATCCGTGCAGGAGGCACATTCGCAACCTGCAGCGCTGCGTTTCTGTGCATGCGCAGAGTGCGATTTGTCACCTCTGCGCATGCGCAAGCGCCAAAACCTGGAAGTAACCCGTTCCAGTACTTCCAGGTTTCGGCACATCTGTAACCTGAAAACGCACGACCTGAAACGTCTGTAACCCGAGGTATGACTGTACTTAAAAAAATGAACAAAATGAATTGGCAGGCTTTGAATAAACATACACAAATTTATTGACGGTTGACATAATAGATAATTTAAGGATCTTTACAATTTTACAATATGCAGAGAATGACACGTGTTGGAAAATCAGAGAGAGGAACGGAGGGAAGTTTCGGGGGGGAACTGGGGGCGGGAAATGAAGATGATGTGATAATTTGTTCTGTAAAATTTGTAATAAAACGATTTAAAATAAAATTAAAAATAAACCTCTGGTGGCACCCCCTCTCCCTAGTCATCATTCGTGTGAGTTTGGTCTATGGGTTTGCAAGGGCGCAATTTATTTTTTCATGCACGATGACACCCGAGCGAGCGGAAACGCAAGCGTCTCAAAAGCCCCAGCTAACCACAGGTCTCCACCCTCGCCTCTCTGAAGGAAGCTCTCCCCGCCAGCCATCGCCGACTTGAGTCATTTGCTTTCGGTCTGCCAGTGCTGGGACGCAGCGGCCCCACAAGCCTCTCTCTTTCTCTCCCCATCTCTGCACCCTTCACGCTGAGGATCATGGCCGAGCAAGAAAGCCTGGAGTTTGGGAAGGCCGATTTTGTCCTCCTAGACCAGGTCACCATGGAAGACTTCATGAAGAACCTGAAGCTCAGGTAACAACTTGGAAGTCCCGAGGGTTGCGAAAGATGGCGGGGCCGGGGGTCAGTTGTGTCGGGCCTGTGGGACTCACCGCCTCAGGATATGGCTAGGGAGGGTCGCCGGCAAGAGACTGAAAAGGAGACGCAGGAAGAGAGCTGCTGGATGAGGTCCAAGGCTGGTTTCTCATTCCCCAGAGTGGCCAGCCACAAGCCACAGCCATTTAGCTGTGACTGCTGCGTTGCAGGCGGGTCAGGCTAGATGACCGCTGCTGTCCCCTGCAGCTCCACAGCTCTATGGTTTCGGACAGCTGATGGGTAATCTACCTCTCCTTTAAATCAGAACCAGTGAAGGTCCTGTGTGAATGTCTGCAGGCGGTTGGAGGGTGGATGGCGGCTAACAGATTGAGGTTGAATCCTGACAAGACAGAAGTACTATTTTGGGGGGACAGGGGGTGGGCTGGTGTGGGGGACTCCCTGGTTCTGATTTAAAGGAGAGGTAACTAAATGGAGTAACTGTGGCCCTGAAGGACCAGGTGTGCAGCCTGGGAGTCATTTTGGACTCACGGCGGTCCATGGAGGCACAGGTCAGTTCTGTGTCCAGGGCAGCTGTCTCCCAGCTCCATCTGGTACGCAGGATGAGACCCTACCTGCCCACAGACTGTCTTGCCAGAGTGGTGCATGCTCTGGTTATCTCCCGCTTGGACTACTGCCATGAGCTCTACGTGGGGCTACCTTTGAAGGTGACCCGGAAACTGCAATTAATCCAGAATGCGGCAGCTAGACTGGTGACTGGGAGCGGCCGCCAGGACCACATAACACCGTTTCTGAGAGATCTGCATTGGCTCCCAGTACGTTTCCGAGCACAATTCAAAGTGTTGGTGCTGACCTGGAAAGCCCTAAATGGCCTCAATTCAGTATATTTGAAGGAGCATCTCCACCTCCATCGTTTTGTCCGGACACGGAGGTCCAGCTCTGAGGGCCTTCTGGCTGTTCGCTCCCTGCGAGAAGTGAGCTTACAGGGAACCAGGCAGAGGGCCTTCTCGGTGGTGGTGCCCGCCCTGTGGAACGCCCTCCCATCAGATGTGAATAAGCAGCTATCCTATCTTTAAAAAACATCTGAAGGCAGCCCTGTTCAGGGAAGTTTTTAATATTTAATGCTGTTCTGCCCAGAGTGGCTGGGGAGACTCAGCCAGATGGGCGGGGTATAAATAATAAATTATTATTATCATTATTATGTTTATCGAATACTCCATCTTTCCTGCAATGAGCTCAGCGCATGCTATGAGGTTCTGCCAACCTCCCCCCCCCCGCCCGTTTTATCTTCACAACAACCTGGCGAGGTAGGCCTGGCAGAGAGATGATGACTGGCCCAAGGCCGGCCACTGAATTTCAAGCAGGGATCTGAATTAGTGCCATCATCACTTCCGAATCTAAATATGATTTCCATATAGCTACCATTGTTGCTACCAGCCACTGAAAGGACAGCCCACACATTTGTGGCTTAGGGCCCTCGTATTTACGGGACAGTCTCTCCTGGTCTGCCCCACAGAGGACCTTAAGGTCCATTAATAACCATTAATCCCGGGCCCTAAGGAAGTCAGATTATCCTCCACCAAGGCCAGGGCCTTCTCAGTGATGGCTCCGACCTGGTAGAATGCTCTGTCCAGGGCCCTGCAGGATTTAACCTCCTTCCGCAGGCCTGTAAGACAGAGCTATTCTGCCTGGCTTTCAATTTGAACTTAGCCTGATCTTTTATTCCCCTTCCTTCCCTCCCCTCCCCTTTTTATGAAGATTACCCGCTCTGAGACCCCACAGCTAATTTTATCCTGGTCTCCTCGCTGGCCCAAATAGGACTAACTTAGCCAGCTAGCCCTGGTGATCATCTAATGTTTATTGGATGGATTTCCCCCCCAAATTGATTTTTGAATTCTGAATTTATTGTTATTCACGTTTTATACTGTATTTTATGCTGGGGGTTTTGTTGCACCAATTAAGTGTTTTAAATTTGCTGTTAGCCGCCCTGAGCCCGGTTTTCTGAACCGGGAAGGGCGGGGTATAAATAAATTATTATTATTATTATTATTATTATTATTATTATTATTATTATTCTCATGTTCTTTCCAAGTCACCTGAGCCGGTGACTGTTGCCACATCTTGTGGCAGTGAGTTCCAAAGGTTAAGGGTGCATTTTGGGTGCCAAAGAAGGAATGCCCGCTACACACACACACACACACACACACACACACACACACACAGGTGGTTGCTGTGACTTCAGGTTCCCAAACCAAACTGGTGACAAAAAGCGAGGCAGAAAAACAAAGAAACTGGGTAGGAACCGAAGAGGTTTGGATGCAGAGCAGACGCTCCCCGTCGTTCGCAATGTTGCTGAGCAGCTTGGGCAAATAAGAACTCAAAATAGTTTGCTGCTTCTCTGCTTCCCTGGCCAGGAGACGGAAGGAGCGATGGATGAAAAGGCAGAGGAAGATTGGAGGGTGGTTGGTTTTTTTGAGTGGGTGGAAGCAAAGGCTTTGCAGTTGGGAATTCAGGACTTTGCGTGACAAAGTGAGAAGCCGTGATGGCTTAAGGGTTTGCGTGAAGGTTCCGGCGTTTTCGTGGCAATAGGAGACTGTGCTGTCAGCATCCTTAGTCATTTAGTCGTGTCCGCCTCTTTGTGACCCCCTGGACCAGACCAAGCCAGGCCCTCCTGTCTTCCACTGCCTCCCGCAGTTTGGTCAAACTCATGCTGGTAGCTTCCAGAACACTGTCCAACCATCTCGTCCTCTGCCGTCCCCTTCTCCTTGCGCCCTCCATCTTTCCCAACATCAGGGTCTTTTCCAGGGAGTCTTCTCTTCTCATGAGGTGGCCAAAGTCTTGGGGGCCTCAGCTTCAGGATCTGTCCTTCCAGCGAGCACTCAGGGCTGATTTCCTTCAGAATGGAGAGGTTGGATCTTCTGGCAGCCCATGGGACTCTCAAGAGTCTCCTCCAGCACCAGAATTCAAAAGCATCCATTCTTCGGCGATCAGCCTTCTTGATGATCCAGCTCTCCCTGCCATACATCACTACTAGGAAAACCAGAGTTTTAGCTAGCAAACTGCAGCTCTCAGAATTCTTTAGGGAAAGCCATGGCGATTTAAAGTGCCCCTAGCCACTCTGGGCGGCTTCCAACAGATATAAAAACGTAACGAAACATTTAAAAACATCCCTATACAGGGCTGCCTTCAGATGTTTTCTAAAGGTCATATACTTCCTCAGCTCCTTGGCTCGGGGGTCACATAACCGCCCAACATTTCTCCAATGAAAATGGGGACATCCTAAGGAAAAGCGGGGCATTCCTGGATAAAATCAGAATCCGGGACAGCATCTGTAAATCCGGGACTGTCCCTGGAAAATTGGGACACTTGGAGGGTCTTGCAGTTGGAGGCAACAAAGCTTCTGAATATGAGTTTCTGGAAATCGCACGACGGGCGAGTTCTCTTGCATTCAAATGCTGCTTCCGGGTTTCCCATGATATCTGGTTGGCCACTGTGAGAATGGGACTAGATGGAGCACTGGCCTGATACCGCTGATTCTTCTTATGTTCTTAAAAAAATATATATTAGGAGTTTCAAAATAACAATTTATCCTCATTCCCCCCATTTTCCCCTCTCCCACCCCAGACTTCCCTCAGCTCCTGTGTCAGATTTCTCAGCACGTTATTCTCTGCATGTTATAAAATTTTAAGATCCTTAATTTATCTATCATCTATCATCTATCTATATCTATCTATCATCCATCCATCTATCTATCTATCTATCTATCTATCTATCTATCTATCTATCTATCTATCATCTATCTATCTATCTATCTATATCTATCTATCTATTATCTATCTATCTCTATCATCTATCTATCTATCTATCTATCTATCTATCTATCTATCTATCTATCATCTATATGTTACCAATAAAAAGTTTGTGAGTGTTTATTCAAAACCTGCCAAGGAGTCCAGTTCATTTTGTTGTTTCTATAAGTACTTTGTGAAAGGTTCCCATTCTTCTTTAAAGTCACAGTTGTCCTTATCACATGGTTTATGTGTCAACTTCGCCAATTCCACATAGCCCATCAGTTTCCTTTGCCACAGGTCGGGATTTCCTCGTTCTTCCATCCTTGTGCTATCAAGACTCTTGCCGCCGTTGTCGCATACATAAAAATGTTTTCCAGTTTCCTTGGCAGGTCTTTCCCTACAACCCCTCACCAAAATGCTCCAGGCTTTTTTTACAAATGTCAATTGGAACATTTTCTTCAACTCATTGTTAATCATTTCCCAATTTTTTAAAAATCTTAATACAGTCCCACCACATAGGGTAAAAAGTCCCTTCTTTTTCCTTCCATTTCCAGCATATATTTGAAGCAGTTTTAGACATTCTTCCTATCTGCACTGGTGTTATTCTCCTTATGTTCTTATGTCCTTATTTTCTTGCTGCCTGGCTCACACAGCTGTGGGACACACATGCTGGCCACATTAGTAGTAGTAGTAGTAGTAGTAATAATAATAATAATAATAATAATAATAATAATAATAATAATAATAATAATTTATTTATACCCCGCCCATCTGGCTGAGTTTCCCCAGCGGCTCCCAATCAAGTGTTAAAAACAATACGTTACATATTAAAAACTTCCCTGAACAGGGCTGCCTTAAGATGTCTTCTGAATGTCATGTAGTTTGTTTATCTCTTTGACATCTGATGGGTCCACAGGGCGGGCATCACCACCGAGAAGGCCCTCTGTCTGGTTCCCTCTAGCCTCACTTCTCGCAATGAGGGAACTGCCAGAAGGCCCTCGGCGCTGGATCTCAGTGTCCGGGCTGAATGATGGGGGTGGAGACGCTCCTTCAGGTCTACTGGGCCAAGGCTGTTTAGGGCTTTCAAGGTCAGCACCAACACTTTGAATTGTGCTTGGAAACGTACTGGGAGCCAGTGTAGGTCTTTCAAGACCGGTGTTATGTGGTCCCGGCGGCCGCTCCCAGCCACCAGTCTAGCTGCCGCATTCTGGATTAATTGCAGTTTCCGGGTCACCTTCAAAGGTAGCCCCACGTAGAGCACATTGCAGTTGTCCAAGCAAGAGATAACCAGGGCATGCACCACTCTGGGGAGACAATCCGTGGGCAGGTAGGGTCTCATCCTGCATATCAGATGGAGCTGGTAGACAGCTGCCCTGGACACAGAATTAACCTGCGCCTCCATGGGCAGCTGTGAGTCCAAAATAACTCCCAGGCTGTGCACCTGGTCCTTCAGGGGTACGGTTACCCCATTCAGGACCAGGGAGCCCTCCACACCCACCCGCTCCCTGTCTCCCAAAAACAGTACTTCTGTCTTGTCAGGATTCCACCTCAATCTCATTTAGCACATCTGAGCCTGGCTGTCGCAGCTTGCGTCCTTGTTTTTATTGCACAACGGTTGCGTATGTCGGAGAAGGGCCGTCGCTCTAAAGCGGGGCATCAGTGCCTTGAATTGTAGGAGGCGGCTGAGGCGAAGAGGGCTCTGCCCATCTTCCGTCCTCCAACCTGGCCTCTGTGGTTAGTCCCCCTTCCTCTTTTCGGTTTGACGCACCCTGGGAGTTTCCTGCAAGCCGCCCATCTTCCTCTGTTTACAGGAAGGCGTTGGTTTCTCAACTTCAGAGCAGACTCTCGCCCTTGACAGACAGGGGAGCAGAATTTTGTTTCTGTAGCCCCTGCAGGCAGCTGGTGCCCAGGGGTGCCCAGCGGGCAGACACAGGGCAAAGGGACCCATTGTAGGTGGCGCCGTGTTGGGGGCGGACAGAGGAAAGGCAAAGAGTGGCCACTTCCGGACTGTCACTCTTTGACAGGTGGGACTCAGTCGCATTCTTGCAAATTCAGTTTGCAGAACTATAGCGGGTTTGGCACTCTATGGGGGCACGGCATATAAGCTAAACAAGCTTATAACATATTATAACATATAAGCTAAACAAGCTATAGCTTAGGGCTCTACTGTCTTGGGGGCCCCCCAAAAAATCTAAAGGGGAAAAAACTGGATGTACATTTCCCAAATATAAGATAAAAGAGAAATGTTTGATATAACGATAAAAACTACTCTGAAAATTTGTTATTCCAAAAATGAAACCTTCACTTGGTTGTAAATACAGTGGTACCTTGGGTTACATACGCTTCAGGTTACATACGCTTCAGGTTACAGACTCTGCTAACCCAGAAATATTGCTTCAGGTTAAGAACTTTGCTTCAGGATGAGAACAGAAATTGTGCTCCGGTGGCACAACAGCAGCGGGAGGCCCCGTTAGCTAAAGTGGTGCTTCAGGTTAAGAACAGTTTCAGGTTAAGAACGGACCTCCGGAACGAATTAAGTATTTAACCCGAAGTACCACTATACTGTATTTTTCTGTGTATAAGACTATATTTCCCCCCCAAATTTTTTTTCAAGTTTCAAATTGGGGGTCGTCTTATACACAGAATGTTGCAATTAATTATTTCTTAATTTGGGGCTCAAAAAATAGGGGTCGTCTTATACATGGGGGCGTCTTAAGCAGGGGAAAATATGGGAGATGTTGGTGGGTGACTAGACCCAGAGGCCGCCTCAGCCTGCCCTGGCCCAACCGGTAGTGGAGCAGCTGTAAATGATGGCCCAGCTGGAGGCAACAAGGTCATCCCTGCATCTGGAGCCAGGGCAGGATGAAGCCCCTGACTCGGCCCAGCTGGTGTTTGTTGCAGGGGAACCTGCGCAGACTGGGGCTCTTCAGGATCAAGCCCCAGACTTGGTTCAGATGATGCCTGAGGCAAAGGATCTGGTGCAGACTGGGACTCCTCTGGTTCCGAGTCCTAGCCCTAGTCCCAGGCCATCACAAAACCTCTTTTGTTGACCACCAGCATTACGCTTTCCATTTTTAAGTTGGGAAGAGAGTAGTTGCTCTGGAAGATGATAATCAGGCATGCCATAATAATAATAATAATAATAATAATAATAATAATAATAATAATTTATTATTTATACCCCGCCCATCTGGCTGGGCCTCCCCAGCCACTCTGGGCGGCTTCCATAAAAACCAAAAATACAGTAAAATATCACACGTTAAAAACTTCCCTGAACAGGGCTGCCTTAAGATGTCTTCTGAATGTCAGGTAGTTGTTTATCGCTTTGACATCTGCTGGAAGGGCGTTCCACAGGGTGGGCGCCACTACCGAGAAGGCCCTCTGCCTGGTTCCCTGCAGCTTTGCTTCTCGCAATGAGGGAACCGCCAGAAGGCCCTCGGCGCTGGACCTCAGCGTCCGGGCAGAATGATGGGGGTGGAGACGCTCCTTCAGGTATACTGGACCGAGGCCGTTTAGGGCTTTAAAGGTCAGCACCAACACTTTGAATTGTGCTCGGAAACATACTGGGAGCCAATGTAGGTCTTTCAAGACCGGTGTTATATGGTCTCGGCGGCCGCTCCCAGTCACCAGTCTAGCTGCCGCATTCTGGATTAGTTGTAGTTTCCAAGTCACCTTCAATGGTAGCCCCACGTAGAGTGCATTGCAGTAGTCCAAGCGGGAGATAACCAGAGCATGTACCACTCTGGCGAGACAGTCTGCAGGCAGATAGGGTCTCAGCCTACGTACCAGATGGAGCTGATAAACAGCTGCCCTGGACACAGATTTGACCTGCGCCTCCATGGACAGCTGAGTCCAAAATGACTCCCAGGCTGCGCACCTGGTCCTTCAGGGGCACAGTTACCCCATTCAGGACCAGGGAATCCTCCACACCTGCCCGCCTCCTGTCCCCCAGAAACAGTACTTCTGTCTTGTCAGGATTCAACCTCAATCTGTTAGCCGCCATCCATCCTCCAACCGCCTCCAGACACTCACATAGGACCTTCACTGCCCTCACTGGTTCTGATTTAAAAGAGAGGTAGAGCTGGGTATCATCTGCGTACTGATGAACACTCAGCCCATGCCATCCTAACTCTGCTCCTCTGGCCTCTCCAAGGTTTGAGAAAGGGAGGATCTACACGTACATCGGCGAGGTGGTGGTCTCCGTGAACCCCTACAAGCAAACGGCGCTTTATGGGAAAGATGTCATTGAGCAGTATCGTGGCCGGGAGCTCTATGAGAGACCGCCGCACCTCTTCGCGGTGGCCGACGCGGCTTACAAGGCCATGAAGCGCCGGGCAAAGGACACCTGTATTGTCATCTCAGGTATGGCAGGGGAGAGGGCTCTTGGTGCTCAAATCCTGTTTGTGGGTTCCCCCGTATAAACTGTTATAAGAAAAAACTGCTCCTCTTCCCTTATGGGGTACCCAAGAGCCATAGCTGTCAAGTGTCCCTTATTTGAAGGGACAGTCCCTTATTCCAGCGCCGTGTCCTGCTGCTGTCCCTTATTGATGGATGTCCCTTAAATGTCCCTTAAATGATGTCCCTTAAATTTCAAAGGAAGCAGCTCCTCTCCCTCCCTCCCTGCCGGCCAGGGAGGAGGGAGGCTCCAACTGTGTTGCTTGGCTGTGTTGCTCACCCAATAAGAAGTCTAAGAACGACTGGGGGGTGGAGCTTGCATGCCATGTGTGTGGCTAGTTAATGCAAGCTGAGGGGTTTTTTGAATGCTGGACGCCATTTTGTTGCACGTGCTGCTGCAAACTTTGCAGTGCAAAGCCAGGCCGGGGAGCCATCTTAAGTTGAGGCTGCATAGGCCTTGTGGTGCATGTGATTCAGATTCTATTCAGTTGAACCTCTGGTTACAAAGTTGGTTGGACAGTGTTCTCGAAGCTACCCAGCATAAGTTTGACCAGACTGCAGGAGGACAGGAAGACTGGAGTGCCTGAAACAGGTGAGGCTGCAGGTCCCTTATTTTCAAATCTGTAAGTTGACAGCTATGCCAAGAGCCCGTATAGAGTCCTTATGTAGGTTCTCTATTGGTAGGAGAAAATAACAGAGGCCAACCAGAGAATATTGAGAAGCAAAGCAGCTTGTAAGCCTAATCTTTATTAAACTGTTGCAACAGGGTGTTCACACACACACACACACACACACACACCCCACGCAGAAGGGAGGAGGAACCCAGAACAAAAGTGTGCAAGCCCTTATATAGATTTTTGAAATTGCCACCCTGTAGCTCAAGCCCACTGAGCCTAGGACTTGCCGATCGGAAGGTCGGCGGTTCGAATCCCGGCTATGGGGTGAGCTCCTGTTGCTCGGTCCCTGCTCCTGCCAACCTAGCAGTTCGAAAACACACCAGTGCAAGTAGATAAATAGGTACCGCTCTGGCAGGAAGGTAAACGGCGTTTCCATGCGCTGCTCTGGTTCGCCAGAAGTGGCTTAGTCATGCTGGCCACATGACCCGGAAGCTGTACACTGGCTCCCTCGGCCAATAAAGCGAGATGAGCGCCGCAACCCCAGAGTCATTCACAACTGGACCTAATGGTCAGGGGTCCCTTTACCTTTACCTAGCTCAAGACCACCCACAAATACATCATACATACATCACAGAAGGGGCGGTCTACAGCAGAATCCTGTCCGGCAGGAAACCTGTTAATGGGTTTACCTGGACAGCTTGACCATTCTTTTGTGATGATGAATACTTAATTCCTGAATCCAGGTCACAGGCTCACCCTATTCATACCCAAATGTGCCCTTCAGGCAGGATTTGTGAGCACAAGAGACAATGGGGAGGCTTTTCCCATTTCCATCCAAACTGCAGAGGAATATCTGAGGTCACTGAAAGAGTCAAAATGACTTTAGGACTGTTTTCCTGTACTGTTTTCCGACGTGTGGTTTATATATCCATAGATGTGTTTGCCTGGTACATTTATGAACAATTATTTTATATCTTAGGGTGACCTTACAATTCTCATAACAATAAGAAAACCATAACATCACCACCCACAGTCTGAAGGGGGACCTGTCCTTATCCCTATTGATGGATGAAGCATCTCCCAGTTCCACTCCTTTCCTCAACTTCTTCTTCTTCTTCTTCTTCTTCTTCTTCTTCTTCTTCTTCTTCTTCTTCTTCTTCTTCTTCTTCTTCTTCTGTATTTTGAAAGTTGTTTGTCTCTCTGTCTGTTCTCTATGCTTTTTTTTAAAAAAAGTTTTATTAACAATTTCAGCATAACAAATTATCAAAACAAATCATCTTCATTATTCCCCCCTTTCCCCCCCCCTGCTCCCCAACAAACCCTCCCTCCCCCAAAAAACTTCCCTCAGCGCCTCTCTCTGATTTCTCAACTCATGTTATTCTCTGCATATTGTAAAACTGCATACATCCTTGTATTATGCAGGTTTTGGTGTCCTCGGGTGTCTTCCCGTGTAAAAGTTGGGGTGTCTAGGCGACGTTTCGACGAGGTCTCACTCGTCATCTTCAGGCTGGTGCTTTCGGCTTCTTGTTACTGGAACAGAGCGGGATCTCAATGTTTGAGTTCCTATAAATACTGTAGAGGGGGTGTGGTGTCTAGCCTCCAATGTTCTGGGCAGAGAGGAAGTTCCCAGGCTAGTGTGCCTTTTCTTCTTTTGTTCCTTAATTACTTGAGAGATACCTTGAGTGATTTCTTGAGTGATATCCTGAGTACCACTTAGGTGGGTCATTAGGTGTGGATTAGTTGCTAAAGTCTTTGTGTCTTGACCTCTTGAACTTTGTGAAGAGTTTTCCTGAGAAGATGGCTGTATTGCACTTAGTTGTGCTTTGGCTTGGCTTCGTGTATAGGGGCGAGCTGTGGTTTTGTGGCTTGTGTCAGCCAGATCTGTGTAGGGATTGCAGGGGGGTGCAGCATCCGGAGGTGCCACCATGGATTGGCTACTGGATGGTGTCAGTAATTCATCTGTGGAGAGGGTCTGGGTTTGGGTCTGGTGTGGTTGATTGGTGTTGGCGTTCTGTGTGCCTCTGGATCTGGTGTCAGTTTTTGTGGGGAGGGCTAATTTCCAGATGTCTGGCAAGCGGGATGTGTCGTCACGCTTGTTCATGTTGTGAGGGTGTTTCTCTATCTCGATGGCTTCCATGATTATTCTCTTGTGGTGATGTTCCGTGTTAAAGTGATGTTCCAGTAACAAGAAGCCGAAAGCACCAGCCTGAAGATGACGAGTGAGACCTCGTCGAAACGTCGCCTAGACACCCCAACTTTTACACGGGAAGACACCCGAGGACACCAAAACCTGCATTCCTGTACCCGTGAAAATCTACGAAAGCAAATATCCTTGTATTATCTATCTACTATATTAACCCTCGATAAATTTGTGTATATTTATTCAAAACCTGCCAAGGAGTCCAATTCATTTTGTTATCTTTTTAGATAATTTGTAAAAAGTTCCCATTCTTTTTTAAAGTCACAGTTGTCCTTGTCTCACAATTTGCATGCCAGTTTCGCCAGCTTTTCTTGCCACTGTTCTTTTGTCGGGGCTTCTTCATTCTTCCATCCTTGTGCTATCAAGACTCTTGTCACTGCTGTAGCATACATAAATAAGTTATTTATTTTCCTTGGCAGGTCTTGTCCGACAATCCCTAACAAAAATGCTTCTAGTTTTTTGTTTTTGTTTTTACAAATGTCATTTTAAACATTTTCTTCAACTCATTGTATATCATTTCCCAATTTTTGAAAATTTCTCTACATTCCCAAATGTCTTGTTTTTCTTTATAGGGGAAAGCGGTGCTGGAAAGACAGAGGCGAGCAAATATATTATGCAGTATATTGCGGCTATCACAAACCCCACCCAGAGGGCAGAGGTGGAAAGGTAAGCGACTTTGTGGGTGCGCTTCCTGAAATTGTAGTCTAGAGTGTGTGGTTGTTTTTGGCTACTAGCCAGAGCAACAACTCGTAACAAAAGTGTGGAGGTTCCACACCCAGAAGCAGTCTGTCCCCAAGTACTTGTGTTAACGGAGAAATCTGAGGGCTCCTGTCAGGGGTTCAGAAGGAGAGACACAGGAGGGGGAGCAAATGGAGAGTGAGGAGGAGGAGTACGAGGGGGGCGCAGGCAGTGACAGTGGCCAGAGTTATTCCACAAGCCTCTCTAGCGAATCGGAGGACTCACAGAAGGGAGCGCCGGTGGCCAGAGCAAGGGAGATTCCAAGGGAGAAACCTCAAGAGGGAGGGGCCAGCGGGGAGTCTCTGAACAGCAGCTGGAGATCAGGGCCAGCGTCTCCACCAGAGCGCAGTGGGGAGGGGGAGTCCCAGGAGTCGGGACCAGTGTCCTCACCACCAGAGGGAGGAGAGGAGTCAGGTTTGGCAACACCCACATCAGGAAGCGGGGAAACGGTCAGAAGGAAAGTCACCGGCTGGGCGCGCGCGCCAAGTTCAAATGTACAGGAGCGCGGCACAGCGGGGAGCCCGGGAAGGGAGCCAGGTCCTAAAGCCCGCCGGAGGGAGGGGCAAGACTCAGGAGGCTCCGCGTCAGAGGAGTCCAGGAAGGAGGGAACCCCAGAGGGCAGAAGGACCCAACGCAGGAAAGAGCAGCGCAAGAGGTGGAGCCGGGCTAGAATCTTAAACTGGTGTGGGTGGAGCAGTGAGTCAGAGGGGACTTAGCCGGTCTAGCGTTAAGACGTGGGCCTGCGCGCCCAGAGCTTGGAAATGGAAACTAAACTTCAATAAAGACTTTTGTATATAATATCCACTGGGCGTTGGTCCTCTGTGAGCTGGGACCTAGCGGCAGTCCTGACAGTAAGTCCCCTCTCAATTTTCACCAATTTTGCAACCTCGTGGAGTGCGGGAAAGCAGCGAGGGGTGAAGATTGGTGCTTCGCGAGCTCACGAAAAACAGGGAAATGACTACCGAAGAGAGGATAGCGAGTTTGCAAAACGCAGTGACGCAGTTGACTGCAGAAATTGCGGCTTCCAGAAAGAAAGAACAGGAAGCAGCTGCTGCCTGCCAGGATCTGCGAACCAGGTTAGAAGTGCTAAGTACACAGAGGCTACCAGCCACCAGACCAGAAGGGATTGGGCTGGGAAACAGAGGAGGGAGCCTGGTATCTCACTTCAATGGGGACCTGCAGGAGTATCCTAACTTCAGAGCAGATGTGATTTATACATTGCAGCTGCTTGACAAAGACTTTAAAAATGAGGGAGAGAAAGTGGGATTTATTATTTCGCATTTGCGGGGGGAGGCAAAATCGTGGCTGCGCAATCTATGGAGAGACAAGGATCCAGCCCTTCAAAATGCGGCTGCCTTCATTAAAGTGATGGATGCGTGTTTTTTATCTGAGATTGATGTGGATATCGCTAGGAGGGAGATTCACGGACTAAGACAAGGTAAAGCCACTGTGAGGCAATATCATGCACGTTTTTTCGGATTGGTGAATGTACTAGCCTGGGAGAAAGAATCGCCTGCCGTCAGAGACCTGTTCTGGGAGGGGTTGAGCGGAGCTGTGAAAGATGAGATCGCAAGGGGGGGAAGACCCCAAACCACCAAGGAAGTGGTGGAACGGGCACTCTCCATTGGGGTTCGGTTGGAAGGACGCCCTTGGGGCAGGGAGGAAGGGCATTTGGGACGCACGCCAGCGAAAGGACTGCCTCCCTTCCCCAAGGAGGCGGCGCGCGCTCGATCCATGCCTCCGCTGGGAGGGGGAGAGGAGCCGATGGAGATAGGTGGTGCTAAGGCTCACTCCACAGTCGGAGCCCTAACTCCGGGAGCAGTCAAGATGAAGCCTCCTAGAGGAACCAGGAAGTGCTACATCTGCGACAGTGCTCAGCATATGGCAAAAGAGTGTCCCCAGCGGTTTCACAAGCATACTGCAGCCGCAGCGACAGTAACAGACGCAATTCAGCAGAGGGAGTCGCAGCAGGAAAACTCCACTGTCTGGCTGGAGATGGCGTCTCTGGGGACCAGCCAGACAAGTCAGTGAAGCAATCCCCAGGGATCTTACAGCCCACCGACCCCCTCCCACCCAAACCAGTAGTGCAGCTCACCGCATCCCTTCAGCTCCCCAATGGGCTACTGGTGGAAATTCCCATCACCGTAGACTCGGGGAGCAATGCAGATTTTATAGACATGCAGTTCCTCCAGCAACATGGCATAGCCCTTCTGCCAGCGGCGGTACCTCTGAAAGTCGTCACAGTGGACGGCAGGGAGCTACTGGGAGGGCAAGTGCTACAGCAGACGCCGCCAATGGTGATGCGCATTGGAAACCACCGTGAGGTCATCAGCTTCAACGTCACCCGCCTGTCAGACACGCCCATAGTGTTGGGAATGAGTTGGCTGGATAGGCACAGCCCGGCATTAGCTTGGTACCAGCGGCAACTGACCTTCGGCTCCTCTTACTGCGCAGAAAACTGCATCCTGGCGGACTTGGAAGATGAGGGGCACGAGGATGGACCACAGCTGAACTTGGGCATGTTGCAAGCGGTGCCTAACAAATACAAGGAGTTTTTGGAGGTCTTCTGCGAGAAAGAGGCGGATAAGCTGCCACCCCACAGACCCTACGACTGCAAGATCGACCTCCTGCCCGGGGCGACGCTCCCGACGGGGAAACTGTACTCCATGTCTGAGGATGAATTGCAAGAGCTCAGGGAGTTCATAGATCACAACCTGAAGCGGGGATTCATCCGGGAGTCCAAGGCGGCAGGAGGCAGTCCCGTGTTCTTTGTAAAGAAGCGGGACACGCCCCAAAAGAGGCTGGTCGTTGATTTCCGCTTCTTGAACCTCAAGACCAAGCCCTCAGCATTCCCTATGCCCAAGATCGATGACCTGCTGGCGACGGTGAGGAAGGGTCGCATCTTTACCAAGTTGGATCTGCGCGGAGCGTACAATCTCATTCGCGTACGGGAAGGCGATGAGTGGAAAACAACCATGTTTACGCCGCTGGGCACTTATGAATACAGAGTTATGCCTTTTGGATTAAAAAATGGTTCCCACTGCTTTCAAGCCTTCATGCATCATGTCTTGGCGGGTCTCCTCTACAAGAAGTGCGTCTGCTTCCTGGATGACATCCTAATCTTCTCGGAATCGCCGGAGGCTCACGAGAGAGATGTTAGGGAAGTTCTGCAGAGGCTGCGGGAGCACAGGCTGTACGCCAAGCTGGAGAAGTGCCAGTTCGACAAGACGGAGGTGGATTTCTTGGGCTACAAACTGTCCGACAAGGGACTGGCTATGGACGGTGCCAAGGTACGTGCAGTACTGGATTGGAAGAGCCCACGCAATAGGAAGGAAGTACAGAGGTTTGTCGGTTTTGCCAACTTTTATCGCAAGTTCATCAAGGGTTTCGCCATGCAGACAGCGGCCATCACCGACACCCTCAGTTCCAAGAAGAAGAGGTTCATCTGGACGGAGCAGGCAGAGCAGTCCTTTCAGAAGCTCAAGCAGCTCTTCGCTTCCGAAGAGAACCTACTGCACGTAAATCCCAGCAGGCCCATGAGAGTGGAGACGGACGCCTCAGACAGGGCCGTGGGAGCCGTTCTGTTGCAGCAAGACCACCAGGGGGACTGGAGGCCGTGCGCTTTCTACTCCAGAAAACTCAGCAAAGCGGAGCAGAACTACACCATTTGGGACAGGGAGTTGCTGGCCATACATGCAGCCTTCAAGGCGTGGCGGCACTTCCTCGTCGGAGCCAAGCACACGGTGCAGGTCCGCACAGACCATAAGAACTTGGAGTACTGGCGCACGGCGAGGTTCCTGAACCAGCGACACATCCGCTGGGCGGAGTTCTTTGCAGATTTCGACTTCAGAATTGAGTACATCCCAGGAAACAGCAACGTCTTGGCGGACGCGCTGTCCAGAAAACCGCAGTATCTGGAGGCAGAGGCACCGGCGGCGGCCAAGCACATTTTCACACCACAGGCGTGGGCATGCGCGTCAGCCACGGTGGACCTGGACGCGGTGCGCCGCGCGCTGCAAACGGACTCGTTCGCCCGAGCCAAGATGGAGGAGGTGTGCAGTGGCAAGGCGAGGGGCGACGAATTCCAAGTGCGAGACGGCCTGCTCCTACGCAAGGGAGTCCTCTACGTACCAGGAGACAGCCTCCGCGCGAAGGTCCTGCAACAGCTGCACGACGCGCCCAGCGCGGGGCACTTCGGCAAGGAGAAGACGGTGGACTTAGTAGCCAGAGACTTTTGGTGGCCTAAGATGCGGGGGGATGTCGCGGACTATGTCAATAGGTGCGACACCTGCCAAAGGGCTAAGCCTGTGCACCAGCCGCCGGCGGGCCTGTTGGAACCGCTACAGACACCGTTCGTACCGTGGGAGAGGGTAGCCCTGGACTTTGTCACAGATCTACCCAGCTCAAGGGGCAAGACGGCAGTGCTCGTGGTAGTGGACCTGTTCACCAAGATGGCCCACTTCATTCCGTGCGCGAAGGTGGCCACGGCCGAGCAGACCGCTAAGATGTTCATAGACCACGTGTTCAAGGTGCACGGCCTACCACGGTCTATTTTGTCCGACCGGGGGCGCCAGTTCATCTCCAACTTCTGGCAAAAGCTGATGGGATTCCTGAACGTCAAGGTCAGCCTGGCGTCGGCGAGACACCCGCAAACTAACGGGCAGGCGGAAAGGGTCAACGCCATCATGCAGCAGTACCTGAGATGCTACGCGAACCAGCAGCCATCGACCTGGGTGGACTATCTACCGTTGGCCGAGTTTGCCTACAACAACACGAAGCACGGGTCCACGGGGGTGACCCCATTTTTTGCCAACTACGGGAGGCATCCCAGAACCTTCCCGGGTCTGGACACAGTGCGGGAGGGGGAGCCACAGGGAGCAGAGGAAGTGGCAGCGGAGTTGCAGGAGATCCACGAGCAGCTCAGGAGGCAGTTAGAGTTGGCAAAACAGGCTTACAAAGTGCAGGCAGATCGACACAGGAGGGTTGGGGAGGACATCCAGGTGGGAGACTGGGTCTGGTTGGCAGCACAAGCAGTTCCAGCCAGATCGTTAGCCAAGAAGAAACTAGGGCACAAGCAGCTAGGGCCTTACCAAGTAGAGGCGCAGATCAACCCAGTGGCCTTCCGGTTGACACTCCCGGAGGGTTCCAGAATGCACCCGGTCTTTCATAGATCAGTGCTCACGCCCTACAGAGAGCCCCACAGGTTTCAAGCACCGGGGAAGGCGCCAGACCCGCTCAGAGAAGCGCCCAAAAAAGGGGGGTCGCCGAAAGGGGAGCCACTTAATGAAGCCACTGAGATTTTAGACTCAAGGTGGGGGGAGGACGGGATTGAATATCTTCTCGCCACGGAGGACACCCCGGCCAGCGCCAACAGGTGGGTGCCGGATTACGCAGTGGAAGAGCAGTTGCTCAAGGAAGAATTCCACACACTTTTCCCGCACAAGCCTATGCCGGCGGGCTTTTTCGAGGATTGTTTGTTCACACCCACACTCTCGGCCAGCACTTTCCGGGGTTTCTCGTCAGCTGAGGACTCGGCTCCGGGAGGCAGCTCTCCGGAGGGATCACTTTCAGGTTTTGGCACGGGGGGATCTTATTGGTGGGAGGACCAACCCGAGGTGGGCTGGCGCAGAGACATGCCGAAGGGGCCCTGGGAGGTGGACCCCCATCAAACAACAGGGGGAGGAGGGCTCTTGGGTGATTTGGGGTCGAGCGCAGATTTCGAGCACACCGCGCAGGAGATGGAAGCGGAGGAGGTCGTCGTCGACGAGCCCATGGGGGACTTCCCGGACTTATCTCGATGGTTGCAAGCCTCAGGGGACGAGCTGTATCCTGGACTCACCCCTACAACAATGGAGCACCCGGAACCCGCACCGGAAGAGGGGGAGGGGGGAAGGGGGGGCTTCGAGGGGGGGATGGATGTCAGGGGTTCAGAAGGAGAGACACAGGAGGGGGAGCAAATGGAGAGTGAGGAGGAGGAGTACGAGGGGGGCGCAGGCAGTGACAGTGGCCAGAGTTATTCCACAAGCCTCTCTAGCGAATCGGAGGACTCACAGAAGGGAGCGCCGGTGGCCAGAGCAAGGGAGATTCCAAGGGAGAAACCTCAAGAGGGAGGGGCCAGCGGGGAGTCTCTGAACAGCAGCTGGAGATCAGGGCCAGCGTCTCCACCAGAGCGCAGTGGGGAGGGGGAGTCCCAGGAGTCGGGACCAGTGTCCTCACCACCAGAGGGAGGAGAGGAGTCAGGTTTGGCAACACCCACATCAGGAAGCGGGGAAACGGTCAGAAGGAAAGTCACCGGCTGGGCGCGCGCGCCAAGTTCAAATGTACAGGAGCGCGGCACAGCGGGGAGCCCGGGAAGGGAGCCAGGTCCTAAAGCCCGCCGGAGGGAGGGGCAAGACTCAGGAGGCTCCGCGTCAGAGGAGTCCAGGAAGGAGGGAACCCCAGAGGGCAGAAGGACCCAACGCAGGAAAGAGCAGCGCAAGAGGTGGAGCCGGGCTAGAATCTTAAACTGGTGTGGGTGGAGCAGTGAGTCAGAGGGGACTTAGCCGGTCTAGCGTTAAGACGTGGGCCTGCGCGCCCAGAGCTTGGAAATGGAAACTAAACTTCAATAAAGACTTTTGTATATAATATCCACTGGGCGTTGGTCCTCTGTGAGCTGGGACCTAGCGGCAGTCCTGACAGCTCCCTTTGACAAAAAAACAAGGACACCAGCCAGGAATACCAGAGCAAAACAGCAGCCAGTCAGCTTGGTTTTTATTGAAGACTGTCGCAACAGGATTCCCACCTGCCACAAGGTGGAACAAGATGGAAGCCCTGAGCAAAAGAGCCCCCAAACTTTTATTAGCTGCTAATCCCCATGTTTAGTGATGTATGGAAGTGAGAGCTGGACCATAAAGAAGGCTGATCGCCGAAGAATGGATGCTTTTGAATTCTGGTGCTGGAGGAGACTCTTGAGAGTCCCATGGACTGCAAGAAGATCAAACCTCTCCGTTTTGAAGGAAATCAGCCCTGAGTGCTCACTGGTAAGACAGATCCTGAAGCTGAGGCTCCAAGACTTTGGCCACCTCATGAGAAGAGAAGACTCCCTGGAAAAGACAGGGACAATGGAGGACGAGATGGTTGGACAGTGTTCTCGAAGCTACCAGCATGAGTTTGACCAAACTGCAAAAGGCAGTGGAAGACAGGAGTGCCTGGCGTGCTCTGGTCCAGGGGGTCATGAAGAGTTGGACACGACTAAACGACTAAACAACAACAATCCCCATGTTACACCCCCCATGTTACATGGTAAAAAAAGACCTTTTAGAACAGTTGATGTGCTTAGAGCCTTGTTACAACAAGAATATAAATTAATATTCCGATTGGGGACCATGTTTCCAAAAGGATTGAATACTGAATTTGATCTTGGATGTTATATATGAACTCAGATTAATGTCTTCGTTTGTGCTGCAATAGCAGAGAAGTGTAGCTGTACCTTTAATTATCTGTGATGATTGATTTTATACACCTGTGATGTTGGTGTGGTTTAGTATCCTAAGAATTTTTTTAAGCAATCTTCAGGATTCGTGGGGGGGGGGGGCGGGTGCGTGTGTGAACCCAAGTCCCACAAGCCTGCAGTGTGTTGCACTGAAAAGTCGCTCCAAATCCAGCACGTTTTGCAGGGATGGGCGTGGAATTTGAACCTGGGTCTCTCCACTCGGAGCCGAGCCCAGCAATCGCTACATCCCCCTGATTCTTCCCTCTCTGTCTTCCTTCCTCTCTGCTTTCCTTCAGGGTGAAGAACGTCCTGCTAAAGTCCAACTGCGTCCTGGAAGCTTTTGGCAACGCCAAAACCAACCGCAATGACAACTCCAGCCGGTTTGGCAAATACATGGACATCAATTTTGACTTCAAAGGGGATCCCACAGGTGGCCACATCAACAACTACCTCCTGGAGAAGGTACTGGGTGTGGGTGAAGGTGGGGTGGCCCAAATGAATCATTCTGTTATAAGGAAAAACAACTGCTCCTTTCCCCTTTTTACGGAGAAATCTGAGGGCTCCCTTGGACAAAAAAACAAGGACACCAGCCAGGAAGACCAGAGCAAAACAGCAGCCAGTAGGCTTGGTCTTTATTGAAGGCTGTCGCGACAGGACTCCCACCTGCCACCAGGTGGAACAAGATGGAAGCCCCGAACAAAAGAGCCCCCAAACTTTGATTAGCTGCTAATCCCCATGTTACAACCCCCAAACTACATCACGGTTACATCACGGTTACATCATGAAAGGGGAGGTCTGGTGGCAGTAATCTGAGCATCCTGGACCCTGCCCCATGGTTCTCCTTGCCTTCCACCAAACACCCATCAAGTGTAAAAAAGGAGATCTTTACATTTCCCTGTTTCCCAGCCAAGTTAATCCCACCCTTTTGTCTTCATCTGGGTTTGGTATTTCCGGAATGGCTACCTGTCTGCCACTCAGGTATCAGGATGCCAGGGATTATCACTCAGGCAGAGGGGCTGCTGAGGAGCTGAGCTCACAGGTCTATATGAATTTCTGAAGTTTTCCCAGTGAGCCAGTACTGAGATACATCCATCAGTGAATTGCCACATTTGGTATCATGCAGCAAAGGCCCTTCGAACAGAAACTGCGATGAAGTGTATTGTGGGGACAAATCACAAAAGTCACAAAAGTGATTGTGCTGCTTTTGGAAGTAGGCTGTATGTACATGATATCTGCTACAGGGGCACCCCCCCAACCTATACATAAATTCCTGCAACACCCTTATGGGGTATCCAAGAGCCCATATAGAGTCCATAAGGGGGTTCCCTATTGGTAGGAGAAAATAACAGAGGCTAACCAGAGTATATTCAAAACAAAAAAAATTCCTTCCAGTAGCACCTTAAAGACCAACTAAGTCAGTTCTTGGTATGAGCTTTCATGTGCATGCACACTTCTTCAGATACACTGAAACAGAAGTTTCCAGACCCTTCTATATAGTGAGAAGGTGGGGAGGGCTATTACTCAGAAGGGTGGTGGGATTGGGTGATTGGCAGATAGCTGTGATGAGCCTGTTGACGACTCTTAACGACTGCAATAGGTCTTACAGGGAGAAGCAAGGGGTGAAAAGGTGAAAAATGGCTTTGTCATGTATAATGTCACCACCCTTCTGAGTAATACCCCTCCCCACCTTCTCACTATATAGAAGGGTCTGGAAACTTCTGTTTCAGTGTATCTGAAGAAGTGTGCATGCACACGAAAGCTCATACCAAGAACTGACTTAGTTGGTCTTTAAGGTGCTACTGGAAGGAATTTTTTTTGTTTTGACTATGGCAGACCAACACGGCTACCTATCTGTAACCAGAGTATATTGAGAAGCAAAGCGGCTAATAAGCCTGATCTTTATTCAAGGAACTGAATTTCCGGCGCCGCAAAAGTGAGTCCCCACGCTGTGCTGGTTTAGCGCAGCACGCGGGGACTCGCCGAATGGGCAGCTTGGTTTGGGGGCGGCTTGGGGGCCGGTAAAACAACCACCATGGGCTGCTTGTGACCCATGGGCCTTAGGTTGCTGACCCCTGAATTAAACTTAAGCGTACTGGTTATGCTTAAGGGATGCGGGTGGTGCTGTGGGTTAAACCACAGAGCTTAGGACTTGCTGATCGGGAGGTTGGTGGTTCGAATCCCCACGACGGGGTGAGCTCCTGTTGCTCAGTCCCTGCTCCTGCCCACCTAGCAGTTCGAAAGCATGTCAAAGTGCAAGTAGATAAATAGGTACCACTCTGGCGGGAAGGTAAACGGCGTTTCTGTGCGCTGCTCTGGTTCACCAGAAGCGGCTTAGTCCTGCTGGCCACATGACCCGGAAGCTGTACGCCGGCTCCCTCAGCCTATAAAGCGAGATGAGCGCCGCAACCCCAGAGTCGGCCACGACTGGACCTAATAGTCAGGGGTCCCTTTACCTTTGTATTGGTTATATGAGGCTGGTTATCCCACAGTTCAAAGATGCATTCTGAGTCTTCCCTTCCCTTGCAGTCTCGCATTCTCAAACAGCAGCCGGGCGAGAGGAATTTCCACACTTTCTACCAGGTGAGCAAACCTCCAGAAGAGGACCCAACCTTTCCCCTTCCTGCTGGGATTTCTCCTCATTCCTCATTTGCTTCTCGGTACTCAGATTGTGTGTTGATGTTGCTCCCTTATCCCTCAAGATCTCAAAGCGATGTATGCCATCAGCTATATATTTTGGAAAGTGGTTTTCCGTCCATTTGTCCCCTAAAGGTTTGGAAGCCTCTTGAGATATCGTTGCCAAACTTGACTTGAGGGTTCCCAAGAGTGAACGCTGTGGTTTCCATCAATGTTTGACCGCCATTTTGAATCAAGAAGTCACTTTGGCATGGCTTTGCCCGTTTTTGGCATAGGTTCAGCTGTCACTCGAAATACTGTCGCTAAACATACCCTAAGGTGGGAGTAGAGGACTTTGCCAATGTTTGGACGCACAGCATCATTTTGATTCAATATGGCAGGCTGAAACAAGACCATGGTGTGACTGCGCCTGCTTTTTGTCATAGGTTTGGCCACCTCCTAAGATGCTGTTGCCAAACTTGGTACTCTTTGTCAATGTTTGGTTTCCAGGCACCATTTTGAATCAATATGGTGTACCAAAATGCGTTGTAACTTCACCTGATTTTTGGAGTAGCAGGCTCAAATTCACAAATTACACAATTCATTTGAAAATCAATATTTCTAAAAATTCCTGGGCAGCGCTGAGCACTCCTTACTAACGTGTATAAATATTAAAAGTATAAGTCATGGGTAGGCCAGATCTGGCTCAATCGCCTTCTAAATCCAGCCCACGGATAGTCCGGGAATCAGCATGAGTAGAATGTGTGCTTTTATTTATTTATTTATTTATTTTATTTTATTTTATTTATTTTTATTTTTATTCATTTTATAACACAAATAAAAAACACAAACAGAAAAGACAAACAATACGGACAAATTCTTGTCATATCCTGTTTTTGCTAAACATCTTTAAGTCGGCTTCCCCAGGTCAAATATATAAAAGGATGTCACATAGAGGAGGGAGAAAGGTTGTTTTCTGCTGCTCCAGAGAAGCGGACACGGAGCAATAGCTCCAAACTACAAGAAAGAAGATTCCACCTAAACATTAGGAAGAACTTCCTGACAGTAATAGATGTTCGACAGTGGAATTTGCTGCCAAGGAGTGTGGTGGAGTCTCCTTCTTTGGAGGTCTTTAAGCAGAGGCTTGACAACCATATGTCAGGAGTGCTCTGATGGTGTTTCCTGCTTGGCAGGGGGTTGGACTCGATGGCCCTTGGGGTCTCTTCCAACTCTAGGATTCTATTATTCTATGAAGTCCCACCTATCTGATTTTCATTTTACTTCATCTTTAGCAGTTTACATATATCATAATTTCTAAACATCTTTTTTTTTTAATCGCACATAAAATAACTTCACATTTTATCACTTACAAATAATACTATTTTGAAATACCCTATCTTCTACTTCTAACCCTACAGCCTATATCCACTTCCAAAGCTATTCTAAGGCATCTCTGGGTTATTTGTGGGGCATAGGAATTTGTTCATTTCCCGCCTTCAAAATATAGTCTGGCCCACCACATGGTCTGAGGGACAGTGGACCGGCCCCCTGCTGAAAAAGTTTGCTGACCCCTGATATGAGTGCTGGCTGGTTCAGGGCCTGGTAGGGCAGGAGGCCAGGAAGCCAACAGTAGATGGTGCCAGAGGCATCGACAGACAGAGTCAACTCTTTCCAGCTCTGCCCTCTTCCAGCCGTCATGAGTTCTAGTAACTTGCTGGCTTTTAAAGAAGGTAAAGGTAAAGGGACCCCTGACCGTTAGGTCCAGTCGTGGCCGACTCTGGGGTTGCAGCGCTCATCTCACTTTATTGGCTGAGGGAGCCAGCGTACAGCTTCCGGGTCATGTGGCCAGCAGGACTAAGCCGCTTCTGGCGAACCAGAGCAGCGCATGGAAACACCGTTTACCTTCCCGCTGGAGCTGTACCTATTTATCTACTTGCACTTTGATGTGCTTTCGAACTGCTAGGTTGGCAGGAGCAGGGACTGAGCAATGGGAGCTCATCCCGTTGCGGGGATTCAAAGAGTCAACTCTTTCCAGCTCTGCCCTCTTCCAGCCGTCATGAGTTCTAGTAACTTGCTGGCTTTTAAAGAAGGTAAAGGTAAAGGGACCCCTGACCGTTAGGTCCAGTCGTGGCCGACTCTGGGGTTGCAGCGCTCATCTCACTTTATTGGCCGAGGGAGCCGGCGTACAGCTTCCGGGTCATGTGGCCAGCAGGACTAAGCCTCTTCTGGCGAACCAGAGCAGCGCACAGAAACGCCAATTACCTTCCTGCATGGATCACGTTCGCAACCCAAGTGTCCACTGTATTAGTTTGCCCGTCTTCCCAGGTAAAGGTGAAAGGACCCCTTGTACATGGCGTGCTATCGGGTCCAGTCACGGACGACTCTGGGGTTGTGGCGCTTATCTCGCTTCCGGGTCATGGTAGCCAGCATGACTAAGCCGCTTCTGGTGAACCAGAGCAGCGCACGGAAACGCCGTTTACCTTCCCGCCGGAGTGGTACCTATTTATCTACTTGCACTTTGACGTGCTTTTGAACTGCTAGGTGGGCAGGAGCTGGGACTGAGCAACGGGAGCTCACCCCGTCGCGGGGATTTGAACCGCCGACCTTCTGATCAGCAAGTCCTAGGCTCTGTGGTTTAACCCACAGTGCAAAGAAACAACACAGCAAATGCAGAGTTCTGGTGCACAATTAGATTTAGCATTTCAGGCCACAATTTTATATTGCTCCCTTGTGTGCATGCCTCCCTCCTTCTGCATGTCGCATTTTTGTCCAACAACACAACTTCAGAATCTGGCTGGTCAGACTTGGGTTCGAAAGCTGCTGTGCTGGGCTGTTTACGAGAGAGTTCTTTCTTGCAGTTACTCCTTGGAGCCTCGGACTCTTTGCTGGAGTCCCTCCACCTGAGAAGGGATCCGGCAGCCTACAGGTTCACCAGAGAAGGTGCCAACAACCACGTAAGTTTCCCAGGGGGTTCATTTCCCCCCAAAACACCTTTTAAAAATGCTTCCGACCAATTCCAGCTTTTCCCAGGCTAATTAATCTGCACACATCTTCTCCTCGCCCCCCGTCTCTCCTAGTTTATTATAATTAAACATGTAAAGGTTAATAAACTGATACACTCCAGAGTTAGTAGGTTGGTATTATAACATTTATTAAAATAATGCTATGGGTTAATAGAAACAGCAAAGAACCAAAGAATTAAAATGCAAGCTCTGTAAAAACCCAACTAAAACCCAGATATGTCTAATGTATTCAATCCAGTAGCTAATTAAAAGCCCAAAGACAACACTCCCAATATAATAATAAAGTACTGCAAAACAATTTTCAGTTATCAAAACTGTGGGTTTTGCATTTTTGTATCCATTTCTCAATCAGGAAAAAAATTCTTCTGAATGCTACCGTATTTTTCGCCCTATAGGACGCACTTTTCCCCCTCCAAAAATGAAGGGGAAATCTGTGTGCGTCCTATGGGGCGAATGCAGGCTTTCGCTGAAGCTTGGAGAGCGAGAGGGGTCGGTGCGCACCAATCCCTCCTTCTCTCCAGGCTTCAGGAAGCTATCAGCAAGCCTGAGGAGCCTGTGGGAGTTCCCGCAGGGCTCCCTAGGCTGCGGATAGCAGCCTGCTGCCCGGAGCGCAGGGCGCTGTGCGGGTCCCGGGGGGAAGGTTACCGTTGACGTAGTCAAAGTCCAGTCCTGGGTCACTAGCCTGGAAGCAGTTCACAAGGAGCGAGGCGAGGTCCGAAGCAGGAAGCCGGGCGGGGACAGGAACACTGGAGGGTCAGGTCTGGGTCCGGGCAGGAACAGGTACTCAACAATGACGTTGCTCCCGCAACCTGGGACCGGGCTGACTGGCCTTTATCTTCTCTGAGGCCAGGGGCGGTCCCGGCCCCCAGGAGACCCGTCTCTCCTGGCCTTAAGGCGAGCACTCCTCCTGGGAGAAACCAGTTCCCTCCGCCTCTCTGCCCTGAGCCTCTGCAGTTCAGGAGAGGCTGAAGGGTTACTGGGCCCAGGGGGAGACTCACCTGTAGGCACTGAGTCCTCAACCACCTCTGGAGCCAGAGTGGATTCACCTGGTGCCTGCTCCTGAGGATCCGGCACAGGTGTAGGCGCTTCAGAATCAAGGCCCTGCCCCAGCTCAGCCGGCCCTGGAGGCGGGGACTCCTGTGCAGGCTGGGATTCCTCCGGTTCAGCCTCTGAATCGGATTCCCAGGCCATCACAGGCGCGCTGAAGCAGAGCGCCCCGCACTTCGGGCAGATATCCGCAGCCTAGGGAGCCCTGCAGGAGTTCCTGCAGGGCTCCCTAGGCTGCGGATAGCAGCCTGCTGCCCGGAGCGCGGGGCACGCTGAAGCAGAGCGCCCCACGCTTCGGGCAGACATCGGGTAGCCCCACAAGCTCGGGGGACAGCGGGGAGGCGCAGTGCCGCCATCCCACTCTTCCCCGACCTGGTTTGGAGGCTGGTGCTAGGGAGAAGCGGCTTCTCTCCAGCGCCAGCCCCAAAAGCTCGGGGGACAGCAGGGAGGCGGAGCGCCGCCATCCCGCTGTTCCCCGACCTGGTTTGGATTCCCCGACCTGGTTTTGGGGGGGAATAAAGGAATTTCCCCCCTTTATTTCCCCCCCAAAAAACTAGGTGCGTCCTATGGGCCGGTGCGTCTTATGGGACGAAAAATACGGTATATAACATACATATAAAACAAGATAGAAAAATACATTATAAACTTGTAACACATCTGATCTATCAGCAGGTATCTTGGAGCATCAAGTAACACAAGAATTTGCCTTTAATAATAATAATAAGCCTCTTCAGCAGAGAGGAAATAAAAAGCACATGACACCTCAAGTTTCATATCCCCCAAATACTAAATCAATGGGTTATTTTGGTAAAAAAACAAAACAGAACGAAGAAACCTTCCCTTACCCTGGGATCCAAGGTATATTTTTAATTTTAGGATCCAAGTATAGCGTTTTTCTTGTTGAATGGAGTGGCAGGATTACTGCAAGAGCAGAGACTCCAAACTGCCACTGGGGGGCACTGACCTTTCATTCCCCACTGAAAGCTTTCCATTCCCAGCTTGTCTTGGAGGAATAAATGCTGTGCTTTTTTCCCTGGGGGTACGCATACCCCTAAACATTTTGGGAATCTAAGTTTGGCCTCACTGAGGGGCATTATTTCAATAGGAGTAGGATAATGAGAGTACCCCTAAATATATTTTTTTTTAAAGAAAAAAGCACGGAATAAATGGAATTTTAAAAGGCAAACCCGAAAGAGTTCATCTAGCTCTGTGGTTCTGCAAAGCTTTTTTGGGCTGCCGCCCCTTTGATGCCAGAAATCCACCCCATTGCCCATTATCCTACCCTATAAAATGCATTCTTCAGAATACCTGTCTGCACAAGCGAGATAATTACACAATGTTCAAAGCAAGAACAATCAATTGCACATTTATCCGAAAACTAATCCGTTCATGTTTTTATATATATGTAAAAAGTTTTCCTGGCAGTGCCCAAGCATCATTATTTTTGTTTCCCCCTCTTTTCTTCCTCCTCATTCATTCCTTTCCGGTTCTCCCCGGCATCCCCTTGCAACCCTAGTCCTCGGGGAGCGAGAAATCCAGCCACCGGGCCGTTGCAGACGCCATGACCGTGATCGGTTTCACTTCGGAAGAGATCAACTCCGTCTACAAGATCCTGGCGGCCATTTTGCACTTGGTAAGTGAAGGGGGGTGTTGTGTTGCTTGCTGGCACCAGGAACATAGCTGTCAACTTGCAGATTTGAAAATAAGGGACCAGCAGCCAAAATAAGGGACCAGCAGCCCAAATAAAGGATTTTCCGGGCACAGGTATGTTCAACTTCTGAGCCCCTCCGAGCCAAAGGCTGAAAGCCCAGCCAGCAGCCAAACGAAGCCTCAAGCGGTGGTTCCCACAGCGCAGCAACCCAGCAAAGGGGATGCAGCAAGGAAAACCACCGTCATCTCTCCGCTGGGAAGCGCTGAGCAAAGGCGAGTCCCCAGGCAACGCGGCCGATTTGATCGGCACAAGGCGTGCAAGCTCCACCCCCCAGTCATTCTTAGACTCCTTATTGGGTGAGCAACGCGCCAAGCAACACAGTTGGAGTCTCCCTCCTCCCTGGCCGGCATACCCCACAAGTGTCACAAAAAACCCGGTTTTTCTTGTGACATGACAGCAGACATTTTGGGTGCTGCGATCTCGCATGATTTCATGCCACGATCTTTTCCCGGGGCCACAATCTCACTTGGTGCCCCAAAACACACTTTTTGGGTGCCATGACTGGGGAAAAAACTATTGGGGGGGGGAACTGTGGTACAAAATTGCATAAAATCACAGCACCCAAAATGGCTCCCATCCTCTTGCAATCAAAAACAGGAAGATGGCGTCCTGGTTTTTGCCTTGAATGTGTTGGAGGGTATGGCTTGGGAGCATTATGGTCTGCTTATGTGGAACAGGGCAATGCTGTATTTGGGATTCTGAGCCCAGTTTTTGAGAATATTTCTGCTGAAGACTCCCTTTGAGTTACACTGCAAAGATCTGTGACTTGAGAGTCTTGTCTCTGTGGTTTGGTCCTGAAAACTCTTGTCCAAAAAACCCTTTGGTATCTTATGGGAAAGGAGTGATTGACATTTTATGGTTTGGTCCATTTAATTTCAGGTTTCATATACCCTCATACCGAAATAAAACACTTGTTTGATAAACCTTATCTTTCCCCAGAATCCCAGGAAGCATGTTTATTTCAGAATCAAATGAAGCACATTATTTCACTCAAAGAATGCTGGGAAATGTAGTTTGTTAAGAGCTGCTGCTCTGCGAAGGGTAAATTGCACTGCCCAGAATGCTTTGAGGGAAAGAATGTGTTTCGGATGTGCAGAATCAGGTTCGTTATCCAACTTGGGAGATCCCTGATTCTTTTTTTTTTTAATAATAATATTTATTAAAGTTTCAAAAAAGTTACAAAAATGAGAAAAAAGGGGAAAAAAGAAAAGGAAAAGAAAACAAGAGAACAGAAAATACAAAATACAGAAAAGTAAAAACAATTAAAAACATTTCCATCTTTCCATGTTTTGTCTTTCATTTACTTGTGTCCCTGACCTCCTCACACCTCCCTTTTTTGTATTCTAGTTCAATTAAATATTTCAGCAAATCCTTTCCAGCTTGCTTTTTATCCTAATAATTTATCTTAATGTACTATAATTTTACATTCTCGTTTCACCAATTAAAAAATCAATTTTTACCTAATCTTTTATATCGTTTCTGCTAAAACCACATTACTTCATTCCAACATCCTTCTAACATTCCTGGATCTTACAATGTTTGGGAGATCCCTGATTCAATCCACTGACAGTGACCGCCATTTTGGAGGAAGCTTTCGTCCGGTGCTCTGGTGCAAAACCAGCTGACTTGCTCTGGACTCTAAAACTGGAATGTTCCAATTACCTGCAGTTACATAAGAGTATTCAGTCGTAACTCTGGATGCAAACGGGATCCGTTCCAGAGCTTCGTTCACATCCTGAAGAGAACGCAACCTGCGTCCGCGAATGTGCGTGTCGCAATTCGCTGTTTCTGCGCATGCGCGTGACATCATTTTGAGTGTTTGCGCATGCACAAGCGGCAAAACCCGGAAGAAATGCGTCCCGTTACTTCCGGGTCGGCGCGGAGCGCAACCCGAAACGCTCAACCTGAAGCAACTTTAACCTGAGGTATGACTGTATATTTAAAGAAGATAAATACAGTGGTACCTCGGAAGTCGAACGTAATCCATTCTGGAAGAGCGTTCAACTTCCAAAACATTCGATTTCCGAGGCACAGTTTCTGATTGGCTCTTGTAATCAGAAGAGCCAATCAGAAGCTGCTTGTCTGCCACGTCAGACGTTCGGCTTCTGAAAAATGTTCGAAAACCGGAACGCGTATGTCAGAACTGCCCTAGGTCCCAGCTCACAAAGGACCAACGCCAGGTCGTTGTTATATATACAAAAGTCTTTATTGAAGTTCAGTTTCCATTTTAAAGCCTTGGCGCGTAGCACTACGTCTTAAACTCTAGACCGCCGAAGCTCCGTCTGAATCTCCTCCCCTTCCACACCAGTTTAAGACTCTAGCCTTGCTCCACCTCCTCCTTAGCTCCTTCCTCCTCTGGGCCCTCCTGCCCGCTGGGGTCTCAGCCTTCCTGGACTCCTCTGACGCTGATTCCCCGGATTCACTCCCCACCCTCCGGCGGGCTTTAGGACCTGGTTCCCTATCCGGGCTACCTGCTGTGCCGCTCGCCTGTACATTTGAACTTGGCGCGCGCGCCCAGCCGGCAACCTTCCTTTCGACTGTTCCCTCGCTCCCCGATGGAGGCGTGGTCAGCCCTAACTCATCTCCTCTCTCCCCCCTGGAGGAGACGCTGGCCCTGATACCTGGGATTCTTCCCCCCCACTACGCTCTGGTGGGGAAGCTGGTCCTGACCTCCACCCGCTGCTCTGGGAGTCACCGCTGGCCCCTTGCTCCTGGCGCGTCCCCCCTGGGACCCCCCTTGCCCTGGCCATCGGCGCCCCCCTCTGGGAATCTTCTGATTCGCTGGAAAGGCTCATGGAATCTCTTGGGCCACTGTCATCTTCTCCCACGCTGCCCTCAGACTCCTCCCCTTCGCTCTCCATTTCCTCTCTTCCCTGTGCCTCTGCTCCTGAGCCCCTGACAGCGTACTTCCGGGGTTTCGACCGAAATGTTTGGCAACGGAGACGATCGAAAACCAAGGTTTGACTGTAAATGAGTAAATTAAGTGAATATGGTTATGCAGAAGATATTAAAAATAAACTTAAGAAACCGCAGAAAGAGAGGGAAGGATGTCAAGTTTTAAAATGTCAAGATATATATATATCTGGAATGTTCCATGATCCAATCAGAAGCCGGGATGGCTTCTGTAATTCCAGGATGTCCCGCTTAAATCGGGACGATTCAGTGATATGTGCTTCTGATTGATTGCTCTTCTCTCGCCGGACTTCCCAGGGCAATGTGTGCTTTGCCGCCACGGGGGACGACGTGGAGATAGAAAACGCCGAACTGGTGCCCTACCTGGCCGAGCTGACCTCCACGGATCCAGAAAGTCTCCTCAACACACTCCTCTACCGGACAGTGGCCACCGGGGGCGGGGAAGTCATCCAAAAGGGCCACAGCGCCAAGGAGGCCAACTACGCAAGGGATGCTTGCGCCAAGGTAGTAGCTATGGCAAGGTGTGGGAATGTTCAGGGAGGCAGGAGAGGATATATTGTTTAATCATAGCCTTCCTAACTTGTGTTAGCAAGTCCCTTTACTTAGCAGAGTGCATTTTCCTTTTAAACACACAGTGGTTAGCTTCTTTCAAGCTTGTTTAAGCTTCTCAATACAGTGGTACCTCGGGTTACATACGCTTCAGGTTACAGACTCCTCTAACCCAGAAATAGTACCTCGGGTTAAGGGCTTTGCTTCAGGATGAGAACAGAAATCTTGTGGCGGCAGCAGGAGGCCCCATTAGCTAAAGTGGTGCTTCAGGTTAAGAACAGTTTCAGGTTAAGAACGGACCTCCGGAACGAATTAAGTACTTAACCCGAGGTACCACTGTATAGGATTCCTGGCAAACCCCTTTTCTCCCCTTTAAAAAGAATAGACACGACACACTTCTTGTGTAAAGTATTATAAAAGAAGTTCCAGTTATAGATAGGTAGCCGTGTTGGTCTGCCATAGTCAAAACAAAATAAAAAAATTCCTTCCAGTAGCACCTTAAAGACCAACTAAGTTAGTTCTAGGTATGAGCTTTCGTGTGCATGCACACTTCTTCAGATACTTCTTCAGATGTATCTGAAGAAGTGTGCATGCACACGAAAGCTCATACCTAGAACTAACTTAGTTGGTCTTTAAGGTGCTACTGGAAGGATTTTTTTTATTATAAAAGAAGTTTACTCACACATTCAGTTCACACATTCAGCTCATGCAGCAGTCACAAAATAACCTTTAAAGGGGTTCTGACATTGATGCTTCTGTGAGGATAGGAATGAGACAAGTACAAAAGAGGGTCCCTATTTCCACTTGTAAGATGCTAGAATCTTCAACACTGCTTATTACTTTGGTAATCCAGATAGCATTTTTTTTGTCTACTCTCCCATATCTGAGCTCATCAATCTGGTTTGCTTGTCACAGCAAGCCAAAATATAGTGTTGGTGGATGTTGTTCAAAATTCAAAGTTTGAAAATACCGTATTTTTCTGTGTATAAGACTAGGTTCCCCCCCCCAAAAAAATGTCCAAAATTTGGGGGTGTTTTATACACGGATAGATCTTCCCCCATTTTCTTAAATTGGAGTCCCCAAACATAGGGGGTGTTTTATACATGGGGGCGTCTTATAGATGGACAAATACGGTATATACATGTGGAACTACCCCATATGGGAGTTAGTCCCAGGGACTCCAGACAGGCAGCCACTGCTATTCACATGGCGAAAGCAAGATGGAAAAGAGAGAGAGTGGTGCCTGCCTTGCCCCTTTTGATACCTGGGCAGGTAAGGTCACGCCCAACTCTAGTCACATGCAGAGGAAGTTTGTCCCAGCTCAGGAGGAAACAGGAAGTTTTCTACTGACTGGAGCAAACATCCCCTTTCATGTCCCCTCTAGGAATGTTGTAAAGGTAAAGGTACCCCTGACCATTAGGTCCAGTCGCGGACAACTCTGGGGTTGCGGCGCTCATCTCACTCTATAGGCTGAGGGAGCCGGCGTACAGCTTCCAGGTCATGTGCCCAGCATGACTAAGCCACTTCTGGCGAACCAGAGCAGCGCACGGAAACGCCGTTTACCTTCCCGCTGGAGCAGTACCTATTTATCTACTTGCACTTGACATGCATTTGAACTGCTAGGTTGTCAGGAGCTGGGACCGAACAACGGGAGCTCACCCCGTCCTGGGGATTTGAACTGCTGACCTTCCGATCGGCGAGTCCTAGGCTCTGTGGTTTAGACCACAGCGCCACCCGTGTCCCAGGAATGTTGTACTTGACTGCTATCTATGTGTCACATCCCACAGAAGGTAGGAGGTGCGGACCCATAACCAGGATACCTGAAGTACCGTCTCCCTCCTTATTTATTTAATCCATTTACTCATTATGTTTATGTTCCATCTTTTTCTGCAAGGAGCTCAAAGTGGTTCTCTCCCTAGAAAGTAAAGTGTCAGAGCTGCCCTAGGTCCCAGCTCACAAAGGACCAACGCCAGTTCTTGTTATATACAAAAGTCTTTATTGAAGTTCAGTTTTGATTTCAAAGCCGTGGCGCGCAGCTCTACGTCTTGAACTCTAGACCGCTGGAGCTCCGTCTGAATCTCCTCCCCCCAGACACCAGTTTAAGTCTCTAGCCTTGCTCCACCTCTTCCTCTGCTCTTTCCTCCTCTGGGTCCGCCTGTCCGCTGGGGTCTTGCCCTTTCTGGACTCTTCTGACGCTGAGTCCCCTGAGTCTTCCCCCTGCCTCCGGCGGGCTTTAGGACCTGGTTCCCAATCCGGGTTTTCTGCTGTCCCGCGCGCCTGTACATTTGAACTTGGTGCCCGCGCCCAGCCAGCAACCTTCCTCCTGACCGTTACACTGCTCCTGTCACTGCTTCCCCCTTCGGGGGTGCCAGCTGGAACTGACTTCCCCTCCGTTCCCTCACTCTCGGATAGAGGCGTGGCCAGCCCTGACTCATCTTCTCTCCCTGCTGGAGGAGACGCTGGCCCTGATACATGGGACTCTTCTCCCCCACTACGCTCTGGTGGGGGAGCTGGTCCTGATCTCCCGCTGCTGCTTTGGGAGTCCCCGCTGGCCCCTTGCTTCTGGGGCGTCCCCCCTGGGACCCCCCTTGCCCTGGCCATCGGCGCCCCCTTCTGGGAATCTTCTGAATCGCTGGAGAAGCTCATGGAATCTCTCGGGCCACTGTCATACTCCCCTATGCGGCCCTCCGATTCTTCCCCTTCGCTCTCCATTTCCTCTCTCCCCTGTGCCTCTGCTCCTGAGCCCCTGACATAAAGTTATATTAATTTCAAGATAAATTTACAGGACAAAAATTTGAAAAGAGGGAAAGGATTTGCTGAAATGGATAATTGACTTAGAATACAAAAAAGGGAGGTGTGAGGAGGTCAGGGAAATAAGTTAATGAAAGGTCAGTAATGGGAAGATTTGTTGCATTTTTATGGATTGTTTTTTTTGCTTAATGGATTTCAATTCTCTGTTTTATGTTCTTTTTGATTTTTCCTTTTCCCCCTCTTTGTATTTCATCTTTTCATGTGTGGGTTTTTTTTTTTTTACTTTTCTTGTTGTATTTCCAAAAACTTTAATAAATATTTTATCAAACAACAACAACAACAAAGTGGTTCTCTCCCTCCCCATTTAAGCCCCACAACAACCCTGGGGAGGTAGGTTCAGCTGAGAGGCCGTGACTGGCGTTCCAGTAGTAGGAAACCAATGCAGAAATGCCTGTTCTTGTGTTGCCACCCTCCGGACCTCTTGCAAAGGAGGCACACGGTGGTCTCACGATGGTCTCCTGAGGCATTTAAAGCCTTTGAAATCTGAAAACTCTGTTCAGCCAAAAGATGGCACGGCCATCACCGTGTTTTCCCCTACAGGCCTTCTATGAGCGTCTATTCTGCTGGATCGTGGCCCGCATCAACACGGTCATCGAGGTCAAGAACTACGATGCCCGAATCCATGGCAAGAATACGGTGATTGGAGTCCTGGACATCTATGGCTTTGAGATCTTTGACAACAATAGGTAGGTGTCTTTCACCCCCTGAGGCAAACAAAATACAGTTCTGCACCTCCTTCTGCACTACACATTTAAAGCAGTGTGATAACTATTTAAACAGTCGTCGCTTCCCTCAAAGGATCCTGGGAGATGTAGTTTGTTAAGGATGCTGAGCCCACAAATTCTCAATGGGATTTACGTTTGGGGAATTCCCTGGCCAATCAAGTACCTGTAATTTGTCATGAATTTCTTCACCGCTTTCGATGTGTGACAGGGGGCTAGGTCCTGCTGCAATATCCCAGTACGGTCAGGATTCCTCTTTTCCATCTCTGGAATAACTCTCTTTTGTAGAACCTCAATATATTCAATATATTCCTTCTGTTGGCTGCAGGCTTCTGACACCATAATAACTGAAGCATCCCTAAAACATCTTCTTTTGTGGGTGCTTGACAGACTGATCGATGTGGCAATCACGAAGCTTTTCTCCCTGTGACCTTCGAACATGCTGATTTTGTTTCAATTAATTTGCACAAGGGTGTGTGAAGTGAACGGGGCCTTTCTCCTCTTCCATACCACTGACCGTCTTCCTGGCGCTCCTCTGAAACTCTTCCAAACTGCCAACGCTCTTTCCGAAAGTGTGACGCCCAGAATTAGGCCTGCTCAAATTTGGGTTCCCTGATCCTAAAATGACATTGATGGACAAGCATTTCAGGGCCACTCTGCCCCGCGAAAATGCGTCATTAACCTATGGAACTCACTGTCACAAGATGCGACGATAGCCACTGGCTCAGGTGACTTGAAAAGAAAATTAGACAAATGTGTGGGCTGTCTGGTCAATAACTTGTAGTCGTGACGGCTATATAGAAATATTATTTAGACCCAGAGGCACTATGGCATTAAAACTGAACCCGGGTTCAAATCTCTGCCGTGAAGCTTACAGGCTCACCTTCCATAATAATTACCGTATTTTTTGCTCTATAAGACTCACTTTTTCCCTCCTAAAAAGGAAAGGGGAAATGTGTGTGCGTCTTATGGAGCGAATGCAGGCTGCGCAGCTATCCCAGAAGCCAGAACAGCAAGAGGGATTGCTGCTTTCACTGCGCAGCGATCCCTCTTGCTGTTCTGGCTTCTGAGATTCATAATATTTTTTTTCTTGTTTTCCTCCTCCAAAAACTAGGTGTGTCTTGTGGTCTGGTGCGTCTTATAGAGCGAAAAATACGGTACCGTAAATAAGTCTGGACTCTGCCACTTAGCTATGGTTTTGCCCTGGGGTGTAGAATCCCCTTTGCTCTGTGGGGTGCAGATTGGGGTCCTGAGTCTCTCCTGCTCCCTCTCCCTTTCAGCTTTGAGCAGTTCTGCATAAACTACTGCAACGAGAAGCTGCAGCAGCTGTTCATCGAGCTGATCCTGCAGCAGGAGCAGGAGGAGTACCAGCGCGAGGGGATCGAGTGGCAACACGTGAGTCGTGGTGGCCGGTGAGGGGGAGATCATGGCAGGATGGGAAAGGTGTGGGGTTTTTTTGGTTACATGTTTTGTGGTTTTATGTTGTGAACTGCGCTGTGATCTTTGGGTGAAGGGTGATACAGCGGTACCTCAGCTTACAGACGCTTCAGGTTACAGACTCCGCTAACCCAGAAATAGTACCTCGGGTTCAGAACTTTGCTTCAGGATGAGAACAGAAATTGCGCGGTGGCAGCAGCGGGAGGCCCCATTAGCTAAAGTGGTACCTCAGGGTAAGAACAGTTTCAGGTTAAGAACGGACCTCCAGAATGAATTAACTCCTATTTGGGGACTTCCCTGGCTCTTTTCTGGCCCACGTATGCCCAGTCTGGATAGTCGTCCTTGGTGAAGATATGACGTTTTCATCCCCAAAAAGTTTTTGATTGGAGTTTCTACTGAAATGAGGCTGCATTTTAATGTTGCATTTTAATCTTGTTTTTAAATTGTATCTTAAGCAATTGTTTTTATACCTGGTGTTAGCCGCCCTGAGCCCGGTTTTGGCTGGGGAGGGCGGGGTATAAATAACATTTTTTATTATTATTATTATTAACCCGAGGTACCACTGTATATCAGTCTAATAAAAAATAACAACCACAGAGTCCCCAATCTGGGATTTCACAGGAGAACTGCATGAGTCTTAACCCTTTGCTTATCTAGCAACAAGTGGAATTTTATTTTGGCTGCAATACTATTCCCCACACTACCCCTGAGTCACAGACCTTCCGAAAGGTGCCCCAGAGACTTTGTTTTTACAGTTTTCCCGCCTCTCGCCCTTGACAGATTGAATATTTCAACAACCAAATCATTGTGGACCTGGTGGAGGAGCCGCACAAGGGCATCATTGCTGTGCTGGATGAGGCCTGCCTGACTGGGGGGAAAGTCACCGACACCCTGTTCCTGGAGTCCATGAATGCCAGGCTTGGCAAACACCCACACTATACCAGCAGGAAGGTAAGGTAGAGGTAAAGGGACCCCTGACCATTAGGTCCAGTCGTGGCTGACTCTGGGGCTGCGGCGCTCATCTCGCTTTACTGGCCGAGGGAGCCAGCGTACAGCTTCCGGGTCATGTGGCCAGCAGGACTAAGCCGCTTCTGGAGAACCAGAGCAGCACACGGAAACGCCGTTTACCTTCCCGCTGGAGCGGTACCTATTTATCTACTTGCACTTTGACGTGCTTTTGAACTGCTAGGTGGGCAGGAGCAGGGACCGAGCAACGGGAGCTCACCCTGTTGCGGGGATTCGAACCGCCAACCTTCTGATTGGCAAGTCCTAGGCTCTGTGGTTTAACCCACAGCGCCACCCGCGTCCCTAAGGAGGGGATATCTCGAAGCAAAACAGAGGCAGTTCCCCACCCCTCTTCAGCACATGAGCCAAAGGAAGGAACCGAATTAATCTGAGCCTTGAAAAGCACATAGAGCTGGAAGGAAAAGTGGGCAAGAGCACCATTCTTCCAACTTCCTCCATTGACTCTATGGCTGGTTCAGCGCCAGATTTAGGTTTGATGAGGCCCTAAGCTACTGAAGGTAATGGGGCCCTTTAGATGTCCAGCTGTCCTTTGTCAACAACAAACTGTCACTGTTTTTGTGTGTGTTATGTATATGTTATATGGTAATTTATGGACCTCATAGGTATCGAAAGCCATTTGCACATGCAGAATGTAGGCACCCTATATATGTTGTTGTTGTTTAGTCGTGTCCGACTCTTCGTGACCCATGGACCTCCTGCAGTTTGGTCAAACTCATGCTGGTAGCTTCCAGAACACTGTCCCACCATCTCGTCCTCTGTCGTCCCCTTCTCCTTGTGCCCTCCGTCTTTCCCAACATCAGGGTCTTTTCCAGGGAGTCTTCTCTTCTCATGAGGTGGCCAAAGTCTTGGAGCCTCAGCTTCAGGATCTGTCCTTCCAGTGAGCACTCAGGGCTGATTTCCTTCAGAATGGAGAGGTTTGATCTCCTTGCAGCCCATGGGACTCTCAAGAGTCTCCTCCAGCACCAGAATTCAAAAGCATCCATTCTTCGGCGATCAGCCTTCTTTATGGTCTAGCTCTCACTTCCATACATCACTACTGGGAAAACCAGAGCTTGAACTATGCGGATATTTGTGAGCAAACCAGGCGAGCAGGTGGGGCCCATGACTAGGAGCCTACACAACACAAAACACTGCTGCTGTATGTAGGTTTGATTTTTTATTTGCTTTTTATCTTATATTTTGGAATTGTACATCCAAGTTTTTCCCCTTTAAATTTTTTTGGGGCCCCCCAAAAGAGTGGGGCCCTAAGCTATAGCTTGTTTAGCTTATACGTAAATCCGGCACAGGTCAAGGGAGAGAAAGGAAATCTCCAGGGGAACAGAGTAGCCTGTTCCACTGTTGAGCAGTTCTTTCTGTCTATTTATACAGATCTTTTCTATAGCAGTATATATATATAATCTAAGTAGTTTATAGCAATACCTTAACATGGATAGAACATTGATAGGTAATGGTAAAGGGACCCCTGACCATTAGGTCCAGTCGTGACCGACTCTGGGGTTGCGGCGCTCATCTCGCTTTATTGGCCGAGGGAGCCGGCGTACAGCTTCCAGGTCATGTGGCCAGCATGACTAAGCCGCTTCTGGCGAATCAGAGCAGCACACAGAAACGCCGTTTACCTTCCCGCCAGAGCAGTACCTACTTATCTACTTGCACTTTGATGTGCTTTTGAACTGCTAGGTTGGCAGGAGCAGGGACCGAGCAACAGGCGCTCACCCCGTCGCGGGGATTCGAACCGCCGACCTTCTGATCAGCAAGCCCTAGGCTCAGTGGTTTAGACCACAGCACCACCCGCTTCCCTCTAGAACATTGATAGAGCATTGCAAAAGAAAATCAAACAAAAATAAATGTGCAGTGGAAGCTGGATCCTTGGCAGCAAAATAAAGATGCTCTTCATCATAAAGAAGTCGCAATCAAATACAGAAATACAATGGAAAAACATTGAAAGCATTGTTAGCAGCTGAGCAAAATCGCTGTGATCCAAGCGGCGCCCACACTCCACACACCCCCAACAGTGACTTCTCCAAACACAAACTAAGCAGCTTCCCACATACAGACGTCACTTTCCACCCTCCCAGCCATTCATACCCATATTAGCAGAGCTACCTCCTCCGGAAGGAACCAAGAAGACCTAAACTTCAATAAAGAGTGGGGAAATTTTTATAATTTATCTAGGAGATCACTGTGAACCAGGCACCCCCAAATTCGGCCCTTCAGATGTTTTGGGACTACAACTCCCATCATTCCTAGCTAATAATAATAATAATAATAAATTTTATTTATATCCCTCCCTCCCCTGCCAGAGCTAGGCTCAGGGCGGCTAACACCAATAAAATCACAGTAAAAACATAATAGGGGAAAAAGAGAGACGGGGGGGCGGGGAACCCAATTTAAAATACAGGTTAAAATGCAATTTAAAATGCAGCCTCATTATAAAATAGCCGATAAATCAAGACCATAAGGGGAGGGAAACAGGAGGGTCAGACTGAGTCCAAAGCAAAGGCCAGGCGGAACAGCTCTGTCTTGCAGGCCCTGCAGAAGGATGTCAAGTCCCGCAGGGCCCTGGTCTCTTGGAACAGAGCGTTCCACCAAGTCGGGGCCAGTACTGAAAAGGCCCTGGCCCTAGTTGAGACCAATCTAACCACCTTGCGACTTGGGACCTCCAAAGTGTTGTCATTTGTAGACCTTAAGAGGACCAGTGGTCAGGGATGATGGGCAATCGAAGTCCCGGCAGGGGATGTCGGGACTGGGGGTAAGATAGAGGGGTGGGAGCAGGAACGGGGGTCCAGAAGCCAGGAGTCAGGAAGCCAAGGGTCCGAGGGTCAGAAAGCAAGGAGTCACAAAGTCAGGGGTCCAAGGATCAAGAAGCAGGGAGTCAAGAAGCCGAGGTTCATGGATCAGGAAGCAAGAAGCCAAGGCAAGAAACATGTTGCTGTGGCAAAAAGCCGAAGGGAAATGCTGACCTTATATCCCTTCCCGGCTCTTGCCAGAAGGAACTGCCAGAAGGCTGGACCTCAGCGTCCGGGCAGAACAATGGGGGTGGAGACGCTCCTTCAGGTATATTGGGCCGAAGCCCTTTAGGGTTTGAAAGGTCAGCACCAACACTTTGAATTGTGCTCAGAAAGGTACTGGGAGCCAATGCAGATCTCTCAAGACTGGTGTTATGTGGTCCTGGCGGCCGCTCCCAGTCCCCAGTCTAGCTGCCACATTCTGCATTAGTTGTAGTCTCCGGGTCACCTTCAAAGGTAGCCCCACATAGAGCGCATGGCAGGAGTCCAAGCGAGACATAACTAGAGCATGCACCACTGGCGAGACAGTCTGCGGGCAGGGAGGGTCTCATCCTGCGTACCAGATGGAGCTGGTAGACAGCTGCCCTGGACACAGAACTGACCTGTGCCTCCATGGACCGCCGTGAGTCCAAAATGACTCCCAGGCTGCACATCTGGTCCTTCAGGGACACAGTTGTCCCAATCAGGACCAGGAAGTCCCACACACCTGCCTCCTGTTCCCCCAAAACAGTACTTCTGTCTTGTCAGGATTCAACCTCAATCCATTAGCCGCCATCCATCCTCCAACCGCCTCCAGACACTCGCACAGGACCTTCACCGCCTTCACTGGTTCCGATTTGAAAGAGAGATAGAGCTCTGTATAGTGCCACTCAGTGCAAGAGGCTAAGCCAGTACAGAGATCTAACCTTCGTTGGGGGACAGGGGGGAAAGTGGTTCCATTGGTGTTAGTGCTGAAGTCCATTGCTTTAGATAGAGGTGGGTGAATGAGCAGCCTGAAAATTATATTTCCATGACACAGAGCAGAGGCTAGTAGCCATCGACAGCCTGATCTCATCCATGAATTTGTCCAATTGTCTTTTAAAGCCATTTTAAAGTTGGTGGCCATCACTGTGTCCTGTGGCAGGGAGTTCCGTAGACGAACCATGCTCTCTGTGGAGAAGTCCTTCCTATTTTCGCCTGCCCTGATTCTCCCCACATTCAGCTTCACTGCATGGCCGTGAGTTCCATTGTGAATGGAGCTGAATCTTCTTCGCAGTGATATGTTTCAGTTTCATGTTGTGAACCGCCCTGAGATTTACAGCTATAGGGAGGTCAAATGAATGAATGAATGAATGAATGTCTGCTTCCTTTCTCCTGCCTGCAGCTTAATCCTGCTGACAAGTCCATGGATTTCGGACGCGATTTTCGCATTAAGCACTACGCAGGAGATGTCACGTGAGTTTTGCTCTGGCTTGATGGTTATACTCCATTATTTGTGGAAGGGGGCATTGGGTTTGTAATAATAATAATAATAATAATAATAATAATAATAATAATAATAATAAAATAAATAAATAAATAAAATGACGTCATGCGCACAAGTGGTGAATCGCGACCCGCCCATGTGCAGATGCAGGTTCTGTTCGCTTCGGGATGCAAACAGGGCTCCGGAACGGATCCTGTTTGTATCCAGAGGTACCACTGTAGTTGTTCGTCTCTTGTACATCTGCTGGGAGGGTGTTCCACAGGGAGGGCGCCACCACCGAGAAGGCCCTCTGCCTGCTTCCCTGTAACCTCACTTCTCGCAGTGAGGGAACCGCCAGAAGGCCCTCGGCGCTGGACCTCAGAGTCTGGGCTGAACGATGGGGGGTGGAGACGCTCCTTCAGGTATACTGGACCGAGGCTGTATACCTGCCGTAGTGTAGGGTAGAGTAAGCCCGTGTATTGGTTAGAGTGTTGAACTAGGGAGAAAGCAGGGTTCGAATCCCCGCTCAGTGTCAGATCAGGGACTGGTTAGACATGGAGGAGTGGTGCGAGGAACCAGCCGGGGAACCGCCAAGGCAAAAGGGTTCAGATCCTGGGGAGTGGCGGCGGGACAACCATGAGCGGTCAGAGGGAGAAGAGGGCGGAGACAAGAAGGAGGAGGGAAGCTACACAGCAAGCAAAGCGGCCGGGTTTTTACAAGCCTCTACGGATCTGTGTTTCAGGTACTCTGTGGAGGGATTTCTGGACAAGAACAAGGATACGCTTTTCCAAGACTTCAAGCGGCTGATGTACAACAGGTATGTAGGCCTGAGCCAGGCGCAGCTTCCAGGATGACCTTGATCAAATGGCAATATATATCAGGTCAGAACATTTGTCCGCCGTGCCTTCCCCGAAAAGAGGGAGAGAGTTCACTCTCTTTTTTTTTAATGAGATATTTATTAACATTTCAAAGGTTATACAAAAACAATAAAAAAACACAAACAAAAAAATAACAAAAATACAAAACTAAAAACAATTTAAAAACACATAAAATTCCATTCACTTACTTCCCAGACCTCCTCATACCTCCCCTTTTTGTATTCCAATTCAAATTATTAATTCAGCAAATCCTCACCATTGATTTTCACTTAATTTTCAACCTTTCTTTCTTTTCCCCCCCAATTATCTTAAGCATTACAGCTGAAAACCACTTAATTTCTAACCAACATCATTCTAACATTCATTAATTTTGCAATATTTCCCAAGATAGTCCTTAAATTTCTTCCAATCTTCTTCCGCTGTCTCTCTCCCCTGGTCTGGGATTCTGCCAGTCATTTCTGCCAGTCCCATATAATCTATCACCTTCATCTGCCATTCTTCCAGAGTGGGTAGATCTTGTGTCTTCCAATACTTTGCGCTGAGTATTCTTGCTGCTGTTGTTGCATACATAAAAAATGTTCTGTCCTTCTTTGGCACCAATTGGCCGACCATGCCCAGGAGAAAGGCTTCTGGTTTCTTCAGAAAGGTATACTTAAATACCTTTTTCAATTCATTATAGATCATTTCCCAGAAAGCCTTAATCCTTGGGCACGTCCACCAAAGGTGAAAGAATGTTCCTTCAATTTCTTTACATTTCCAACATTTATTGTCGGGCAAATGATAGATTTTTGTGAGCTTGACTGGGGTCATGTACCACCTATATATCATTTTCATAATATTCTCCCTTAAGGCATTACATGCCGTGAATTTCATACCGGTGGTCGAGAGTTCACTCTTTACTGTCGGAGATAACACTTTCTTCTGCAGTTCCAGATACTGAAAAAACTGTTAGAATATTCCGTTCCACCTTAAGAGGAACAGGCTGTTGTGTGTCACATGCCTGTTTACATTCCAGCACAGTTTGCTGGGAACTTCCCTTTGTGTCTTGCTTTTCCTTATGCTGCTTGCTTGGATACGAAGGGGAGAAGATATGTTTTTCCCTTTGTCATGATGCTGAATAAAATGCCTGTTCGAAAGTGCGTCAAAGTGTAAGTAGATCAATAGGTACTGCTCTGGCGGGAAGGTAAACGGCTTTTCCGTGTGCTGCTCTGGTTCTCCAGAAGCGGCTTAGTCATGCTGGCCACATGACCGGGAAGCTGCACGCCAGCTCCCTCGGCCAATAAAGCGAGATGAGCGCCGCAACCCCATAGTTGTCCGCGACTGGCAGTGGTGTAGCGTGGGGGGTGCAGGGGGGGGGCCGGCCGCACCGGGCGCAACATCTGGGGGAGGGCACGCTCGCACTCGCAGCTCTCTGCCCCTACCTGGTTCACTCAGGGCGCAAATTACTTGCCTTGCCCTGGGTGCTGACAACCCACGCTACGCCACTGGTGACTGGACCTAACGGTCAGGGGTCCCTTCACCCTTTACCTTTAGGGCACTGCAGCAGGGGAGACGGGTGGCGCTGTGGGTTAACCCACAGAGCCTAGGACTTGCTGATCAGAAGGTCGGCGGTTCGAATCCCTGTGACGGGGTGAGCTCCCATTGCTCGGTCCCAGCTCCAGCCAACCTAGCAGTTCAAAAGCACGTCAAAGTGCAAGTAGATAAATAGGTACCGCTCCGGCGGGAAGGTAAACGGCGTTTCCATGCGCTGCTCTGGTTCGCCAGAAGCGGCTTAGTCATGCTGGCCACATGACCCGGAAGCTGTACGCCGGCTCCCTCGGCCAATAAAGTGAGATGAGCACCACAACCCCAGAGTCGTCCGCAACTGGACCTAATTGTCAGGGGTTCCTTTACCTTTAAATACACTTTAGACCAGTGTTCCCCAACCTTGGGCCTCCAGCTGTTTTTGGACTACAACTCCCATCATCCTTGACCACTGGTCTTGCTAGCGAGGGATGATGGGAGTTGTAGTCCAAAAACAGCTGGAGGCCCAAGGTTGGGGAACACTGCTTTACACAGCCTCTATCTGCCCTTCCGTTGCGAAGAGTTCTTATCTCTGCTGGCTTGCGTGTTCAGCTTCTGAAGGTTTCTGAAGCTCGAGTTGCAGTTACATGCTGGTCCAAGGACCGGAGATCGCCCGGCTGCTGGTCGGTGGGCTGGAGCCAGCTAGGGACCTGCCGATTGCCCCCGTCTCCTTGGACGCATCCCAACAAAAACACCAACCTCACGTCTAGGCAGCTGCTCCCAGGTCTGCGCCCTATGGAGCAGTTGCAGCAGCTGGGGACCACCCCCCATCATAGGAGCCAACTCCTAGGGACCGAGGCCCCTTCGGGCCCCCCTAATAAAATATTTGAGGGAGCCAACCCCCTTCTCAAAGTTGATGGGCAATGCCTTTCAAATGGTCTGTGTACATTGCATCATGTGATCTATTGGTAGGCAAACTAAGGCCTGGGGGCCGGATCTGGCCCAATCGCCTTCTGAATCTGGCCCCTGGACGGTCCGGGAATCAGTGTGTTTTTGCATGAGTAGAATGTGTCCTTTATTTAAAATGCATCTCTGCATTATTTGTGGTGCCTGCCTAGTGTTTTTGCACGAGTAGAATGTGTGATTTTATTTGAAATGCATCTCTGGGTTATTTGTGGGGCCTGCCTGGCGGGGACCAGGTTGGGGGAAGCGCCTGCTCTTTAGGACTTCCATTGTCATCTTGTTCTTTGAGACTCATTTTTTAGTAGAATATGTGGAGGGCTCCCTGGTCCTGAATGGGGTAACTGTGCCCCTGAAGGACCAGGTGCGCAGCCTGGGAGTCATTTTGGACTCACAGCTGTCCATGGAGGCGCAGGTCCGTTCTGTGTCCAGGGCAGCTGTTTACCAGCTCCATCTGGTACGCAGGATGAGACCCTCCCTGCCCGCAGACTGTCTTGTCAGAGTGGTGCATGCTCTGGTTATCTCTCGCTTGGACTACTGCAATGCACTCTACATGGGGCTACCTTTGAAGGTGACTCGGAAACTACAACTAATCCAGAATGCAGCAGCTAGACTGGATGACAGGGAGCGGCCACTGAGACCACATAACACCGGTCTTGAAAGATCTACGTTGGCTCCCAGTAACTTTCTAAGCACAATTCAAAGGGTTAGACAAGTTGGGCCTTTGGCCTAATGTTCTCTTCATACAATTAACACCTCTGGTTGATTTGTTTCCACTTGGAGACATTCTTTGAGTGCCATGAAGTTGAAAGGTTCTGAACAGACAAAAAAATATATATATATTTTCACAGAGTTCCTACCTGAAATATGGAACTCACTGCCACAAGATGCAGCGATGATGGCCACCACCTTGGGTGGCTTTAAAAGACTATTAGACCCTTGCATAGGAAATCCTACTAGCTGCTAGCTACAATGGCCAGGACTTAACTCCACTGCCAAAGTAGTGGGGGCAGATTAGGATCAAAAGGGCGTTAGACACCACTGTGACACAGGGCAGTAGGTTGGCTTAAATCATGGGTAGGCAAACTAAGGCCCTAGGGCCGGATCCGGCCCAATCACCTTCTAAATCTGCGGACGGTCTGGGAATCAGCATGTTTTTACAGGAGTAGAATGTGTGCTTTTATTTAAAATGCATCTCTGGGTTATTTGTGGGACATAGGAATTCATTCATTTCCCCCCCCAAAAAAATGTAGTCCGGCCCCCCACAAGGTCTGAGGGCCAGTGGACCGGCCCCCTGCTGAAAAGGTTTGCTGACCCCTGATCGATTACATGGGACTTACTTGCCCCCTCCAATATTCACGCTGGCACTCCTGCTTCCCCACGGCTAGTTTATGTACCTTCCTCTAACAGGCTTCCGCACTGCTCCTCTGTCATGGAATTCTACTCAGTATTGATCCAGAGCAGATTCTGATGTATAGTTAGCAGAGTGAAAGCTTAAAACACGTTGCAGGATTCCCAAAAAATAGACCAGAGGCAGTGAATATTTACTGCTACTGAAGGCAAATGAGCATAATGTTCACAAATCCAATACATTCAGGATTGGCACTGGTCCGTAAGAAATCCAGTTGCAGCAGACTTAACTTAAACTTAAAATAACTTATTATAAGTCTAAAGTCTTAACACTACATACAGAACACCACACCAGAAGGGAAAGAGGTAGAAAGAAAGAGTGAAAACGAGGCTCCTTCTGGCCTTATTATTATAGTCAGCATGACCTGGACAAAAGAGATAACAGAACCAGTTTAAGCCAGCTGGACTCAGCTTCTCTGAAGGAATAACCCAAACATCAGGAACCTTCGGCTTGCTTCTTTCACACGGAGAAGCTTAATACGATACTATAATCTTTATTGCCATTGTTCCGTACAGAACAACGAAATTGAAAAAAATCTACATCAGACATTCAAAAACCAACAAGCCTGCTATCCCAGCCTGGTTAGCCCCCTAAAAACTCTGATACCCCATAATTAAATACAATATACTCCCACAGATACAATAATAATAATAATAATAATAATAATAATAATAATAATAATAATAATAATAATAATTTATTTGTACCCACTCCATCTGGCTGGGTTTCCCCAGCCACTCTGGGCGGCTTTCAACAGAGACAAAAAATATACTAAGATGTCACATATTAAAAACTTCCCTGAACAGGGCTGCCTTCAGATGTCTTCTAAATGTCAGGTAGTTGTTTATCTCTTTGACATTTGATGGGAGGGTGTTCCACAGGGCGGGCGCCACCACTGAGAAGGCCCTCTGCCTGGTTCCCTGTAGCATTGCTTCTCGCAGTGAGGGAACTGCCAGAAGGCCCTTGGAGCTGGACCTCAGTGTCTGGGCTGAACGATGGGGGTGGAGACGCTCCTACAACTGGCCTTGGCTTCCTATACAGGACCGAGGCCGTTTAGGGCTTTAAAGGTCAGCACCAACACTTTGAATTGTGCTCGGAAACATACTGGGAGCCAGTGTAGGTCTTTCAAGACCGGTGTTATGTGGTCTCGGCGGCCGCTCCCAGTCACCAGTCTACCTGCCACATTCTGGATTAATTGCAGTTTCTGAGTCACCTTCAAAGGTAGTCCCACGTAGAGCGCATTGCAGTAGTCCAAGCAGGAGATAACCAGAGCATGCACCACTCTGGCAAGACAGTACGCAGGCAGGTAGGGTCTCATCCTGTGTACCAGGTTGAGCTGGTAGACTACCTTACACTGCGTTTAAAACCAAAATTGCATTTGGATTGGAACTGTTTCTCAGGCGGCTAGTCCTAGTCTTTATAACCCTGTACCTTCTTCCAGAAGCTGAAAGAGATCATTTCTGGGGTGGCTTCCAGAACCCACTTGAATTACTTAGAATAGGAGAGATCTCTGCACATCAGATCAATGCTTTCTGCACTAAGAAATGTAAACGGACACATCCAGGACAGGCTGATGGGAGCTGGAGTTGGGTGTGTTTTCTGGGCTGCTGAGAAGCCTGGCCAATGGTGCACAGAGTTTCACTGGAAATATTGGGTGTTGAACCTTTGACCACACTACCCTTAAGCCCCTCGGGTGGATGAGTTGCGCCCTGCAAGTTCTTAGCTCCTCTGCTACCTGTGATGTTCACCCACGCATGGTCACCAGTGGGCTTTGGCCATGCCCACAGAGAGGGTGAGGGTTAAGGAACGGTTGGCAGTGGCAGTGGCCTGCACCTCCTCACGCCAGCTCTGTGCTCTTTCCCCAGCGCAGACCCTGTCCTCCAGGACATGTGGCCAGAGGGCCAGCAGAGCATCACCGAGGTCACCAAGAGGCCCCTGACAGCTGCCACCCTCTTCAAAAACTCCATCGTGGCGCTGGTGGAGAACTTGGCGTCGAAGGTAACTTCAGATAACACCCACCCACACCCCTGCACAACACACACCCTGTAATTGAAATTCTACTTTATTGATCCAGAGCAGATTCCAGTGTTTTTGTGCTGGGCCTGGGGGTAACCCATGAAACGCGGTCCAGGACCGGTCCAGAATCTGAAGGTTCTGCTGGGAGTCAGTCCAACAGGGCCAAGGCAGGGCACGAGGCAACGACAGGTACAGGATCTCAGGCAGGATCTGGCATACGGCAATGTTGCTCCTGCAACCTGGGGTGGGGTCCGACAGCCTTTTATCCTTGTGGTGGCGACCGGTCCTGATCCCCCGGCGACTCACCTCTCTGTCCCGCCTGAAGGTGAGCCCTCCTCCTGTGAGTACTCAGGTCTCTCCTTCTCTCAAACCTGAGTCTCTGCAGCTCGGGAGACGTCAGTGGGTGACTAGACCCAGAGGCCGCCTCAGCCTCTCCTGACCCAACCGGTAGTGGAGCAGCTGTAAGTGATGGCCCAGCCGGAGGCAACGAGGTCATCCCCGCATCTGGAGCCAGGGCAGGATGAGGCCCCTGACTCGGCCCAGCTGGGGCTTGTTGCAGGGGAACCTGTGCAGACTGGGGCTCTTCAGGATCAGGCCCCAGACTTGGTTCAGATGATGCCTGAGGCAAAGGATCCGGTGCAGACTGAGACACCTCTGGTTCCGAGTCTGAGCCTGAGTCTCAGGCCATCACAGTATAATTAGCAGAGTAAAAACTTAATTACGTTGCAGGATTCTCAAAAAATAGACCAGAGTCAATGAATATTTGATCCAGCAGAGCTTTACTGCTACTGAAGGTATATGAGCATAATGGTTACAAATCCATAAGAAATCCAGTTGCAGCAGACTTAATTTAAAGCTTACAATAACTTATAATACAGTGGTACCTCAGGTTAAGTACTTAATTCGTTCCGGAGGTCAGTTCCTAACCTGAAACTCTTCTTAACCTGAAGCACCACTTTAGCTAATGGGGCTTCCTGCTGCTGCCGCACCGCCGGAGCACGATTTCTATTCTTATCCTGAAGCAAAGTTCTTAACCTGAAGTACTATTTCTGGGTTAGCGGAGTTTGTAACCTGAAGCATATGTAACCTGAAGTGTATGTAACCTGAGGTACCACTGTAAGTCTAAACCTTAACACTACGTACAGAACACCACACAAGAAAGAAAGAAAGAAAGAAAGAAAGAAAGAAAGAAAGAAAGAAAGATGGATGTACTGTAAAGAGAAAGTGAAACCCAGGCTCCTTCTGTCTTTATTATTATAGACAGCATAACCTGTCTATAATAACATCACTGGTTTAAGGCAGCTGTACTCAGCTTCTCTGAAGGAATAACCCAAACATCATGAGCCTTCTGCTTCCTGCTTTCACACGCAGCAGCTTCGAGAACCCTCTTGAATTAATTAGAATAGGAAAGATCTCTACACATCAGATCAATACTTTTGGCACTAAGAAATGCAAACTGACATGGCAGATGAAGGTGATGGACTACATGGAATTGGCGGAAATGACTGGCAGAATCCGAGACCAGGGAGAAGAGTCTGTGGAGGAAGACTGGAAAAAAATTAAAGATTATTTACAGAAATACTGTAAAATCAATGAATGTTAGAAGGATGCTGGAATGAAGTTATGTGGTTTTAGCAGAAATGTTATAAAGGATTAAGTAAAAACAGATTGTTAATTGGTGAAAGGAGAGAATGTAAAGTTACATTATATTAAGATAAATTATAGGACAAAAACAAAGATGGAAAGGATTTGCTGAAATAGCTAATTGAACTAGAATACAAAAAAGGGAGGTGTGAGGAGGTCAAGGAAACAAGCAAATGAAAGATAAGTTATGGGAAGGTTCGATTTGTTTCTGTTTTTTCTTTTTTTCTTTTCTCTCTTTGTAATCTTTCAAAACTTCAATAAATATTTTTTTTTTAAAAAAAAGAAATGCAAACTGACGCACACCCCGCCCCGAAGAAGGGAAGGGGTTTGGCTTGGTTAATGGGGAATCTTCCTAATCCGCACTTCCCAAAACAGCTTGCAACCTGAAAAACCGCCGTCCATCTAAATTTGCCCTCCTCTGAATTTTGCAATGCTCTTCTCCAGCCAGGTTAACATGTACAAAAGCGCCTGGACGAGGGCTGCTAGCCGGGAGGGCTCTGTCCTGCCGCCACAGCTGCAGGCTGCAAGGTTTCTGGATACCAGTCTTTGGAAACCACCACAGAGAAGAAACACACTTGTGCCTGGGTCCTGCTTGTTGGTTTCCCACAGGCGTTTGGTTGGCCACTGTGAGAACAGGATGCTGGACTCGATGGGCTCCCATTGGCCAGATCCAGCCGGGGTCGTCTTATGTTCTTACATGCTTTGTTTTATTATCAATAAATACATGTAAACCGAAAGGAACAGAAAAAGAACTGAGCTTCTGCACTGAAGTACCGGCTTCAAGTGCATGAGGCGACAAACTCCTCTTCACGGCCTAGGACCCTCGTACCTACGGGACCGCCTCTCTCGGTATGCCCCACAGAGGACCTTAAGGTCCATAAATAGCAGGGTCGGTGGTTTGAATCCCCATGACGGGGTGAGCTCCCGTTGCTCGGTCCCTGCTCCTGCCCACCTAGCAGTTTGAAAGCACGTCAAAGTCCAAATAGATAAATAGGTACCACTCCAGCGGGAAGGTAAACGGCGTTTCCGTGTGCTGCTCTGGTTCGCCAGAAGCGGCTTAGTCATGCTGGACACATGACCTGGAAGCTGTACGCTGGCTCCCTTGGCCAATAAAGCGAGATGAGCGCTGCAACCCCAGAGTCAGCCATGACTGGACCTAACGGTCAGGGGTCCCTTTACCCTCACCTTTTAGAGGTCCCGGGCCCTAAGGAAGTCGGATTGGCCTCAACCAGAGTCAGGGCCTTTTCAACACTGGCCCCGGCCTGGTGGAACGCTCTGTCTCATGAGACCAGGGCCCTGCGGGATCTGATTTCTTTCCGCAGGGCCTGTAAGACAGAGTTGTTCCGCCTGGCCTTTGGCTTGGAGTCAATTTGATCCCCTCTTTCCTTTTTTCTTCCTCCTTCTGTGTTGGAACTCCTATTTGGGGACTTCCCTGGCTTTTTTCTGGACCGCGTAGGACCAGTCTGGATAGTTGGCCTTGGTGAAGATTTGACGTTTTCATCCCCCCAAAAGTTTTTGATTTGAGTTTCTACTGAAATGAGGCTGCATTTTAATATTGTATTTTAATCTTGTTTTTAAGTTGTATTTTATCAATTGTTTTTATACCTGGTGTTAGCCGCCCTGAGCCCAGTCTTAGCTGGGGAGGGCGGAGTATAAATAAAATTTATTATTATTATTATTATTTGACCACCTCCCCATCTCCATTTGCACTCAGTTTCCCTCGATTCCTGCAACAGCTGGTCCTGAGAAGGCGCTGGCAAGAGTAGGCCGCCGGGGGTCCTCAGCTGCCTTGGTAACCGTTGGCAGGCACCAAGGCTCCCCCTGCTTTCCTTGGCTCCCGTCTCTCTCGCCGGGAACCAAAATTAGATGCCTCTCGGAGAGGAATCGGAGCACCGTGGAGAGACAGGAGAGCCCAGATGGTCCCCCTTTGCGCACCACCAGGGCTCTATAAATAAGCCTGTTGTGATTATCGATCGCATTTCCAGCTTCTGCGCCTCCAGGGAACCCGGGGGCAAGCACACAAAGCATGGCTGCCTCTCGCCCGTTTTTCCCATGCAACTGCTCTGTTGGCTAAGAAGAGAGAGGGGGAGAGAGAGGGCCGACTGGCTGTGGGCTCGGAATATAAGAAGAACCTGTGCACAGAATTTCAGGTGTGGCACTGATCTACGTTCTGCCCTGCCCCAGCCTAGATATTGTTGTTGTTTGGTCGTTTAGTCGTGTCCGACTCTTGGTGACCCCCTAGACCAGAGCACGCCAGGCACTCCTGTCTTCCACTGCCTCCCGCAGTTTAGTTAAACTCATGCTGGTAGCTTCAAGAACATTATCCAACCAGCTCGTCCTCTGTTGTCCACCTAGATATTGCTGCGTTCCAAATCCACCTGTTTTTGTTCTCCACCAGCTATATATTTATCTGTCTCCTTTATACCCCACCTTTTCCTCCAACAGCCTCCAGGTGGTGTATGTGGTTCTTCTCCCTCTCCTCCTTTTCTTGTTGTTGTTGTCCGTGACCCCCTGGACCAGAGCACGCCAGGCACTCCTGTCTTCCACTGCCTCCCTGAGTTTGGTCAAACTCATGCTGGTACCTTCGAGAACACTGTCCCACCATCTCATCCTCTGCCGTCCCCTTCTCCTTGTGCCCTCCATCTTTCCCAACATCAGGGTCTTTTCCAGGGAGTCTTCTCTTCTCCTGAGGTGGCCAAAGTCTTGGAGCCTCAGCTTCAGGATCTGTCCTTCCAGTGAGCACTCAGGGCTGATTTCCTTCAGAATGGAGAGGTTGGATCTTCTTGCAGTCCATGGGACTCTCAAGAGTCTCCTCCAGCACCAGAATTCAAAAGCATCCATTCTTCGGCGATCAGCCTTCTTTATGGTCCAGCTCTCACTTCCATACATCACTACGGGGAAAACTAGAGCTTTAACTATACGGACCTTTGTTGGCAAGGTGATGTCTCTGCTTTTTAAGGTGCTGTCTCTCCTCCTTTACCCCCCTCCAAACAACAACCCTGCAAGGTCACCCAGCAAGCTTTGCGAGTCGGGGTTCGAGCCCAGGTTCCTAGTCCAACACTCTAACCACTGTGCCACGCTGCCTCTCCAGGAGGCAGAATTCCTCAGTGAGTTGCTGGCTCTCTGCAAGCGTTTGGGAAGGGAGGGAGTGTCGCCGAACCTCACCCATTGTTCTTTTATTCCTTTCCTGCCTCTTCTGAACAGGAGCCGTATTACGTCCGTTGCATCAAGCCAAATGACCAGAAGTCGCCCTTGCTCTTCGACGCTGAGCGCTGCCGCCATCAGGTGTCGTATTTGGGGCTGCTTGAGAACGTGCGCGTCCGGAGGGCAGGATTCGCCTACAGGCAGCCTTACGACCGCTTCCTCCTCCGGTAAGCACCACTGCCAGGCATTCTGTACAAACACAGCAACGCAAATTTTCCAAAAGTGGCAAATTTTCCCTTTCCCGCTAGCACCCTGTGCCTGGCCCGATACACCCAATGGCAAAAATCAGTTTCTCAAGGTAGGAATATTGGGGCGTGGTAAGTAAGCAAAAGGGATGCGGTTGGCGCTGTGGTCTAAACCACAGAGCCTAGGACTTGCTGATCGGAAGGTCGGCGGTTCGAATCCCTGCGATGGGGTGAGCTCCCGTTGCTCGGTCCCTGCTCCCGCATTCTATCACCCCAAAAATAACATTCCACAATGGAGGCCTGGGTAAGGGAGCCAGCAACCAACCACACATTCGCTCCATAAGATGCACAGACATTTCCCCTTACTTTTTAGGAGGAAAAAAGTGCATCTTATGGAGCGAAAAATACGGTAATTGGCAGCCAACTGGCCTTGGCTTCCTAGCATTGCAAAGATCTCTCTTTTCGTGGATGAATATGAATCTGTCCTTCCACCTCGAGAAGATGGGTGGGTCGCTCCTTCATCATTTGGCCTACGAAGGTCAAACGCCTTGTGCGAACGAGAAGGGGTCCGCACCTCCTACCTTCTGTAGGATGTGACACATAGATAGCAGTCAAGTACAACATTCCTGGGACACGGGTGGCACTGTGGTCTAAACCACAGAGCCTAGGACTTGCCGATCGGAAGGTCAGCAGTTTGAATCTCCGCGACGGGGTGAGCTCCCGTTGCTCAGTCCCTGCTCCTGCCCACCTAGCAGTTTGAAAGCACGTCAAAGTGCAAGTAGATAAATAGGTACCACTCTGGCGGGAAGGTAAACGGTGTTTCCGTGCACTGCTCTGGTTTGCCAGAAGCGGCTTAGTCATGCTGGCCACATTTTTTTTTATTATTCAAAATTAAAACAAAACATTATCCAAAAACATATAATCCTTGTTTCCCCCCCATTTTTCCTCCCTCCCCCCACCCTCCCCCACAACCCCACCTCCACACACACCCCCGACTTCCCTCAGTTCCAGTCTTTGGTTTCTCTAAGAATGCTGTTTTCCGCATGTTACAAAGTTGTATAGATCCTCAAACTATTTAGCTGATTATTATCAATAAAAAGTTTGTGAATGTTTATTCAAAACCTGCCAAGGAGTCCAGTTCACTTTGTTGCATCTTGAAATACTTTGTAAAGGGTTCCCATTCATCTTTAAAGTCACAGTTATCCTTGTCCCGTAGCTTATATGTCAGTTTTGCCAGTTCTGCATAGTCCGTCAATTTTTCTTGCCATGATTCTTTAGTTGAGGTTTCTTCAGTCTTCCATCCTTGTGCTTCCAAAACTCTTGCAGTCTTTGTAGTCATTCTGGCCACATGACCCGGAAGCTGTACGCCGGCTCCCTCAGCCAATAAAGAGAGATGAGCGCCGCAACCCCAGAGTCGGCCACGACTGGACCTAGTGGTCAGGGATCCCTTTACCTTTAAGTAAGCAAAGTATAATGAGACCTGAGAGAAGGGCCCCAATTTCCTCTCCCAGAATGAGGTTGTGCAGTCCCAAAGTGACAGCTTTCACATTTGTGCAATAAACTCCTCCAAAAAAGTATTAACAACAATGATCCATGCAAGCAGAAAGCTAGCACAGCGGCTAGTGGCCTCAGCTACTACCTTTCTCCTTGCATGGAGTGTCAGTTTTGCTTGCAGCTCTGCGAAAAGGTTGATGGGATGGTATTCTCCCATCCCGCAGTCCAGCAGCCAGCATTTCCTAGACTCTTATCTCAAGCCAGGCCAGTTACCAGTAAATTCCTCCCTTCCCAGGTATAAGATGACCTGTGAGTACACATGGCCTAACCACCTCATGGCTACCGACCGGGAGGCCACGCAGGCCTTGATGGAGCAGCACGGCTTCCAGGACGACGTCGCCTATGGACACACCAAGATCTTTATCCGCACGCCCCAGACGCTTTTCACCCTGGAGCAGGAACGAGCGCAGTTGATCCCCATCATTGTGCTGCTACTCCAAAAGGTACCTGGGTTTCCTTTTGCACCTGTGCAAACGCTGTGCCGACGGTTGCAAGTATGGACAGGAGGAATGTGGCCCTCGATTCCACACCCGAAGGGCTGCCCTACCTCCAGGTCAATAATATCCAAGGCAACACGATGACCAAATACAATGATACTGTATCAATATACACTCTTTATATAATATGAAATACCATATTTTTCACTCTATAAGACGCACCAGACCATAAGATGCACCTAGTTTTTGGAGGAGGAAAACAAGAAAAAAAAATATTCTGAATCTCAGAAGCCAGAACAGCAAGAGGGATCGCTGTGCAGCGAAAGCAGCAATCCCTCTTGCTGTTCGGGCTTCTGGGATAGTTGCACAGCCTGTATTCGCCCCATAAGACACACACACATTTCCCCTTACTTTTTAGGAGGGGAAAAGTGAGTCTTATAGAGCAAAAAAGACGGTATATTAAATCACATAAACAGAAAACCTATGAATCTCTGTAAGTCACAAAATACGCACTCTTAATGGATTCTCTTGAAAACAAAAAACCAAAGTCTTTATAAGTCTCTGAAAGTCTTTGAAGACTATTCAGATCTCTGAAAGAAGCAATGTATCAGATTTTTATCTGGTGAAAAAAGGCTGTACAGCTTTGTTTATGGCGTCCAACGCTGCCGAAGTAGTTCGCAAACAGACGTTGTGAACAGTGATTCCGGATATACCCACTGTTTCGCGGAATTCTTCTTCAGCACAGAAGGAGGATACAGAAATGCTTCATAAACCCATCTATATGGTGAATGGAAAAGTATGACAACAATTGCTATGGAGCAGTGGTCATAAAGTTATGTATATAAAGTGTATATTGATATTGTATCATTGCATTTGGTCATCGTGTTGCCTTGGACATTACTGGATTTAACACAGGGGTTAAATTGTTTGGTACCTCCCGGTCAAAACAGGGAAACAGAGTCTTGAACCTGGGACCTTTTGCCCACAAGGCAGACACTCTGCCATTGAGCTACTCCCCTGATGGCTTCCTTAGAGGGAGTTTTCCCTGCCCTCCATCAAGGATGGAGCCTGGGAACTTTCTGCATGCAAGGCCAGGCTGTTCTGCCCCTGAAATCTGGACATGGGTGGCGCTGTGGTCTAAACCACTGCGCCTCTTGGGCTTGCTGATCAGAAGGTCGGTGGGTCAAATTATTATTATTATTTATTCAACTTATACACCGCCCTATACCCGGAGGTCTCAGGGCAGTTCACAACAAGATCACAACCTATTAAATCAAACCAAAAGCAATAACCCAATAACTCTCACACCCCTCCAAGACACATTCTAAAAGGGTGTTGGATGTCAATAAGATCAACCAAAGGCCTGGTTAAAAAGGAACGTTTTTGCCTCGCGCCTAAAGGTGTACAGTGGATGCTCAGGTTGCGAACGTGATCCATGCAGGATGCACATTCGCAACCCGCAGCGTTCGCAACCTGCAGCGGTGTGTCTGTGCATGTGCAGGTTGTGATATGGCGCTTCTGCGCATGTGCGAAGCGCGATTTAGTGTTTCTGAGCATGCACGACCGCCAAAACCCGGAAGTAACCCGTTCCAGTACTTCCGGGTTTTGGCAGTCCGTAACCCAAAAAAACGCAATCTGGAGCGTCTGTAACCCGAGGTATGACTGTATAATGAAGGCGCCAGGCGAACTTCCCTGGGGAGAGCATTCAACAGACGGGGAGCCACTGCAGAGAAGGCCCCATTCGAATCCCCGCGACGGGGTGAGCTCCCGTTGCTCTGTCCCAGCTCCTGCCAACTTAGCAGTTCAAAGCACACCAGTGCTAGTAGATAAATAGGTACCACTGCGGCAGGAAGGTAAATGGGGTTTCCGTGCGCTCTGGTTTCTATCACGGTGTTCCGTTGCGCCAGAAACAGTTTAGTCCTGCTGGCCACATGACCCGGAAAGCTGCCTGTGGACAAACACCGGCTCCCTTGGCCTGAGAGCGAGATGAGCGCCACACCCCATAGTCGCCTTTGACTGGACTTAACCGTCCAGGGGTCCTTTACTTTTTACCTTTTTTTCCAGGAGGCTGGGTGCAGGGAGAGTTTGGTGGTGGTGGTGGGATGGTTGTCATGGCTTGGCTGGCCCTGATTTGACTCGTCCGTCCTATGCAGGCCTGGAGGGGCGCCCTGGCCCGCAAGCGCTGCCGTTACCTACGGGCCACCTACACCATCATGTCTTACTACAAGCGCCACAAGGTGAAGTCCCACCTGCTGGAGCTGGTGGAGAGATTTCAGGCAGTACGCAGCATGGCGGACTACGGCAAGGGCGTGGAGTGGCCGGAACCGCCGGCCGTGCTGGCTCAGTTCCAGGAGAACAGCAAGCTCATCTTCCGCAGGTAACAGCAGAGGGCGCCGTGCCCAAATACCTTTTCGGTTGCCTGTGGCCGATCTTGAGTTCCGATCTGCGGCAGTACAGATGCAAGGATTGTTTGATACTTGTGTTTTGCTCCAAGGAGGCCCCCTGAAATGATTGGGTATGGCTGACTTTGACCTCTTCGTTTCAGAGCAAAACAGATCTGGATAGCACCCGCCCACACCGCGTGGGCCAAGCCCAGCCAAGCAGACTTCGGCTGGATCTACACTCACCTTTTAAACGTTGTTAGAACGTTACTAAACAATATTGTTCCAAAAAAACCAAGACATTTGGTTTCTCTTTCGCTTCCTTTGCCGCATGTCAGTCAGTCAGTTTTATTTCACATAGCCAAAGGCTGCCGCAATGTACACAGAATCATTCAACAATTAAAAGAAAATATACTGGATTGATACAAAAAAACTTAAAACATTTATATTATCAAAACATTACCTACTCTAAACAGAGCTGTAAAAGTACCTTCATATACAAGTTAAGACATTAAACAATAAAATTTCTAAGCTAAAATTATCACATGGCCACTAATATATTAAAAAAATAATGTTAATTAACACAATGTGCAATTATATTCGGAGTTTGGGGATAAAGACAGAATATAGCTTGATGTAGATAGGGTCAAATAAATTCATCTCCTTTACAGTTGGTGGCCACCTTGGCTATATAATTTGCTCTAATTTTCCTAGCGGCAGTTGCAAAGAGTTCTACATGCCAGGTGACATACTTATCTGTGTCTGCGAGGAGATATAAAATGTCAGAGGGGTTCTGGCCAGGGGACCACACATATATAAGGGGCAGTGTGATCTACCGTATGATCTTTGCTGTATGATCTACCTGGTTTGTGGGGAGAGGGGAGCTCTTGACCACCCTCTAGAGTCACATTTTAATAACACAGTTTTAACGTTGAAAAATAATGTCATGTTACTATACAGTGAACCTTGGTACTCGAATTGAATCCATTCCGGAAGTCCGTTCGACTCCCAAAACGTTCGAAAACCAAGGCGCGGCTTCCGATTGGCTGCCAGAGCTTCCTGGATTCAACCGGAAGCCGCGTCAGACATTCAGCTTCCAAAAAACGTTTGCAAACCGGAACAGTTAACTTCTGGGTTTTCACCGTTCAGGAACCCATTTGTTCGTCAACTAAGCCGTTCGGGAAGCAAGGGTTGGACTGTATAGTTACCAGAACCTTAACTCTTTTTTAGCGTTAAAAACCACACGTGTAGATCCCTCTGCTCTCTCTCTCTCGTAGAATAAAGTTCTTCCTGACGTTCAGTCGGAACCTCTCTCTCAGCTTCTCCCGGAATCTCTTTCTCCAGGTGGCGAGCCAGACAGATCGTGAAGAACATCCCTCCCTCCGACATGGACCAGATCAAGGCCAAAGTGGCAGCCCTGGATGTCCTGCAAGGCCTGCGGAAGGACTGGGGCTGCTCCAGGAGCTGGGGCAGGAACTACTTGGTCTCGGTAAGTGTTTCCGGAAGTGGAGGCGAGAAGTCGATGCCCTGCCATTTCTGCACCCTCCTGCGCAGTTGGTGGCTGGTGGCCCTTGGGAATGGCAGAGAGAGAAGGTGGAGAGCCCAACTGTAGGCGGAGCCAGAGCCAGTGACAGGCAGGGCCAGGGCCCAATGACCAGGCAGGGCTAAAGGATCCTGTTTTTGTCCCCACCCTCCACCCTGCTGAGTCTCAAAAGCAGCAGCTGGTGTCGGTAGCGAGCCTGCAATAAATCACACAGAGGAGGCGAAGTTAACCCTTTCCTGGAAAATACACATCAAAGCAGTTCACGGCGATAAAAACCGAAAGAAGGGAAAGGCAGGCATCAGTCAATGGTTGTGGAAGGACTGCAGGACTGCTGTCCTCCTCGTGAGTTGCGGGCCAAACGAAGCAAACCTCTCCCACTCAGGGCCTTGCAGAGGCCCGGGCCAGATAGATAATGTGCTCCCCTTTTTATACCCTGGGGATAACTGAAGTCTTATAAATAAGTATATAAATAATTTTGTGTATATGCTGACTGTGGCCCCCTTTGGAATCGGAGGCCCGGGCCAAGTGGCCCATATGGGGGCCCCCCCTCTATCTGGGCCTGCTCCCACTCCCCACCCCTTTTACACTTTTTGGATGCTGCCTTCCAGTTGCCATAGTAACTGCAGAGCTTTTGAAAAAGGCCAACCTCCTCCTCCTCCTCCTCTCAGCTCATCCATTCCCCCCACACACACTCTGCACCCCCCCTTGATAAAACCTCTCTTCCCATTCTCCTCTACAACCCCTGCCTCGCCTGAATCAACGCCCCCTCCTCCCAAATTCAGAAGAACCTTATGAGTCAGCATTTTACTAGCCTTGGGGGGATAACAGAATCAAAGAATTGGAAGGGACCCCCAGCGGCCATCTAGCCCAACCCGCTGCAATGCAGGAATCGCAGCTCAAGAATCCCTAACAGATGGCCACCTGACCTCTGCTTACTCTTCCTAAGAGTTGCTGAGACACCCCTGTTTCACTCACAAAGCTACAATTCCCAGAGTGGTCTCTCAAGCAAATCCCTCTTCTCAGAGGACTCTGTGAAATGTAGTCTCCTCACAATTATCAGCACCCATTTAACAAATTACGGTTCCCAGCATTCTTTGGTCTTGGTTGGGGGGAAGCCAAGGCTGTTTAAAGTGGCGTCATACTGCTTTAACAAAAAAGCAGAGACATCACCTTGCCAACAAAGGTCCGTATAGTTCAAGCTCTGGTTTTCCCAGTAGTGATGTATGGAAGTGAGAGCTGGACCATCAAGAAGGCTGATCGCCGAAGAATGAATGCTTTTGAATTCTGGTGCTGGAGGCGACTCTTGAGAGTCCCATGGACTGCAAGAAGATCAAACCTCTCCATTCTGAAGGAAACCAGCCCTGAGTGCTCACTGGAAGGACAGCTCCTGAAGCTGAGGCTTCAATACTTTGGCCACCTCATGAGAAGAGAAGACTCCCTGGAAAAGACCCCGATGTTTGGAAAGATGGAGGGCACAAGGAGAAGGGGACGACAGAGGACGAGATGGTAGGACAGTGTTCTCGAAGCTACCAGCGTGAGTTTGACCAAACTGCAGGAGGCAGTGGAAGACAGGAGTGCCTGGCGTGGTCTGGTCCAGGGGGTCACGAAGAGTTGGACACGACTAAACAACAACAACACTGCTTTAACAACATGGTGTAGGGTCTGTGTTTGGCTGCAGTCTCTACCTGCAGTTATTTTCTCTAGTATTTGGCGCAAGAGCGTCATGCTTGGAACAGGGAAAGTTGGCAAGCATCAGCTGGCGGAGGGAAGCTCTAGATCTGTGGTTCCCAAGTTTTTCGGATGCCCCTTACCCTGCCATATAAAAAGCGTTATTGAGGTAGCTCAGTTGGTAGAGCATATGAGACTTTTTATCTTGGGGCCACGAGTTCGAGTCCTGCGTTGGGTGAAGTTCCAGTGTTGCAGGCAGTTGGACTAGATGGTGCTTGTGGTCCCTATGGGATGATTCCTCTCTGAATTAGGGGTTTTTTGTGACCCTCCAAGGAAGGTAATGACAAAGGGAAATTCAAAATAGGAGCAATTAATTGCACGTTCATTCAAAATCCAGTTAGAACAATTCAGTTTAATTCATTCAACAAAACTGACGGACTTGATCCAGGGATACCAGACTTTTCAAAGGCTGAGGGTCATTTATACCTCCAGTATATACCCCCCTCGGACGCGGATGGCGCTGTGGGTTTAACCACAGAGCCTAGGACTTGCTAATCAGAAGGATGGCGGTTTGAATCCCCGTGATGGGGTGAGCTCCTGTTGCTCAGTCCCTGCTCCTGCCAACGTAGCAGTTCGAAAGCACGTCAAAGTGCAAGTAGATAAATAGGTACCGCTCCAGCGGGAAGGTAAACGGCGTTTCCGTGCGCTGCTCTGGTTCGCCAGAAGCGGCTTAGTCCTGCTGGCCACATGACCCGGAAGCTGTACACCGGCTCCCTCGGCCAATAAAGCAAGATGAGCGCCGCAACCCCAGAGTCGGCCACGACTGGACCTAATGGTCAGGGGTCCCTTTACCTTTTTATATACCCCCCTGCTGCCTCCCTGCCTTTTAGTGGCTCCCCACCCCCGGCCAATGTAATCCCACTGTCCTCTTTGAGAGGCACTGCTCTAACGGATGGGTTTTTTTTAGTTTTGAAAAGATGAAGGCAAAGGCAGGGAAGGTGACACGAGGGAATCTGTAAAAACAACAACAACCAAGACACCTCAAATGTGCAAAGAGGGTGTTTACAGGGAAATTGTTTATTTATATCCCACGGACGGCGCAAGGCAGTAAACAACAGAACAGAGAGAGAGATGTGAAAGACTTTGCCATGAAACATTTATCAAAGCAATCTATAGCAGGCTATAAAAAAACCCAGCAGCCGCCTGCCTAAATTGCTGGAACCCTAAAGGAGACATAGAGCATCATTTCACAACTTCCCGGCGTGTCTTTCATCCGCCTTCCTCCAAATCCTGATGGAGGAGAAGGAGGGAAGGTTGGCGGGTTTGCTTGCTGAGAATCTAAAACTGTTATCGGAGCTTCTTTAGCTTGTGTTGGGGGAGAGTGAAGTCCACAGCTATTATTTTCTCAAAGTGCTAGCGTGGATTCATTTAGACCAGAGAGGTGGACGGCCGTTAACTATATCAAGTGAGGACCCCCAACCCAAATAGCCATTTTTGTGCATGAAGCTCAGGTAATGGCTATCCTGGGTCACTTCCCTTTCACTAGGGTTTCATCCTGACCCGTTTGCACAATTTTTTTCGGGGATTTGGTCTGATTTGTTTGCGGGGGAAGTTAGATAACACCACCCAGCTGGGATTCCTGCATTGCAGGAGAACAGTCAGGTGACCCCGGGGTGTGTGTGTGTGTGCTTCACACTCTACAATTCTTTAATTCTATAACCTTTTTAGGGATGTGGGTGGCGCTGTGGGTTAAACCCCAGAGCCTAGGACTTGCCGATCAGAAGGTCGGCGGTTTGAATCCCTGCGACGGGGTGAGCTCCTGTTGCTCGGCCCCAGCTCCTGCCAACCTAGCAGTTCAAAAGCACATCAAAGTGCAAGTAGATAAATAGGTACCACTCCGACGGGAAGGTAAGCAGCGTTTCCGTGCGCTGCTCTGGTTCGCAAGAAGCAGCTTAGTTATGCTGGCCACGTGACCCGGAAGCTGTATGCCGGCTCCCTCGGCCAATAAAGCGAGATGAGCGCCACAACCCCAGAGTCGGCCACGACTGGACCTAATGATCAGGGGTCCCTTTACCTTTACCTTTACTATGACCTCTTTATGGAGCATTCGTCCCTATTGGTCTTTTGGGAGATTGATGTTGCCCCCAGCAATCATTAAACCCACACTTTCCAGTTTGTGTGTTGCTTTCCTCCGCAATTCCCATCTTTTGCGGAGGTGCAATTAGTGCCAGAGACGTCTGTTAAGAGTTTGGGTGTAATCTTCGACACCTCCCTTTCCACGGAGGCGCAGATTGCAGCTATAACAAAGGCAGCATTTTTTCATCTCCGCCAAGCTAAGCAGTTGGCTCCTTACCTCTCTCGCCCTGACCTAGCCACTGTGATCCACGCGACGGTCACCTGCAGACTGGATTATTGTAACTCGCTCTACGTGGGGCTGCCCTTGAGACTGACCCAGAAACTCCAGCGGGTGCAGAATGCCGCAGCAAGGCTCCTTACTGGGTCCTCGCCGCAGGATCACATTCACCCAGTGCTATACCAGCTGCACTGGCTCCTGGTGGAGTACAGGATTAGGTTTAAGGTGCTGGTTTTAACCTTTAAAGCCCTATACAGCCTAGGACCCTCGTACCTACGGGACTGCCTCTCCTGGTATGTCCCACGGAGGACCTTGAAGGTAAAGGTAAAGGTAAAGGGACCCCTGACCATTAGGTCCATTCGTGGCCGACTCTGGGGCTGTGGTGCTCATCTCGCTTTATTGGCCGAGGGAGCCGGCGTACAGCTTCCGGGTCATGTGGCCAGCATGACTAAGCCACTTCTGGTGAACCAGAGCAGTGCATGGAAACGCCGTTTACCTTCCCGCTGGAGAGGTACCTATTTATCTACTTGCACTTTGACGTGCTTTTGAACTGCTAGGTTGGCAGGAGCAGGGAATGAGCAATGGGAGCTCGCCCCGTCACGGGGATTTGAACCGCCAACCTTCTGATCAGCAAGAACTAGGCTCTGTGGTTTAACCCACAGCACCACCCGTGTCCCTGTCCCGTCTGTCCTTAGAGAGGAGGAAAACTGAAATGCAGGAACTGATGAGGAATTGCCAGACAAATCTTCAGCTGGCAGGAGGACTCTCTTTTCGCAACATGCAGCTGTATTCCCAAGCCCAAAGCTGGCTGGCGTGGAAGACTCTAGCTGCCCACGTGTTCCCCACTTGGTAGCAGTGTCACCTGCCTTTGTTTATCCTTTGAAACGGGATTCCTGAGTCACCCCAGGCCTGCTGAGTCAGCCCAAGCCCACACACCAGGCCGAGCAGATGAGTTTTCACCCACAGCTGAGTCCTGCTGCCTCGTGGGCTCTGGGTGGGGTGATTTGGTGAGGGTGCCGAAAACCACCCTGAAATAAGACGGGTGCATCTGTTCAGGGAGCTTGAAGATGCGGCGAGCAGAAAGCTCCGTATGAGGAGGAACTTTTCTCATGCACCGTCTCCATGGCGACGTCTCCCCCAAAATCCTCTAAGTCAGGAGCAAGAGGCTGTGTGGGTGGCTGGCTAGCTGTGGAATCGTACTGCGTTAATAGGTTAGCCTCCACGCATGCACACACAGGCAAACGCCCAGTTTCTTACAGAGGGAGAATTGCTACCTCGGTTCAGCATCAAGAGATAGAGCGGCACTGGGGAGATGTCGTACATTAGTATTCAGCCATCCTCGATTTGTTGTCAAAAGCAGCATTGTCCCAAAAGGCGGGGTTGAAAGGAAGGCCTTGTAATAAACCAAAATCTGCCCTTATTCCCTTATGGGGGACACAAGAGCCCTTATAGAGTCCTTTGTAGGTTCTCCAACGGTCAGAGAAAATGACAGAGGCCAACCAGAGAATACTGAGAAGCAAAGCAGCTAGTAAGCTTGATATTTATTGATCTGTTGCAACAGGGTGCTCCTCTCACACGCAGGAAAGGAGGAGGACCCAGAACAAAGGTGTGCTTGCCCTTATATAGAAATTTTAAATTGCCTTCCCTGGAGCTCAGGTCCACCCTCAAAAACATCATGCATACATCACAGAAGGGATGTAACCCAAGACCACCACCCACAAACGTCATTTGTTGTTGATTAGTCGTGTCTGCCTCTTCGTGACCCCCTGGACCAGAGCACGCCAGGCACTTCTGTCTTCCACTGCCTCTCACAGTTTGGTCAGACTCATGCTGGTAGCTTCGAAAACACCGTCCAACCATCTCGTCCTCCGTCGTCCCCTTCTCCTTGTGCCCTCCATCTTTCCCAGCATCAGGGTCTTTTCCAGGGAGTCTTCTCTGTTAATGAGGTGGCCAAAGTCTTGGAGCCTCAGCTTCAGGATCTGTCCTTCCAGTGAGCACTCAGGGCTGATTTCCTTCAGAATGGATGCATTTGATCTTCTTGCAGTCCATGGGACTCTCAAGAGTCTCCTCCAGCACCAGAATTCCAAAGCATCCATTCTTCGGCGATCAGCCTTCTTTATGGTCCAGCTCTCACTTCCACACATCACTACTGGGAAAACCAGAGCTTGAACTATATGGACCTTTGTGAGCAACCCAGTGATATTTTAGGGAGCAGGCTAGCAGGAGCGGCCCATGACTTACATCATAGGAGCCTACACAACACAAAACACTGTTGCTCTATGTAGGTTTGGTTTTATTTGTTTTTTACCTTATATTTTGGAAATGTACATCCAGGTTCCCCCCCCCCCCCTTTAAATGGTTTCAGGGAGTCAAAATGGTTTCAGGAAAGTCTTCCTGTGCTGCTCCAGACATTTATGAACATATATATATATATGACCTTAAAATTCTTATAACAGTGTAGCAGTGGGTACCCTGTTGCAGTCGTTAGCTTTGCTTTCATATATCCTGGTCTGGTATCTGTTCATTTCCTGACTGGTTTGAGCCTTAAAAGGTACGCTCTCTCCAAAGGTCCAGTTTTCCAAAAGAAGCCCTTGAAGGGGCCCCTCAATATTCTTGTTTCATAATTATTATTTCCCTGCCCTCCAAATGGGAAAATAACAATTGCCAGTAATAAGGGGGAGACGACAATAATTTGTGCCCTTCTTTGCCCTACTCAGGCCACCCAGCTCACAATCTCTCGTTTAACTTTTTCCAGGTGGTGGAAAACCCTGCGATGGCCGACCAGTTTGCCAAACGGGTGTCAGCCCTGAAGGAGAAGGTGCACTTCCGTTCCGTGCTGTTCTCGTGCCACGTCCGCAAGGTGAGCAGCTGGCAGAAGCAGAGGCTGCTCCTCTGTCGCTCCCTCCTGACTCAACGCAGAGCATCAAATGCATCGCTGAGCTAAATTGGGTTGAGAGCAATTTCCTTTCAAATCTCAGGGCATTTCGTACTGCTAATTCAGGTGTCTTGGGGACTTGGCAAAACCAAAAACACCAGCTCTGTTTTCCCCTCCTGCCTTTCTTATGGTGCCATAAGAAAACTGCAGAGATAGCGCAGGATAGTGCACACTCCGGAAATGACCTCTTTCAGCTTCTGCCTTCTGGAAGAAGATACAGGGTTATAAAGACTAGGACCAGCCGCCTGAGAAACAGTTTCTATCCAAATGCAATTTTGGTTTTAAACGCAGTCTCTAAGGGACACGGGTGGCGCTGTGGGTTAAACCACAGAGCCTAGGACTTGCCGATCAGAAGGTCGGCGGTCCGAATCCCCGCAACGGCGTGAGCTCGGTCCCAGCTCTGCCAACCTAGCAGTTCAAAAGCACGTCAAAGTGCAAGTAGATAAAGAAGTACCGCTCCGGCAAGAAGGTAAACGGCATTTCCATGCGCTGCTCTGGTTTCGCCAGAAGCGGCTTAGTTATGTTGGCCACATGACCCGGAAAAGCTGTCTGTGGGCAAACGTGGGCTCCCTCGGCCAGTAAAGCGAGATGAGCGCCGCAACCCCGCGACTGGACCTAACGGTCAGGGATCCCTTTTTAAGGTGCTAAAGGTAAAGGTAAAGGGACCCCTGACCATTAGGTCCAGTCACAGATGACTCTGGGGTTGCAGTGCTCATCTGGCTTTATTGGCCGAAGGGGCCGGAGTACAGCTTCTGGGTCATGTGGGTACTCTTGCCCAGTGTATCATTATTGATGATGTTCTCTCCTTGCAGATCAACCGCTGTAACAAGAGCACAGACAGAGCCATCCTCATCACAGACCAGCACCTATACAAGTTGGAACCGAGGAAACAGTACAAAGTGATGAAATCGATTCCTCTGAGCATGGTAAGAGGGACCTCTCCTGGCAACGGGCTCGGGGAGGTGGTGTGGTGGGCAGCTTTCGTGGTAGTTAAGGTGGTAACGTTTCACAAGGCTGTTGCTGTTTCTGCAAACATCTTCTGCAACATGCCATCGGCACAACTATAGCAGTGGATTTTTATAAGGTCCAATCTGTTGGGATGCTGCTAAGGAATTGGGGCAGATTAAGGCGTTCTGGGAAATGATATATAATGAACTGAAAAAGGTATTTAAATATACCTTTCTGAAGAAACCAGAGGCCTTTCTCTTGGGCATTGTCGGCCAATTGGTGCCAAAGAAGGATAGAACATTCTTTATGTACGCTACAACAGCAGCAAGAATACTCATCGCAAAGTATTGGAAGACACAAGATCTACCCACCTTGGAAGAATGGCAGATGAAGGTGATGGACTATATGGGACTGGCAGAAATGACTGGCAGAATCCGAGACCAGGGGAGAGAGACAGCGGAAGAAGATTGGAAGAAATTTAAGGACTATCTTAAGAAACATTGTAAAATTAATGAATGTTAGAATGACATTGGTTTAGAAATTACGTGGTTTCCAGTGGTAATGGATAAGTAAAATGAAAAGAAAGGCTAAAAATTAAATGAAAAACAAGGGAAAGGATTTGCTGAATTAATAAATTAGAAATTGGAATACAGAGAGGGGAGGTATGAGGAAGTCGGGGAAGTAAGTTATAAGAAAAAAAGGATTGAAATTATACTTGTTTTTTATTATTGTCTGTTTTTATTATTGATTTGTTTTTATACAACTTCTGAAAACTTAATAAAAATCTTTTTTAAAAAAGGGAATTGGGGGCATTTGGCAAGCCTCCAGCTGGCTCCAGCCCACTGGCCAACATGCCAGTCGAACTCCAGTCCTTGGTGCAGCATGAATCTGTGACCCAGAGCTTCAGAATCTGGGCACACAACTCAGCAGAGTAAACGCACAACAGAAGTGGCAGGGAGAGGCTGTGTAAAGCATATTCACAAGCAGTTTATTCAGCGCACATTAGGACAAGAGGAAAAACATGTCTTCTCTTCTTCATGTCCAAAGCAAGCGGCATAAGCAAAAGCTATACACACAAATGGATGTTCCCAGCAAGCTGTGCTGGAGTGTAAACAGACATGGTGTAAGTCCACCGAGAATGAGTTGCTGTGCTCATTAGGCCTGGCGAAGTCTATGGAGATTGTGTTTTTACTAACAGAGTTAACACCAACTTTGAACTGTGTGAACTGGCCTTCTCGGTAGTGGCGCCCGCCCTGCAGAACACCCTGCCATCAGATGTCAAGGAAATAAACAACTATCTGACTTTTAGAAGACATCCGAAGGCAGCCCAGTTTAGGGAAGTTTTTAATGTTTGATGTTGTATTGTGCTTTTAATATTCTGTTGGAAGCTGCCCAGAGTGGCTGGGGAAACTCAGCCAGATGGGCGGGGTATATATAATAAATTCAGAGGTTGAAGAGGCAATATTCCGGTCTTTTGGACACGGCCCTCATCAATCCAGCTGGCCAGACTTGCAATGGTCTCTCTGGTACCCGTCTGGTTGTTAAGTTTAGACCTTGTTTCGTCCTTGCCTTGGCCGCCTAGTTTCCACTTGGAGGGGAGTCGCTGAAACCTTTTTGCGATTTGTCTCTCTCGACAGGTGACTGGGATGAGCGTGACCAGCGGCGTGGATCAGCTGGTCATCTTCCACACCCAGAACCACGACGGCCTGGTGGTCTGTCTCCACAAAATGAAGCCGGAAAACGATGGCCGTGTCGGGGAGTTGGTTGGTGTGATGGTGGACCACTTCAGAAGGTGGGTGGCTTTTAAAGCAAAATAAATAAATAAAATGGTGTTGATTGATTGCAGCACGGAGTCAGAATACAGCTGCACCTTCTGCTGAAAGTACAACCCTGGGAACTGTACAGGTGAAACTCGGAAAATTAGAATATCGTGGAAAAGTTCGTTTATTTCAGTAATTCAACTTAAAAGGTGAAACAGATATATGAGATAGTCTCATGACATGCAAAGCGAGATATGTCAAGCCTTTATTTGTTATAATTGTGATGATCATGGCGTACAGCTGATGAAAACCCCAAATTAACAGTCTCAGAAAATTAGAATATTAAATGAAACCAGCAAAATAGACTGAAAATAGAGCAGTATTTTGTCGTTTAGTCGTGTCCGCCTCTTTGTGACCTCCTGGACCAGAGCACACCAGGCACTTCTGTCTTCCACTGCCTCCCGCAGTTTGGTCAAACTCATGCTGGTCCCTTCGAGAACACTGTCCCACCATCTCGTCCTCTGTCATCCCCTTCTCCTTGTGCCCTCCATCTTGTCCGACATCAGGGTCTTTTCCAGGGAGTCTTCTCTTCTCATGAGGTGGTCAAAGTATTGGAGCCTCAGCTTCAGGATCTCTCCTTCCAGGGAGCGCTCAGGGCTGATTTCCTTCAGAATGGAGAGGTTTGATCTTCCTGCAGTCCATGGGACTCTCAAGAGTCTCCTCCAACACCATAATTCAAAAAAGATCCTTCATGGATCACTGCCTTGTCGTGGCGAAGGGGCTTGAATAACTCAGAGAAGCTATGAGCTACACCATGCAGGGCCACCCAAGACGGACAGGTCATAGTGGAGAGTTTTTTGTTTTTGTTTTAAATAATATTTATTACTTTTAAATATTACAGAAAAGAAAAAGAAGAAAGACAAAAGAGAAAAAACAAAAAAAAGAAAGGAACAATACAATACAATATAAAAACAATACAAAACACAACCTAAACACATTAAACTAAACATATTAAACTGAGCTAAACAAAACCCTAACCCACCCTAACCCTAAACAAAATAAAACAAAAAACATTAAAAAACATACATCACAGCTTTTTCATGCTCTATCTTTCATTCCCTTGTTTCCTCGACTTCCTCTCACCTCCCTTTTTGTATTCCACTTCTATTAATTGTTTCAGCAAATCCTTTGCATCTTTTCCTATTTTCTGTCATATTATAAATATCTTAACATATTTTTTATCCTTATTTTCCATTAAAACTAAAATACTTATATATGCTTAACTCCTTATAACATTTCTGCTAAGACCATAAAATTTCTTTCCACCAATTTTCTATCACTCATTAATTTTACAGTATTTCTATATACAGACTTTAAATTCTCCAATCTTCTTCCACCATCTCCTCTCCCTGGTTTCAAAATCTGCCAGTCCTTTCCGTCAATTCCATATAGTCCATCAACCTGGGGATCTTATGTCCGAGGCTCTTAACTCTTTTCCAGGTCCCTGGCCACCTGGGACCTGGGGAAGGGACATAGTGGAGAGTTTTGACCAAACGTGATCCACCTGGAGGAGGAACCAGCAAGCCACTCCAGTATCCCTGCCAAGAAAACTCCATGGACAAAGACAACAGGCTTCTGATAGGCCCCCTTGAATGACAATCAGTGCCTGCACCAATGGGGAACACTGTCTAAAGCCATCCCCATGCCATTAATCCCCCTTATTAAGCCATTGTGCAAAGGCACTTGGGCCTCTTTCTTTCTTTTTCTTCAAAACTTTTTATTGATTTTCCAAGTTTATAACAAACATAAACGACAAAAAAGGAAAAAAAAAACATTACAATATAAAAAACAAACAAGCATACAGACATTAATCCTATCTATTATAATCCCATTTTTGTTACCATTGTTAGATGACTTCCTCAAATCCCTCTTGCTGATTTTCCTTATGACCCGTTTTAGCAGTTTTCCAAGACTAATTTCCAATGAAATTAACTTAGTCAATTAACATCTTCCTTTCTTATCATATTCACTTCTATCCATAGTATTATGCAATTCGAAACTTTAAATTCCTAAGCCAATTTGGTACTCACAAATGGTGCTACTTATATTATCTTAGAATATTTTACTAAATAATCCATTCTTCTTGGTACTTCTCCTCTTTCTGTTCGCGAATTTTTCCGATCAGGTTGGCCAGCTCAAAAAAGTCCATCACCTTCATCTGCCATTCCTCCACTGTTGGTATTTCTTGTAGTTTCCAATATTTGGCTAACAAAATTCCTGCTGCAGTTGTGGCGTACAAAAGGCCATGTGGGTCTCTTTCAGCCTACAGCTGTCTGTGGCGCGAACCACGATCCCGTACCCTTGATGGATGGCCCCCCCCTCCCCGTCGGCGGTGGGATTAGAGAGAGCCGCTCTTGACCCAGTGACCCCCGGGGCACCCTAATGCAGATCTGAAGATGGAGGAGGCTCAGAAGTCTGAGCTGGGATTAGGAGTGGCAGTAGGGCTGACCCTGGCACACACACAGAGCCCCTTCTCTGGGCTCGCACATCGATTCCCGAATGGGGGTCCGAGAGCAGGCTTCTGAGCACACCAGAAGTATGTCTGGCACAATGACTTGGGGGTATGCACATTAATGAAGTACAGTATTTTTTGCTCTATAAGACTCACTTTTCCCCTCCTAAAAAGTAAGAGGAAATGTGTGTGCGTCTTATGGAGCGAATGCAGGCTGCGCAGCTATCCCAGAAGCCAGAACAGCAAGAGGGATTGCTGCTTTCACTGCGCAGCGATACCTCTTGCTGTTCTGGCTTGTGAGATTCAGAATATTTTTTTTCTTGTTTTCCTCCTCCAAAAACTAGGTGCGTCTTGTGGTTTGGTGCGTCTTATAGAGCGAAAAATACGTAATGGAGACCAAAAAAAATGAGAAAGTTGGAGGGCAACAGAATGCTTAAAGGTAAAGGTAAAGGGACCCCTGACCATTAGGTCCAGTCGCGGATGACTCTGGGGTTGCGGCGCTCATCTCGCTTTATTGGCCGAGGGAGCCGGCGTACAGCTTCCGGGTCATGTGGCCAGCATGACGAAGCCGCTTCTGGCGAACCAGAGCAGCACACGGAAACGCCGTTTACCTTCCCGCCAGAGCGGTACCTATTGAACTACTTGCACTTTGACGTGCTTTTGCACTGCTAGGTTGGCAGGAGCAGGGACCGAGCAATGGGAGCTCACCCCGTCATGGGGATTCGAACCGCCGACCTTCTGATCGGCAAGCCCTAGGCTCTGTGGTTTAACCCACAGCGCCACCCGCGTCCCTGCCTTGTAAAAACAGTGGGAAAAACAGGTGTTCTGCCCCTGAGCCTCAGCCCTTCCCTCAAATAAGTGATGCTGCCTTATTACCAACTATCTCAGTATTGCCTACACTGGCCGGCAGCAGCTGTGCATGGATTTTAGGGGAAGGGACATTCTCAGGTGCCGAGATTGCATCTATGTGCTCTGCCCCTGAGCCACCTCCCTTGCCTTTAGGGCTGAGCTTCATTTCAATAGAGCATGAACCTCTTAATCTCAGGGTCGTGGGTTTGATCCCCAGGTGGGGCGAAAGATTCCTGCATTGCAGAGGGTTGGGCTGGATGACCCTGGTAGCCCCTTTGGACTCAGTAGAACATGAACCTCTTAATCTCATGGTTGTGGGTTCAGTCCCCACATGGGGCAAAATAATAATAATAATATAATTTATTATTTATTCCCCAGTCACTCTGGACGGCTTCCAACCGAATATTAAAAACAATACAGCGTCAGACATTAAAAATTTCCCTAAACAGGGCCGCCTTCAGTTGTCTTTTAAAAGTAAAATACAGTGGTACCTCAGGTTACATACGCTTCAGGTTACAGACTCCACTAACCCAGAAATAGTGCTTCAGGTTAAGAACTTTGCTTCAGGATGAGAACAGAAATCGTGCTCCAGTGGCGCGGCGGCAGTGGGAGGCCCCATTAGCTAAAGTGGTGCTTCAGGTTAAGAACAGTTTCAGGTTAAGTACGGACCTCCGGAACGAATTAAGTACTTAACCCGAGGTACCACTGTAAAATAGTTGTTTATTTCCTTGACATCTGATGGGAGGGCGTTCCACAGGGCGGGCGCCACCACCGAGAAGGCCCTCTGCCCTGGTTCCCTGTAACTTGGCTTCTCGCAGTGAGGGAACCGCCAGAAGGCCCTCGGAGCGGGACCTCAATGTCCAGGCTGGATTCCTGCATTGCAGAGGGTTGAGCTGGATGACCCTGGTAGCCCCTTTGGACAAACCTCTTAATCTCAAGGTCATGGGTTCAACCCCCATGTGGGGCAAAAATAATAATAATAATAATAATAATAATAATAATAATAATAATAATAATAAACAACAACCCCTGTGGGCTCCTCTACGATTCCATGATTTTGAGGACCTTTCAGGGGCCTGGAGCAGCGTGATTTGTAACCACAAAGAACTCCAATAATCAACCACCCGTATAGGCAGAGAGAGGGGAAGGGAAGCCAGGGGAATGCAAGCCTGGGTCCTTCGCTGTCGCAGCAGGTGACAGATGGGATCCTTCTCTGGGAAAACCCCCATCCTTGCAGGGTCGAGCCATTGCCATCTGTTGCGGCAGCTGCAGGCACGCGCCGGGACACTGACCAGGTGCAGGAGAAGAAAGGAACGATGGCGAAAGGGGAGGGAGGGCTGGAAGGAAGGAAGGAAGGGGGGCTGGACTGTTTGCCATGCGTCTCCCCGGAGCTTCACAAAGGGGATTGCGAGAAATTACTGCACAGCGCTGGCAGGTTGGGAGTGATGGACTGCAAGGCAGCTGTCAGGCCTGGTCTGGATTACCAGTGGATTTCTGGCTTGGTCTCCACATCTGAAGGCAGCAACACTGAGACACCAGTTGCTGGAAAACGCAGGAGGTTGAGAGCGCTCTTGCGTTCGAATCCTGCCTGCGGGTTTTCCATGAGGGGAATCATGAGGTTGGCCACTGTGAGAAGGCTGGACTCAATGGACCGCCTTTGGCCTGAACCAGCCGGCTCGTCTTGTGTTCCGATATGGGTGTGCACAGCAGATTTGAAAGCACGGCATCTTGTTTATATACAGTGGTGCCTCGCAAGACGAAAATAATCCGTTCCGCGAGTCTTTTCATCTAGCGGTTTTTTCGTCTTGCAAAGCAAGCCCATTAGCGGCTTAGCAGATTAGCACTATTAGCAGTTTAGCGGATAAGCGGATAAGTGGCTTAGCGGCTTAGAAAAAGGGGGGAAAGGGGGGGAAAGTCGGAAAAACTCGCAAGACATTTTCGTCTTGCGAAGCAAGCCCATAGGGAAATTCGTCTTGCAAAGCACCTCCAAAACGGAAAACCCTTTCGTCTAGCAGGTTTTTCGTCTTGTGAGGCATTCGTCTTGCGGGGCACCACTGTATCGTATTTTTCGCTCTATAGGACGCACTTTCCCCCCTCCAAAAATGAAGGGGAAATGTGTGTGCGTCCTATGGAGCGAATGCAGGCTCCTTGGCTTCAGCGACAGCAACGCGAAGCCTCCGAAGTGCAGAGGGAGCGCTCCCTCCGCGCTCCAGAAGCTACACATTGCTTTCACTGAAGCCTGGAGCACCGACCCCTCTCGCTCTCCAGGCTTCAGGGATAGGCACCGGGAACTCGCGCTGCGCTCCAAAGGCTTCGCAACCTTTCCGCCGCTCCCGGAACTGTTCTGGGGGCTGGGGTCGGGAAAACTTGGGCTTCCCCCGCCCCAGCCCCGCGGCTGAAAACAAAGCCAAGACAGCGAGCGGGATCCATCCCGCTCAGTGTCTTGGCTTCTGCCAAAGCCGCGCACATCCTCTCCTGACTGTAGAGGTTGCGTGCGGCTAAAGAGGAAGCCAAGACAGCCAGTGGGATGGATCCCGCTCGCTGTCTTGACTTCTTTGCTCTTTGGGGCTGGGGGGGGGGGAAAATAAGACTTTTTTTCTTGATTTCCCCCCGTAAAAACTAAGTGCGTCTTATGGTCCAGTGTGGTGTAGTGGTTAAGAGCGGTAGTCTCATAATCTGGGGAACCGGGTTCGAGTCTCCGCTCCTCCACATGCAGTTGCTGGGTGACCTTGGGCCACTCACACTTCTTTGAAGTCTCTCAGCCCCACTCACCTCACAGAGTGTTTGTTGTGGGGGAGGAAGGGAAAGGAGAATGTTAGCCGCTTGGAGACTCCTTAAAGGGAGTGAAAGGCGGGATATCAAATCCAAACTCTTCTTCTTCTTCTTCTTCTTCTTCTTCTTCTTCTTCTTCTTCTTCTTCTTCTTCAGTGGGCCTTATGGAGCGAAAAATACGGTACCTCTTCCCTACCACTGAACTATGGCCCTTTTCTAACCATGTTGATCCTTTTGTTACCTCGGAGCCTGCTTTTCCCTCCATTCTTATGAATCATGACAATAGCAGTTCTTTTTTTTAATATAAATTTTTATTAGTTTTTCAGCATATAATTTTCAACAATAACTAAACATACTTTCATATCTCATACCATTTTTTTTTACTTCCATCAATCACATCTGAAAATTTTCCAATCTATTCACTTAATATACATTCCTTGCTCCCACTATTACATTTAAATCTCATAACTAATAACTCTATTCTTTCTCTACACTGCAATGTTTCATACATTTCTCCTTACAAAATTTCTTGTAGTCCTACTAGCATAATTTGTCGATTACAGCTGCTCTTCAAATAATTCGTATATTTCTTCCAATCTTCTGCGAATCTCTGGTCCCGCAGGTTTCGAATCCTTCCTGTCATTTTATCTAATTCTGCGTAGTGTATTAATTTTGTCTGCCATTCTTCTTTCGCCGGAGGCCACAGCAATTCTTTGCCAGACATGCCTGAGCTGATCTCTCTCTCCATTAGCCCAGAGCTTTACAAACTATGTGTCGTGACACATGTGCCGGTGGCAGTGTGCAAGTGTGTCCCCCTGCATCTCCTGGGGGTGGAAAGGGGTTAGTTTGACACGGGGGCAAATAAAAGAAGACGCCTTCACCCCGGTATGGTGGTTCCCTTTTATCGCCGTCTCTCAGACCATGTTGGGGAACGGACTATATTTTGAAGGGGGGGGGGGAATCAACAAATTCCTATGCCCCACAAATAACCCAGAGGTGCAATTTAAATAAAAGGACACATTCTACTCATGTAAAAACACGCTGATTCCCAGAACGTCTGAGGGCCGGATTTAGAAGGCGATTGGGCCTCATCCGGCCCCTGGGCCTTAGATTGCCCTGTCATAAGTAGACTCTCCTTCATTGAAGGCTTCTCAGCAGAGGTTGGACAGCCATCTGTCAGGGTTATAGTTGACCCTTGGGGTCCCTGCAAGCTCTACATTTCTGCAATTCTATGCTTCATGGATCTAAAGTCTGTGATCTCCAGCCATCCTTCCCAAAGGGAAAAAAAATAGGTCTTTGGAGGAGGAGCTGGCCATGGTACTGAATCCTCTTATTTTTCTTCCTTGTGGCTGAGTAAGATTGTCTTCCATGAACATGGTTTTAACAGTAAGTCCGTGAGTGACTGTGGAGGCCAATTCTGAATCCACACGTCCTTCCAGTGGGGACATTGGTTTCCAGGCGGGAGTTGGTCACGGTGTGGATTTGCCAAGCGTGCCTTCCTCTTAGCACATTTCTCCCTTGTGTCCCGAGTTTGAGCATCTACAAAGCCCATGACACCTTTGGGAAAGGCTGTTCTCCAACTGGAGCGCTCGCAGGCCAGTGTTTCCCAACTGTTGGTGTTTATACTACATTTTTTAAGATTTGCCTTGAGAGAGTCTTTAAACCTCTTTTGTTGACCACCAGCATTACGCTTTCCATTTTTAAGTTGGGAATAGAGTAGTTGCTTTGGAAGACGATCATCAGGCACCTGCACAACATGACCAGTCCAACGAAGTTGATGTTGAAGAATCATCTCTTTGACACTGGTGATCTTTGCTTCTTCCAGTACACTGGCCTTAGTTCGCCTGTCTTCTCTAGTGATGTGTACACTTTTTTGGAGACCCCGTTGATGGACACTCTCTGGCACTGAATAGCAAAGTCCTGGCCAACATACATAGGATGTTGCCTTATACCAAATCAGACCACTGGTCTTTCTTGTCAAGTCCTATGGTTCCCAAACTTTTTCAGCCCACTGCCCTTTGGTTCCACAAACTCATCCCTAGTGCTCACTATAAAAAGCCTTATTCAGAACAGTGGCTTGCGTGATCCACTATGGAAGATAAAGGTAAAGGGACCCCTGACCATTAGGTCCAGTCGTGGACGACTCTGGGGTTGCGGCGCTCATGTCGCTTTATTGGCCGAGGGACCCGGAGTACAGCTTGGCCAGCATGACTAAGCTGCTTCTGGCGAACCAGAGCAGGGCACGGAAACGCCGTTTACCTTCCCGCCGGAGTGGTACCTATTGATCTACTTGCACTTTGACGTGCTTTTGAACTGGTAGGTTGGCAGGAGCAAGGACTGAGCAACGGGAGCTCACCCTGTCACGGGGATTCGAACTGTCAACCTTCTGATCGGCAAGTCCTACAAGGCGTCCCTGCCTTGTAAAAACAGTGGAAAAAACAGGTGTTCTGCCCCTGAGCCGCTTGGAAGAGCCCTTTGACATACTTGCACTTTGACGTGCTTTCAAACTGCTAGGTTGGCAGGAGCAAGGACCGAGCAATGGGAGCTCACCCCATCGCAGGGATTCGAACCACCGACCTTCTGATCGGTAAGTCCTAGGCTCTGTGGTTTAACCCACAGCGCCACCCGCGTCCCCACTATGGAAGATAGCAACACAATAAAATTCAAAACAGTAGCAATTAATTGCATGCTTATTCAAAATCCAATTAAAACTATTTAGCTTAATTAATTCCACAAAACTGATGAACTGCATGTCCGTGATCTGCCTTTCCCCGAGCCGAGCTCCTGCTCGCGTCGACAGAAGGCCTCCAGAGATAGTGGCAGGTCCCCAGATGAAGTGGACATCACACTTTGTCACGTGCTACAGCATCCTCTTTATCTGTAAGGCCAGAAGCTCCTGTGTGTATTTTTAATTATGGCTGGGAATAAATAGTGCATAATTAACGCAAGCCGCATGAAATTTGTGCGAGGAGGCTGGACGTGTCGCACTTCCCCCCGCGATGCTGTTTTGCGCCGTTTCCAAGTGCGAGACGTGAAGCGACAGCTCTCCGGAATGCGATCACCTGTTAGCGGAGTCTTTAATTTGCACCTCTTAAGATTTGGCAGCAGAAAACGTGTCCTGACAAAATGAAGGGGCTGCTGTCAAGGAGGGAATTGCCCCCATCTGTGGGGCACGAAGCTCGTGCCCATGTATTGTTGTTTACTTGTAAGATTCCTTCACCATAAGGGGCAAGGGCGGGTTACAGCAACACACAGAGAATCGTCGACTTGGAAGGGACACCAAGGGATATCTAGTCCAACCCTGGCAATGCAGGAATCACAACCACTGACAGGTGGCCACCCAATCTCTGCTTAGAAACCTCCAAGGAAGGAAAGTCCATCGCCTGCTGAGGTAATCTGCTCCACAACCAAGCAGGTCTTACTGTCAAAAAATTATTCTTTTTTAAAAATCATTTTTATTTGATTTTTCCAATACAAAATTATAAAAATCCAAATGCATATACAGTAGTACCTCAGGTTAAGTACTTAATTCGTTCCGGAGGTCTGTACTTAACCTGAAACTGTTCTTAAGCTGAGGTACCACTTTAGCTAATGGGGCCTCCCACTGCCGCCGCATGATTTCTGTTCTCATCCTGAAGCAAAGTTCTCAACCTCAGGTACTATTTCTGGATTAGCGGAGTCTGTAACCTGAAGCGTCTGTAACCCGAGGTACCACTGTACAGAGATTTCTCCAAATCTCAGGACTTCCCCCCACCCCTTCCCCGGAGTCCTGATTTAAATATTTAAAACTGCATCTTCTTCCGAACTCAAACTTTTACGTCCATCCATATTGTCCGTGGTAATTGTTACACTACACGCGAAATCAAAACCCTGCCAATGTTTCAATCTACTTTCTTAAATAACTTAGAAATTTTCCCCATTCTTCTGTCAAGTTTTTGTCCTCTTGGTTCCAGAGTTTTCCAGTCAGCTTTGCCATTTTGGCATAGTCGATCATCTTGGCTTGCCATTCCTCTGATAGGGAGTCTTTCTTCTTTCCATCTCTGGGCTAGTAGCATCTGTGCGGCTGTTGTTCCATACATAAAAAGTGTTTTCTGGACCTTTGGAATGTCTATACCTGTAATTCCTAATAAAAAAGCTTCTGGTTTTTTAAAACAAAATTTTTAAAAACATTTTTTTCATTTCATTATATGTCATCTCCCAGAAGGCTTTTACCACCTTACAGGTCCACCACGTATGAAAAAGGGTACTTTCTTTTCCTTTACGTTTCCAGCACATATTTGTACTTGTCCTATACATGTTTGCCAAGTTTGCAGGAGTCAGATACCACCGGTACATCATTTTCATATAATTCTCTTCCAAAATATAAACATGTCGTGAACTTCAGGTCTGTTTTCCATAACTTTTCCCAATCTGCCATCTGAATATTATGCCCCAGACCCCTTGCCAAGTGTATCATTACCGACTTGACCAGTTCATCCTTTGTACAGAATTTTTTCTTAATGTGTATTCAGGAATCTCCTTTCTCGCCATTTGAATTCATCGATTGGGGTCCTACTTGGGCTGTCTTTAGCATATGAGCTGCCAGGGTACAAAGATCCGTCCAGTGGCCCCTCCCAATTTAGTTTAGCCCTTGTAAAGGGAATTGGGGTTGCTCGTGCGTAAGTGGCCGCTGCTCTAGGCAACGTTCCCTGGCTAAACTTTTCCCTGGCTGAACAGCACTTTCTCCGTGGCTGTGTCCGTCACTGGCAGAATCCGTCAGTGGGCGTTTCCTGAACTTCTTCCAGCATAAAAGCTCTTTGACACCAAGTCGCCGCCTAGCCTCCCTGTGCGGATGTTTTCTGCGCAGAGTGGGTGTGGCCAGCGGAGGTCCTGGGCTCTCCCCGCTGGTCTCTGTGGAAGAGTCTTGGAGCCATCTCTCCGACGTCCCTTCCAGCTCTCTTTTCTTCCCGGTGTCACGCTGACCTCCTTCCTCCGAGGAAGTGTTCCCTCTCTCCCGGCTGGGCCCTTCTCCTGCATCACTGGGGAGCCTCACCTCCACTCTTGGCTCCGATGGCAGTTCCCTGACAGCCCCCAAATTAACTTTTATTATCCTTATGTCAGACACCACGCTTACGCCTTATCTCTTGTTTACGAAAGAAGGGAGGAGAAAGAAAGAAACTTTTTAATTTGTATTTACAATACAATTATACTCGCTGAGTCTGACAAGCGTCACCGCTAATGTGGTGCGTCTTTGGTAAATGAGCACACAGAGTCGAAAGTCCTTTAGTGAAACAGTAGGCAAACATTTCAGTAATACCTAGGTATATATGTATTTTGTTTTTCTAGCTTGACCAAAATTATTTATTATTTCATAACAGGTAGAAACAGTCATACATACTTCAGGTTGCGTTTTTTCGGGTTACAGATGCACCAAAACCTGGAAGTACAGGAACAGGTTACTTCCAGGTTTCGGCGGTTGCGCATGCGCAGAAGTGCTAAATAGCGCTTTGCATATGCGCAGAAGTGCCGAATCATAACCCGCGCATGCGCAGATGCGCCGCTGCAGGTTGCGAACGTGCCTCCCGCATGGATCACGTTCATAACCCAAGTGTCCACTGTAGTTAAGAACTTAGGCGGTTTCAGCAGTGGGTGCCTGGCGCCCCCCAGAATTTGGCACTCGGGTGCCCCGCACCCCTTGCACCCCCGGGTAAAGACGGCCCTGGGTCCTAACCCTCTGGAGCAGAGGAAACAAACTTTTTCCATCTTCCATGTGAGAGCCCTTTAGATATTTGAAGATGGCTAAGCTTTTCTCCCTCTTCCTCAAAGCTGGAACGTGTGAACATCCCCTGAAGTTGACTCTTGGAAGACTCAGGACAGAGAAAAGATAGGCATTCTTTGCACAGTTAGACTATGGAACTCCCTGCCACATGAAGCATTGATGTCACACGGCAGCTAAAAAAGCCAATGCAATTCTGGGCTGCATCAATAGGAGCATAGCATCTAGATCAAGGGAGGTAATAGTGCCACTGTATTCTGCTCTGGTCAGACCTCACCTGGAGTACTGTGTCCAGTTCTGGGCACCACAGTTCAAGAAGGACACTGACAAACTGGAACGTGTCCAGAGGAGGGCAACCAAAATGGTCAAAGGCCTGGAAACGATGCCTTATGAGGAACGGCTAAGGGAGCTGGGCATGTTTAGCCTGGAGAAGAGGAGGTTAAGGGGTGATATGATAGCCATGTTCAAATATATAAAAGGATGTCACATAGAGGAGGGAGAAAGGTTGTTTTCTGCTGCTCCAGAGAAGCGGACACGGAGCAATGGATCCAAACTACAAGAAAGAAGATTCCACCTAAACATTAGGAAGAACTTCCTGACAGTAAGAGCTGTTTGACAGTGGAATTTGCTGCCAAGGAGTGTGGTGGAGTCTCCTTCTTTGGAGGTCTTTAAGCAGAGGCTTGACAACCATATGTCAGGAGTGCTCTGATGGTGTTTCCTGCTTGGCAGGGGGTTGGACTCGATGGCCCTTGGGGTCTCTTCCAACTCTAGGATTCTATGATTCTATGATTCTATGGCCGCCAACCCGAATGGGTTTAAAAGCGGAAATCCGTGAAAGAAAAGGCTATCAGTGGCTGCTAGTCATGGTTACCCCATTCTGTCTCCACTCAGAGGCAGCATGGGAATCTCGGGTGGGCTGTTGTCCTCCTTGCGTCTCGTTGGCCACTGGGTAGGCCTTTGGCTTGATCTCCAGGGCTCTTTGCATTTTTAACTCCCCAGTTCTTAATACCTGTTTTCGTTTTGCTGCCCGGTGTTCTGGGGACGCAGCTAGAATTCGAATCCTGCCCTTGTAAGCTTTCGCAGCTCCTTTGCGGTTTTGGGTCGCCCGCAGAGTCCACGATGCGCCTCTTTTCCTCTCTAAAGCCAGAGCAGGAAACCTGATTGCCCCACTTTGCAGATGCCTGGGACACGGTTGCTAGGGAACTGCCAGAAAGCTCATTAACAGCTGAGATTAAGCAGGGAGCCTGGAAGGAAGCAGAAAGAGAAAGAAAAAGAGGTGAAGAAAAGAAAGGAAGGTGTCAAGGTGAGGGAGGGTGAAAGGAGAGAGGGAGAGAAAGAGGAGGGAGGGAGCTCTCACAAGCACTGAAACTGCATTGGGGTCCTAACCAGTGCGATTTTATTTATTTTATTGCATTTATATCAGACCTTTCCCCCCCCCAAGGAGCTCAAAGTGGCATACATGGAGGTGTTCAGATCCTGCCTGCAGGTTGGCCACTGTGAGAACAGGCCACTGGCATGATGCGCTGGCCTTCTTACGTTCCTCTCTGTGGCATGTGAGAGGGCAAGCTGTAAACACCCTCCATGCACTTATGTGCGTGTGCACTCAAGGCCAAATGCGTCTGTTCCTCACACAGAGGTTTTTATTTCAAAGCACAATTCAAAGTATTGGTGTTGACCTTGAAAGCCCTAAACGGCCTTGGCCCAGTATACCTGAAGGAGCATCTCTACCCCCATCAGTCTGCCCAGACACTGAGGTCCAGCGCTGAGGGCCTTCTGGCGGTTCCCTCCCTGTGAGAAGTGAGGTTACAGGGAACCAGGCAGAGGGGCTTCTTGGTGGTGGCACCAGCCCTGTGGAACGCCCTCCCACCAGATGTCAAGGAGATAAAGAACAACACAACTTTTAGAAGACATCTGAAGGCAACCCTGTTCAGGGAAGTTTTTAATGTGTGACATTTTAATGCACCGTATTTTTGCTCTATAAGATGCACCAGACCACAAGACGCACCTAGTTTTTGGAGGAGGAAAACAAGAAAAAATATTCTGAATCTCAGAAGCCAAAACTACAAGAGGGATCACTGCGCAGTGAAAGCAGCGATCCCTCTTGCTGTTCTGGCTTCTGGGATAGCTGCGCAGCCTGCATCCGCTCCATAAGACGCACACACATTTCCCCTTACTTTTTAGGAGGGAAAAAGTGAGTCTGATAGAGCAAAAAAATACGGTATTTTCAAGCTTTGTTGGAAGCCGCCCAGAGTGGCTGGGGAAACCCAGCCAGATGGGCGGGGTACAAATAATAAATTACTATTACTATCTGTGGCATGTGAGATGGCAAACTGTAAACACCTTCCACGCATTTACGTGAGTGTGCACTCAAGGCCAGATGTGTCTGTTGCGCACGCAGAGGTTTTTATTTCCTGAGATTCTCCGAGGAAGGAGCAGAGCCCAGGAGCACTGTTTTATCATCTTCGGGTGGACAGTGGCTTTGGAGCGAAGCTTTTCCCAAACATCAAACAGGCTGCGCTCTGAACATTAAGCAGCGGGAGGTGGCGATGACTTGGCCAGCCCAGTTTGATCCTCAAAGCTGCTAGAGGATCAAAGTCACAAGGGACTGCCAAGTCATTGCAACTGAATCATCCAAGGGTTTGCTGTTGGCACAGACTAAAAACCTGCAGGTGTAATCCGGGAATGTAGGCAGGCCTGATGCAATTCTCTCACTGCCCTGGCGGGTTGCAGACGGAAGGCCTCTGGAACACGGATTGGTTTTGCCGCGTATCCCTTCAGAATATTTCTGTCCCACCTTTCTGCATCAATATTTTGAAGAGGGCTCACAAGGGTACAATGAAAATGGCTGCAATGGTACAGTACAGAGACAGTGTGGTGCAGTGGTTAGAGTGCTGGACTATGGCTTGGGAGAGCAGGGTTCGAATTCCTGCTTAGCCGTGAAGCTCACTGGGTGGCGAGCCTAGCTGAGAAAGAAGGAAATGCCAAAAGCCAAACCCCTAATAAAACAGCAATAGAACAATTAAAATGATTACCGTATTTTTCGCTCTATAACACGCACCTGACCATAACACACACGTAGTTTTTAGAGGAGGAAAATCCGTAGGCATGCCACCCGTAGGCATTCCCTCCATAACACGCACAGACATTTCCCCTTACTTTTTAGGAGGAAAAAAGTGAGTGTTATGGTGCAAAAAATATGGTATTAAAAATAACGTCTTTTTTTAAGACAACCAAGCAGAAATGTTTTAGGTTCCAAGGGTATATCGTAGCCTGACAAGAAATAGTGTTCAACCTTTTAACTGCTATCAAGATTATAATAGCTAATAACTGGTGGAGGGAAGCATATCTCCTACTATATCTGAATGGATTGAGAAAATTTGGTTCATTGTTACTTCCACTAAACTAACTTATTGCAAAATAATTCATATCAACCAGCCTAACGCGCTTATGGGAAAATGGGCATTTTTGGGCAATGTTTTGCAACAACAAACTCAAGGAAAATTCCCAACCTTAAGTTGTTTCCAATCTGCTGCAATTGTATTTATTAATGTCCTTTTATCTTTGGTTTAAAGGGATGCGGGTGGCGCTGTGGTCTAAACCACTGAGCCTAGGACTTGCCGATCAGAAGGTCGGCAGTTCGAAACCCTGCAACGGGGTGAACTCCTGTTGCTCGGTCCCTGCTCCTGCCAACCTAGCAGTCCGAAAGCACGTCAAAGTGCAAGTAGATAAATAGGTACCGCTCTGGTGGGAAGGTAAACGGCGGGAAGGTAAACGCCGTTTGCGTGCGCTGCTCTGGTTTTGCCAGAAGCGGCTTAGTCATGCTGGCCACATGACCATACAGTCAAGCTGTATGCCGGCTCCCTCGGCCAGTAAAGCGAGATGAGCGCCAAAACCCCAGAGTCGTCCGCGACTGGAGCTAACGGTCAGGGGTCCCTTTACCTTTACTTTTCTCTTTGGTTTATGCTGTTTATTAATGAACGAAGTAACATAATTACAGCATCCTCTCCAACATTCCACTGAAGAAAATCAGCACCCATGTCTTTGGGCGCCATGCTCTTGTGCGAGTCGGCGGTCTCGTGTGGGGCCACGATGCCGAAAGTCGCGCAAGACTTGCACGAGAGCCTGGCACCACCGCAAGCAACCGCTGGCTGCCAGATCATCTTCCTCCCCAAGCTTGGCGGTTGGCGGGACATCCCAGGATCCTTTTGGAGCAACCGTCACAAGCAGAACAGGTTGTCTGCTTTAAGCACGGGTGAGAAAGCTCAGATCTGCAAGGCTGCTGGTGGCTGGTGCTACCAACCATGCCATCTCCTCCAGGTATCTCCAGGGCAAACTTGGTGCTGAGTCTTGAAGCCGTGTTGTATCTCTGCGGCAGCTGCAGAGGGCAGTTTCGTTCTCCCATCCAAAGCCACAGGTCTATGAATAGTGCAGTGGATTGCCATAAGGGCCTCTTTGTTCACCCTGGTGGCATGTGAGCTGCCTGGGGCTGCTTGCTCCCAGTAGCATCTGGGATCCTTGATCTGCTGGGCTCCTCTGTCAGGACGCCTGCTTCCTCGGACAGAGAGGAGAGAACACAGTTGGGTCCTTTCAGACAGGTAGTAACATACGGCGGTGAAGGTCCTGTGTGAGTGCCTGGAGGCGGTTGGAGGATGGATGGCCGCTAACAGATTGAGGCTGAATCCTGACAAGACAGAAGAACTGTTCTTGGGGGACAGGAGGCGGGCAGGTATGGGGGACTCCCTGATCCTGAATGGGGTCACTGTGCCCCTGAAGGACCAGGTGCGCAGCCTGGGAGTCCTTCCGGACTCACAGCTGTCCATGGAGGCACAGGTCAATTCGTGTCCAGGGCAGCTGTTTATCAGCACCATCTAGTACGCAGGATGAGACCCTACCTGCCTGTGGACTGTCTTGCCAGAGTGGTGCATGTTCTGGTTATCTCTGCGATGCGCTCTATGTGGGGCTACCTTTGAAGGTGACCCGGAAACTACAACTAATCCATAATGCAGCAGCTAGACTGGGGACTGGGAGTGGCCACCAAGACCACATAACACCAGTCTTGAAAGACCTACATTGGCTCCCAGTACATTTCCAAGCACAATTCAAAGTGTTTGTGCTGACCTTTAAAGCCCTAAACAGCTTCGGTCCAGTTTAGGGGGGAAATCCATCCAATAAACATTAGATGATCACCAGGACTAGCTGGCTAAATTAGTCCTATTTGGGCCAGCGAGGAAACGAGGGGAGAATTAGCTGTGGGATCCCAGAGCGGGTAATCTTCATAAAAAGGGGAAAGGAAGGGGAATAAAAGATCAGGCTAAGTTCACCTTGAAAGCCAGGTGGAATAGCTCTGTCTTGCAAACCCTGCGGAAGGAAGTTAAATCCTGCAGGGCCCTGGTCTCCTGGGACAGAGCATTCCACCAGGTCGGAGCCATCACTGAGAAGGCCCCGGCCCCGGTGGAGGATAATCTAACTTCCTTAGGGCACTTTGTGGTTGCAATAAGTCGGCGGTGTGAAAAAGGAACTTTTTGCATGCACAGGTGCCCTGTGCTGGTTGGGTCTGGCGGGAGTTGGCATTCACAGAGCCTTAGCTTTTGGAAGGCTGGCCCAAATTAACTCCTTCCTCTCTTAACAGCTTTGGGCTCCATCCGTGAACCTATTCTTGAACACTTAATGCTCTGAGACCATCTTCTCTCTCTCTCTCTCTCTCTCTCTCTCTCTCTCTCTCTCTCTTTCGCTCTCGCTCTCGCTCTCGCTCGTGCTCTCTCATAGAATCATAGAGTTGGAAGAGACCACAAGGGCCATCGAGTCCAACCCCCTGCCAAGCAGGAAACACCATCAGAGCACTCCTGACCTATGGTTGTCAAGCCCCTGCTTAAAGACCTCCAAAGAAGGAGACTCCACCACACTCTTTGGCAGCAAATTCCACTGTCAAACATCTCTTACTGTCAGGAAGTTCTTCCTAATGTTGAGGTGGAATCTTCTTTCTTGTAGTTTGGATCCATTGCTCCGTGTCTGCTTCTCTGGAGCAGCAGAAAACAACCTTTCTCCCTCCTCTATGTGACATCCTTTTATATATTTGAACATGGCTATCATATCACCCCTTAACCTCCTCTTCTCCAGGCTAAACATGCCCAGCTCCCTTAGCCGTTCCTCATAAGGCATCGTTTCCAGGCCTTTGACCATTTTGGTTGCCCTCCTCTGGACACGTTCCAGTTTGTCAGTGTCCTTCTTGAACTGTGGTGCCCAGAACTGGACACAGTACTCCAGGTGAGGTCTGACCAGAGCAGAATACAGTGGCTCTATTACTTCCCTTGATCTAGATGCCTCTCGCTCTCTCGTGCTCCCCATCCCATTAAAAACACAAGAGGGGGAGGATTGCAAAAGACAGATGTCGTCGCCCACTGCAGGGCGGAGTGGAGGGAATCGATTACCCAGTCTCTAAAGACTCAGGTCAAATCTGGGGGCCGTCAGAGGTCGCCTTCCAGATGGCGAGACGTGTGTCTTGAGAAAAGAGGGGCGACTTGCTTTGTAAGGTGATAAGGCAGCTCTCGAAGGGACTCCCCCTTTGAGGCGGCTCAATGAATCAAAGCACCGATTTCACCCAAAAACCCTCGCTCAGAAAAAGGGGCGTCCTACGGAGCTCTATTGTACACTTCCCTGCTTGGGCGCTCTCTGCAGAGCTCCGCAAGCCCACCAGCCCAAAGGTTTATGGCAATGTATATTATCAAGCAGGAAAACAGGACTGAGGGAGAGGGATATGATACGATATTGTCATTGTCCCATACAAAACAGCGAAATTGAAAAAAATCTACATCAGACATTCAAAAACCAACAAGCCTGCTATCCCAGCCTGGTTAGCCCCCTAAAAACTCGGATACCCCATAATTAAATACAATATACTCCCATAGAGACTACCTTAAAGATAAAGGGACCCCTGACTATTAGGTCCAGTCGTGGCCGACTCTGGGGTTGCGGCGCTCATCTCGCTTTATTGGCTGAGGGAGCCGGTGTACAGCTTCCGGGTCATGTGGCCAGCATGACTAAGCCGCTTCTGGCGAACCAGAGCAGCACACGGAAACGCCGTTTACCTTCCTGCCGGAGCGGTACCTATTTATCTACTTGCACTTTGATGTGGTTTCAAACTGCTAGGTTGGCAGGAGCAGGGACCAAGGGAGATCAGGACCTGTTTACCTGGCTCAGTTGGTAGTGCGTGAGACTCAAGGTCCTGGGTTCGAATCCTTCGTTGGGCAAAAGATTCCTGCATCGCAGGGGGTTGCAGTTGACCATTGTGGTCCTTTCCAGCTCCATGTTTCTGGGATTTAATATCATTCAAAGCAAGTACCCTGCAGTGCAGACCTCCTTAATATAAACCAGGTTTTCCCAAACTTTTTTTCAGGATAGGTTCCATAAATTCATCCCCAGTGCCCCCTACCCTACAAAAATATAGCTGACAGATAAAGAAGGGGGGGAATGTAAATGGATATATTGATTGATAATCTGGTTGTATACAAACACACACACACACATATATACACACACACACACACACACACACACACACATATATATACATACATATAAAGGGTAAAGGGACCCCTGACCGTTAGGTCCAGTCATGACCGACTCTGGGGTTGCGGCGCTCATCTCACTTTACTGGCCGAGGGAGCCGGCGTACAGCTTCCGGGTCATGTGGCTAGCATGACTAAGCCTCTTCTGGCAAACCAGAGCAGCGCACGGAAATGCCGTTTCCCTTCCCGCTGGAGTGGTATCTATTTATCTATTTGGACTTTGACGTGCTTTGGAACTGCTAGGTTGGCAGGAGCAGGGACCGAGCAACGGGAGCTCACCCCGTCATGGGGATTCGAACTGCCGACCTTCTGATCAGCAAGTCCTAGGCTCTGTGGTTTAACCCACAGCGCCACCCGCGTCCCTAAAGCATAGTAGTGGTTGCATTAAAGAAAGCATCAAAGGACAAAGGGATGATGTGTAGATTGATCCAATATAAATCCACCGTTACCGTATTTTTCGTCCTATAGGGCGCACCGGCCCATAGGACACACCTCGTTTTTTGGGGGGGAAATGAATTTTAAAAAATTATCCCCCCCCCAGCCGCGGCTGCAGCCCCAAGCCTTGCGCACACCTGCCCGAAGCACGGGGCGCCCTCCGGAGGGCACCCTGTGCTTCGGGCGGCAGGCTGCTGCCCGCAAGCCTTGTGAGCCCACGGGAACTCCCGCCGGGCTTGCAAGGCTTGCGGATAGCTTCCTGAAGCCTGGAGAGCTAGAGGCATCGGTGCGCACTGACCCCTCTTGCTCTCCAGGCTTCAGCGAAAGCCTGTATACGCCCCATAGGATGCTGTAATGGTTCTAGGGGTTGCTCATGCGTAAGTTGCCGCCACTCTTGGCTTGGTTGCCTGGTTGAACCCTTTCTGTCTGGACAGCCCTTCACTTTGTGGCTGTCTCAGTCACTGGCAGAATCCGTCAGTGGGCGTTTCTTAAACTTCTTCCAGCAAAAAAGTTCTTTGACGCCAAGTCTCCTCCTACTTTCCCTGCGCGGAGGTCTTCTGCGCAGGGAGGGTGTGGGCAGCGGAGTACCCATGCTCTCCCCACTAGTCTCCGGTGAAGAGTCCTGGAGCCCTTTCTCCGATTCCCCCATCTGCCCCCCTTCTCCATTGGTGTTACGCTGATTTCCTTCCCCAGCAGATGGGCTGCCTCTCTCCCTGCTGGGACCCTCTCCGGCACTGCTCTGGAGCCTTCCCTCCGCCTCTGGCTCTGATGGCAGTTCCCTGACAGACGCACACACATTTCCCCTTCATTTTTGGAGAGGAAAAAGTGCGTCCTATGGGGCGAAAAATACGGTAATTATTGTGTCAATGAAAAAAGGCAAAATATGTTCATACGCGCACGCAAAAAAACCCCACCAGCTGGGAGGGACACCCTTGCACTAAAATGGAACAAAGCCTGAACCACACTTCTGTCTCTGCTCCCCAGTAGTGTAATCTTATTCCTTCTGCAGAGGGGTCCCTCTCTCCAGCGTCCTAGAGCAAGCATAGGCCAACTCGGCCCTCCAGATGTTTTGGGACTACAACTCCCATCATCCCTAGCTCTCAGGGACCAGTCCTCAGGGATGATGGGAGTTGTAGTCCAAAAACATCTGGAGGGCCGCGTTTGGGGGTTCCTGCCCTAGAGTCACTCAAGTCATCACAGAAGGGGAGCTTTTCAGCCATGGTTTGGAGTCAATCAGAGTGCAAGGAGGTGAGACACTCCAAAGCTAAGCGTTTAGGAATCCCGAAAGCACCAGGTGCTTCCGCTTTCAAGGGAATGGGGTTCGAATTCTGCTACGTGCGACGGGACAACTTAACTCGCTCCAAAACAAGATATCGGAGCACTCCAAATTGCTTGCCGTGGACGTGCACAGAGAATAGCAGATCCAGCTGAACTCCTGGTAATCTGCGCTGAAGAAGAAGAAGAGTTTGGATTTGATATCCCGCCTTTCACTCCCTTTAAGGAGTCTCAAAGCGGCTAACATTCTCCTTTCCCTTCCTCCCCCACAACAAACACTCTGTGAGGTGAGTGGGGCTGAGAGACTTCAGAGAAGTGTGACTGGCCGAAGGTCACCCAGCAGCTGCAAGTGGAGGAGCGGAGACGCGAACCCTGTTCCCCAGATTACGAGACTACCGCTCTTAACCACTACACCACACTGGCTGAGCGTTGCAATGCATCTTAAGTTACAATTGTTTTGTAATTAAAAAGTGGTTGCATAATCTCTGCAGGGGTCTGGCTGGGACAGGACGTCGCTGCAACTAGGATTGTTTATTATGTTTGTTTTATTATGTTGGAAGCCACCCAGAGTGGCTGGGGCAAGTGGGCAGGGTACAAATAATAGAATTATTATTATTATTATTATTATTATTATTATTATCCTGCAGCGCTTCTGAATTTGCTTCCAGACTGTTGCTGCCCCCTGAGGCTTCCTCCTTCTCCCCGATCTTGAACCAAGTGGCAATTCACCTCCATCTTTTGCTTTCGTTCCTCACCATTAAGGGCCGTTGGTGCACCCTGGTACTTAAAATAATAATAATAATAATAATAATAATAATAATAATAATAATAATAATAATCAACCTGCCTTGGGATGACACTTCCAGGTCCTCGCCTTCCAACATCCTGCTGCCATATTTGGGCTGCAGGAAGAAGCATTCGGACCCAGTTGCCATGGTTCTTGCTGAGTGCCCAGTTGCCGTGGCAACGGTTGGCCAGGAAGAGACGAGTTTAGACGTAGGTTAAAATGATCTGCTCCGTCTGCTGGGGGGAAGGGGGCGGATTCTCCACCGCAAGATGCGTTTCGGGATTTTTATATATTTTTAAAATTACATTTATATCACACCTTTTCTCTCTCCAAAGGAGCACAAGGTGGCGAAAATGGTTCTCTCTCTCACATCCCACCCCTATTTAATTCCCGCAACAGGTAGGTTAGGTTGACAGGCAGTGAGCCTCATGGCCGAGTGTGGATTCGAACCCTGGTCTTCTCCCAGGTCCTAGGCCGAGACTCTAACCACTATGCCACACTGCCTATCTGCTGACTGGTCCTTCTTGGATACCAACATCATGCTTAAGCAGGTTGTAGTACAGGGGTCAGCAAACTTTTTCCGCAGGGGGCCAGTCCACTGTCCCTCAGACCTTGTGGGGGGCCGGACTGTCTTGGGGGGGGTGAACGAATTCCTGTGCCCCACAAATCACCCAGAGATGCATTTTAAATAAAAGGACACATTCTACTCATGTAAAAATACTAGGCAGGCCCCACAAATCACCCAGAGATGCGTTTTAAATAAAAGGACACATTCTACTCATGTAAAAACACGCCGATTCCTGGACCATCCATGGGCCGGATTGAGAAGTGGATTGGGCCGGATCCGGCCCCCGGGCCTTAGTTTGCCTACCCATGCCTTATCCTAACGGGGAATAGACCAATTAGCATCCCACCACTGAGACCATGTAGAGGTGGGAAGCTCAGGGTGATTTTTCTTCAATCTGTTTTGGAGGTTTCGAAGCTGAGAGAGAGGCAGAGAGCGCGCGCGCAAATAAACACCGGTCGGCCTTAACCTCTTGAAATATACTCGGAGTCGAGTGTGGATTTCATGTTCTTTATTCAGCTCATTGTGCGAGGAATGAAAGTTCCCCAACAATATCTGCTTTATATACATTATTTACACAATGGGCCACACGTGATTGGCTAATTCCGGGATTCTCCTGTAGGCCAATCAGGTTGTGTATTCACTTTCACCTGGAGCTGGATTGGGTGGCTCCTGCAGACCAATCAGACTGCTGCATTCTGAACCCTATTGTTCTAGGACCAATCAGACTGCTGCATTTTGGATCCTATTCAACTCAGTACATAACACCTCTCCAAAAATAACCTCCCAAGGCTCATTCTGCCCCCTGGGCTCAGGTGTGGGGGGAAAGCCTTATGAGGAACGGCTAAGGGAGCTGGGCATGTTTAGCCTGGAGAAGAGGAGGTTAAGGGGTGATATGATAGCCATGTTCAAATATATCAAAGGATGTCACATAGAGGAGGGAGAAAGGTTGTTTTCTGCTGCTCCAGAGAAGCGGACACGGAGCAATGGATCCAAACTACAAGAAAGAAGATTCCACCTAAACATTAGGAAGAACTTCCTGACAGTAAGAGCTGTTCGACAGTGGAATTTGCTGCCAAGGAGTGTGGTGGAGTCTCCTTCTTTGGAGGTCTTTAAGCAGAGGCTTGACAACCATATGTCAGGAGTGCTCTGATGGTGTTTCCTGCTTGGCAGGGGGTTGGACTCCATGGCCCTGGTGGTCTCTTCCAACTCTATGATTCTATGATTCCTTCTCCTCCTTGGACTGTTCCTTTGCAATAAGGGGGTCAGCAGGAGCAGAATGGGGCCAGTGAGTGCATCACCCAGAGGAATTTTGTAAATGTGATCCTCAAAGCCTTTGCGTCTTCCCGCCCGATCCCCAACGCCAGCACTTTAGGCAGGGCTGCCTTTAGCATATGCTCCGCCAGGGTGCAAAGATCCGCCCGGCGCCCCCAAATTTAGTTTAGCCGCCCCCAAAGGTGTCAAAGGTGCCGCTGACCCCGCTGTCACGTAACAGCTCAAGACATTACATAATATTTTGATGTAAGAGTTAATTTCGCGTGTACGGCGCCGTTGAGAATGACAAGCATCGCCGTTGTGAATGACAAGCGCCACTGCTAATGAGCGCACAAAGTCGAAAGTCCTTTAGTGAAACAGTAGGTATACATTTCGGTAATACCTAGGTATATATGTACCGTATTTTTCGCTCCATAAGACTCACCTGACAATAAGACGCATCTAGTATTTAGAGGAGGAAAACAAGAAAAAAAATATTCTGAACGAAACAGTGGGTGTATGATTTTTGTGGTTCATGCTGTGGCCACAGACATGATATGTGATTTGACGGTGAGTTTGGGTAGCCCAACGCAAAAATCCTGTGGATCTGTTCTTTGTAACCATGTTTTTGCACCATTGCGGCCCCACGCAACAGTGGGTGCATGATTTTTTTTGGTGCAGGCTGTAGCCATGGACATGCTATGTGATCTGATGGTGAATTTGGGGTGACCCAATGCAAAAATCCTGAGGATCCACGGGCTTTTAACGCCCCGCTCACAGGCAGCCTCCTTTATCTCTAGGATCCCTTATCTCTCTCCCGATCCCACCAATCAGCTGCTTCCTTTCAACACTCCCTTCCCTCTTGTTTGCCTTAGTGTCTTTTCCTGAGCTGGAGCAGTTTTTTGCTCCTCCTTTTCTTCTAATTTCTCTCCTGATTGCTTTAGTCTTCCTGTTTTCCCCCCTTGCAAGTCTGCTGTCTTTACCTCCCCCCTCCCAGGCAGCCTCCTTTATCCCTAGCATCCCTTATCTCTCTCCCCAATCGGCAAATGATCAGCGGCTTTGTTTCAACACCCACTACCCTCTTTAAAAAAAACAAAAAAAAAACATGATCTGCTTTTTGCCCCTGGGCAATTTGGCTCCAGGGACAACACATTCGCTCCATAAGCCGCACAGACCTTTCCCCTTACTTTTAAGGAGGAAAATACAGTATTTTGTTTTTCTAGCTTGATCAAACTTATTTATTATTACATAACAGGTAGATAGTTAAGAGCTTAGGCGGTTTCAGCGGGCAGGCGCCTGGCGCCCCCCAGAATTTGGCGCCCAGGTACCCCGCACCCCTTGTATCCCCGGGTAAAGATGGTCCTGACTTTAGGCCTCATCCTACCAGCTCCCCTATGCAGGAGTGCCAACTTGGCCCCAGAATTTGTAGGTGCCCGGGCCCTTCATGGGGAATTTTGTGGGTGCTCGGGTACCCAGGGCCTCAGGGAGTTGGCACTTTTGGCCCCCGTGCACTCCAAATTTCCCCATTCTTTCTTTTCATTGTCAGTTCACACAAACACACACGCCGTAACCCCAACTCCTATCTTCTCTGCACAACGTAAGCTCTCCTGGCTGGGACCATTTTTCACCTGTTTTGTGTGGTGGTGTTGTTGTGCCCTTCACCCTAAGGTGGGTTACGTTAAAACGCAATGCTGAAAACAGATTGGCATAAGTACCATCTAATTCTCTGGCAGCAGGATCCGTCTTGTGGTTTGGGCTAACAGGATAATAATCAATAAAAGTGCTTTTTAAAGAAGCGGTTTGAAGCAACTTACAACCACAGAAATAAAGCGAGTCTTGAAAAGATTCAGCATTTGCCAGAAGCTGCAAAATGCCATGCTGGAAGGAGCTGTTGGAAGTTGGATGTCAGAAAAAGCCTAGAGGGCACCAGCTTGAGATTGCCAGTAACAGAACTGGCACTGATAATAATAATAATAATAATAATAATAATAATAATAATAATAATAATAATAATAATTTATTATTTATACCCCGCCCATCTGGCTGGGTTTCCCCAGCCACTTTGGGCAGCTTCCAACAAAGCATTGAAATACAGTAGTCTGTTAAACATTAAAAGCTTCCCTAAACAGGGCTGCCTTTAGATGTCTTCTAAAAGTTTGGTAGTTATTTTTCTCTTTGACATCTGGTGGGAGGGTGTTCCACAGGGCGGGTGCCACCACCGAGAAGGCCCTCTGCCTGGTTCCCTGTAACTTGGCTTCTTTCAGGGAGGGAACCGCCAGAAGGCCCTTGGCGCTGGACCTCAGTGTCTGGGCAGAACGATGGAAGTGTCACATAATCCCCGTTCCGCAATAGTAAGAAATCGATATTTTTGTTTATTTATTGCATTTGCACCCAACCCTCTCTCCAGCACCCATACATTGGAGCTCCCTTCACCACCCTCTTTCCAGAGCATGCTAAGAATTTTCTGGGTTGTTGTTTTTTAGGAAAGCCCTCCCAGATATGTAAACGTGGGTTTTAATCCTATGGGTTTTTTAGCCTGTGTTTGATCTTATTCCCCAACTGCCCAATATTTTAAATAATCTTTTTTTAAAAACTGCTTTACTGATGATTTCATTGTTCCATTTTGTTGTTTTCATAAACTGCTTTGAGGTAGTTGGGTTTTGTTTTTTTTTTGCTGAGGTTTTTTTCCTTCTCCTTTTTAAAAAATGGAGTATTATATACTTTTCTGAATAAATAACAAAATGAAAGCGCTTACACAAGGGAGAATTGGGTCAGTATCTCTTCTCCTTTGCCCTCCAAAATTATGTTGGTAGGACAAGACTTCTGGTTCCCAAGAGCTCCACAAATCTCTTGTTTTTACGTTCGTGTGTTGTTGTTGTTTTAAGGCATAGTTTTTTTTATTGATTTTCACAGATGTTGCAAATTTATTTATATTTCAATGCATGTTTTTCTCAAAATTTTGACTTCCCATCCTTACTTCCATGATATTTTTATTCTTACCTTATCCCCACTGCTTTATATAATAGAATTATGCTCTATTTTGCTTATCGTTTTCATCCCTCTGCTCATAATTCGAACCCTACCCATGTTTTCATTTGAATATAACAGTTCTTCAAATAGTCCAAAAAGGGTCTCCACTCTTCCATGAACAGTTCATCCCTTTTGTCTCTTATATTTGCTGTCCATTTCACTATTTCCGCATAGTCCATTAACTTTCGAAGCCATTCCTCTCCGCCTTACTCTGAATTTTTCCTTCTTTCTATTTTCTGCATATACAGGATTCTGGCTTCTGCTGTTGCAAACCTAAATTCTGCTGTTGCAAAAAAGCTCGCGAATACCTCACAGCTGTGGGTCAAATTTGTGCTTAAATTTGGTCCTCCTAAGGACGTTATTGATCTAACCAGCAGCCATCTGCTGATGGATGGCCACACCGACTCGGCCCCGAACACACTGAGCAGATGCTTGGAAGCTGTGGCTGGATGGTTTCATGGGAGCCGCTTGAAACTAAATCCTTCGAAGACAGAGGTCCTATGGCTGATAATAATAATTATTATCAATGTGTGCCCACAGTGATCCATGCGACGGTCATCTCCAGGCTTGACTACTGTAATTCGCTCTACGCGGGGCTGCCCTTGAAGCTGTCCCAGAAACTCCAGTGGGTACAGAATGCTGCAGCGAGGCTCCTCACGGGGTCTCTGCCATGGGAGCATATTCACCCAGTGCTTTTCAAGCTGCACTGGCTCCCGATGGAGTACAGGGTCAGATTTAAGGTGCTGCTTTTGACCTTTAAAGCCCTTCATGGCCTAGGACCCTTGTACCTACGGGACCGCCTTTCCCGGTATGCCCCACGGAGAGCCTCAAGGTCCATAAATAGCAACACCCTAGTGGTCCCGGGCCCTAAGAAAGTTAGATTAGCTTCAACCAGAGCCAGGGCCTTTTCAACACTGGCCCCGGCCTATTGGAACGCTCTGTCTCATGAGACCAGGGCCCTGCAGGATCTGATTTCTTTCCGCAGGGCCTGTAAGGCAGAGTTGTTCCGCCTGGCCTTTGGCTTGGAGCCAATTTGATTCCCTCCCTCTCTTTCTTTTTTCTTTTCCTTCTCCTCCTGAGATGAAGCTACATTTTAATATTTTAATGTTTCAATATTTTAATGTTGTATTTTAATTTTGTTTTTAAGTTGTAATCATTCAACTTGTTTTTATTATTGCTTGTAAGCCGCTCTGAGCCCGGCCTTGCCTGGGGAGGGCGGGGTATAAATAAAATTTATTTTATTATTATTATTATTATTATTATTATTATTATTATTATTATCATTACTATTATTATTATTAAATAGTTTAACCATCTTTTTCAGAACCTCCCTCCCTATTATCCCTAGGAGAAAACTTTGGGGAATAACCAATTTGAACCTTTTCTTCGATTCATCATGTATCATTTCCCCCAAAGCCTTTTTACATGTCTGCCACATATGTCAGGCTTGGCCAAACTTGGCCCTCCAGATATTTTTGGGACTACAATTCCCATCATCCCTGACCACTGGTCCTGTTAGCTAGGGATGATGGGAGTTGTAGTCCCAAAACATCTGGAGGGCCAAGTTTGGCCGTGTCTGACATATGGGGGGAAAATAAGGCCCTTCAGTTTGTTTAAACTTCCAAAATTTACTTAGTGCATTTTTATACTTCTTAGCCACTTTTTACATTTGTGTTTTACAGACAGCTAACTTTTTCATATTTCCCGGGAAGCAGTTTGAGCTCCTACCCTCAGATTTTCACTCTTCCTTTCCCATGTTTGCAGGACTAAGAGGGATCTCCGGGTTCAGGTCTCGGATTGCATTCAGCTCAGCCTCCACGGGCGGAAAAAATTGGTCTCCGTGGAGACGCGCGCAGAACAGAGCACGCCTGACTTCGCCAAGAGCCGTGATGGCTTCGTGCTTCTCTGGCCGAGGAGATAAACACTGGTCAATTTTGGAGGACAGGACTTCATCCTGACAGCCCCTCAACGGAGAGTAAAAATAATCATCATCAAGGCTTAGAATCATGTTTTAGAATCATGCAGCAAAGCATCGCTGCTTGGACTGCTAGTGTGGAGTAGGAACCCTATCAAAGAAAAGGAAAGAAGTACCTAGCCGTAGATTCTTTCCTTCGTTCTCTCTCTTTTTTTTAATACTTTATTGACAATCTTATGCAACAAATACAGTATAGTGGTACCTTGGGTTACATACGCTTCAGGTTACAGACTCCACTAACCCAGAAATAGTACCTCGGGTTAAGAACTTTGCTTCAGGATGAGAACAGAAATTGGGCGGCAGCAGCGGAGGCCCCATTAGCTAAAGTGGTGCTTCAGGTTAAGAACAGTTTTAGGTTAAGAACAGACCTCCAGAATGAATTAAGTACGTAACCAGAGGTACCACTGTATAAATATTCTTTAAATCTTATAAATGAAACAACAACCATATACAAGTAATACCCCATTTGTCAACAAACAATAAACTTAATTTATATTTCTACTATCTCTTGTTTTCTTCTCTGTTTATTAACATGGATTAAAAAAACAAAAAACACATAATGGGACTTCCTATTGTTTCCTTCGTTCTCTATGCTGATCTGCATGGTGAAACTTGAAAGCCTCCTGTCAGGGGTTCAGAAGGAGAGACACAGGAGGGGGAGCAAATGGAGAGTGAGGAGGAGGAGTACGAGGGGGGCGCAGGCAGTGACAGTGGCCAGAGTTATTCCACAAGCCTCTCTAGCGAATCGGAGGACTCACAGAAGGGAGCGCCGGTGGCCAGAGCAAGGGAGATTCCAAGGGAGAAACCTCAAGAGGGAGGGGCCAGCGGGGAGTCCCTGAGCAGCAGCTGGAGATCAGGACCAGCGTCTCCACCAGAGCGCAGTGGGGAGGGGGAGTCCCAGGAGTCGGGACCAGTGTCCTCACCACCAGAGGGAGGAGAGGAGTCAGGTTTGGCAACACCCACATCAGGAAGCGGGGAAACAGTCAGAAGGAAAGTCACCGGCTGGGCGCGCGCGCCAAGTTCAAATGTACAGGAGCGCGGCACAGCGGGGAGCCCGGGAAGGGAGCCAGGTCCTAAAGCCCGCCGGAGGGAGGGGCAAGACTCAGGAGGCTCAGCGTCAGAGGAGTCCAGGAAGGAGGGAACCCCAGAGGGCAGAAGGACCCAACGCAGGAAAGAGCAGCGCAAGAGGTGGAGCCGGGCTAGAATCTTAAACTGGTGTGGGTGGAGCAGTGAGTCAGAGGGGACTTAGCCGGTCTAGCGTTAAGACGTGGGCCTGCGCGCCCAGAGCTTGGAAATGGAAACTAAACTTCAATAAAGACTTTTGTATATAATATCCACTGGGCGTTGGTCCTCTGTGAGCTGGGACCTAGTGGCAGTCCTGACACCTCCTTATCGCCGCATTCACGGGACAGAGCAAGTAAGGTCCCCCAGTTACTCTGACACTCCTCCCGATGGTGACATCATTCCTCCTTGCTCGGGGTGGTGGTGGAGGGAGAATCCTTAAGCCACGCTACCCGGTGTTTTCCCCTTCAGTACGCCATGGGAGAATGAGCCGGAATCTGCGGAGACCTGTGTGATGTGGATTACGCAAAAGGGAAGAGGCCAATCAAGTTGTGTTCCCTGGGGCTGCATAGCTCAGCCTTCGGTCCAGTATACCTGAAGGAGCGTCTCCACCCCCATCGTTCAGCCTGGACGCTGAGGTCCAGCGCCAAGGGCCTTCTGGCAGTTCCCTTCCTGCGAGAAGCCAAGTTACAGGGAACCAGGCAGAGGGCCTTCTCGGTGGTGGCACCCGCCCTGTGGAACGCCCTCCCACCAGATGTCAAAGAGAAGAACAGCTACCAGACTTTTAGAAGACATCTGAAGGCAGCCCCGTTTAGGGAAGCTTTTAATGTTTAATGTATTACGGTATTTTAATATTTTGTTGGAAGCCGCCCAGAGTGGCTGGGGAAGCCCAGCCAGATGGGCGGGGTATAAATTAAAAATTAAAAAATATTATTATTATTATTATTATTATTATTATTATTATTATTATTATTCCTGTGCTGGCAGGGGCTGATGGGAGTTGTGGTCCAACACCGCTGGAGTGCTGCGGGAGGCCAGTTTGCAGAAGGCTGCTTTGCAGCGTTGGTTTCTTTTGGAGGCAAAAGCAAACTCTTGTTCTGCTGCAGTGGTTCTCAAAGTGGGTGATAGCAACCCGGGGCGGGGGGGACGGACAGCAGGATTACCTGGGGGGGTGCTAAGAGGCAAGCGGGGAGGCAGGGAGATACAAATGATGGTCAGACTTTGAAAACCTGGTCAGTTTCGTTGAGCCAATTAAGCAGTTCTAATTGGGTCTTGACTAAATGTGCAATTAATTGTTTCTGTTTTGCATTTTGCTGCGTTGTTATCATTCTTTTTTTAAAAAATAATTTTTATTAACAGGCCAATCACATTAATTCCAAATCACAATAATTCCAAATTACACAGCCAAATTTTTAAAATTTTCGTTGGGGGTACCCATGCTTCGAGCTCCGAAAGGGAATCCAATCATCTCTCTTGCTGCTGCTTTAATTACACAGTTCTGTCAAAATAATATTCACAGTTCTGTTCAATCTTCTCTTTCTTGTTTTCCTCCTCTTCTTGTTGTTCTTCTTTATGATCTCTGATAATCTCCACAAGCGGGTTGAAAACAAACATGTTATGTCCTGTGTGGATTTTACACTCATCCAAGAGCCATAAAAGTAGACAGACGCCATTTCAACACCTCCGTTCAAAACATATTGGACAGTCTGTCCTGATCTCCCCAGGCCCGCCGCTCCCTCATAAATTTTTCTCAGGGGGCCCTGCTAAGCTGAACCCACACTCCAACATAGAAACAGCCATAGTCCTCCTCCCCCTGGATTCCTGCGGGCGGGCCTGGCATGATAAATCTCTTTTTATGACTGCGTCACAAAGGACTTACTTTCGTTTCCCGATGCTTCCATAAGTCATGTCCTTGCGTAGTAGTTAATTTCCACACAGTTCTGCTTATAATCAGTAATTGCAACGATTCTTTGGGGGGAGGATTATTGGGTACTCACATAAGACAAAAAAAGAAAAGTTTTTCTCCCCCCCTCCTTTTCAGTCTCGCTCCGACATACCGATCCTTTGATGAATCTTCTTCTTTCTTTATTCCTCTTCTTGATTTATTATTAAGTCCAGCCCGTCACTCCTCTACCCAGAGATCCCTTTAGTTAGCAGTTCTTACTCCCGATCATTGCTTGAAGTATGTGTGTTTGCTTCTGTTCTGATTGTTTATTTTGAGCTCCCGCAACTAGCTGCGCAGATCAGAGACAGCGTCCAGGAGAGCCGACCCACACGAGGGCTTTTGTGCCTAGTGCCCTCACCCCCTTTCGAATCTGGGGGTGTATTATGGGCACAGCAGGCAAGGCAGCGTTCCCCATTCGCTTGGGGTAACGAGGGAGGCTGCATACTCCCATAACAGCCTCTTAATTACCTCGTGTGAGCCGGAGAGATGGTATTGTCGGCCATCTTCTGATGCGCCCCCAGCGGCCCCCGCGTTGTTATCATTCTTAGTGCTTTTTTAATAGAGTAGGAAAGGCAGCGCTGGGGTGAGTTCATGGAACCAAGAGGCCCCCGAAGGTTTGGAAACCACCGCTCTGTTGCGTCTTCTAGTAAACGTTGCAAATATTCTTATAAAAACTACAGAGCTGCAACCAGCTGTCAAGTAATAAACGGTTTATTTACAAAATGTGTGGCTTGATCGGACATTATTGGGGGTGTAAAGGTAAAGGTAAAGGGACCCCTGACCATTAGGTCCAGTTGTGGCCGACTCTGGGGTTGCGGCGCTCATCTCGCTTTATTTGCCGAGGGAGCCGGCGTACAGCTTCCGGGTCATGTGGCCAGCAGGACTAAGCCGCTTCTGGTGAACCAGAGCAGCGCACAGAAACGCCGTTTACCTTCCCACCAGAGTGGTACCTATTTATCTACTTGCACTTTGACGTGCTTTCAAACTGCTAGGTTGGCAGGAGCAGGGACCGAGCAATGGGAGCTCACCCCGTCGCAGGGATTCAAACTGCCGACCTTCTGATCAGCAAGTCCTAGGCTCTGTGGTTTAACCCACAGCGCCACCCGCGTCTATTATTATTATTATTATTATTATTAGGGGTGTAGAAGCAAGCAAAAAACATGAATAAGAGGGGTTGGTCTTTAAACATAAAAATCGCATATTAAAATACATGTCAGATTTACACGTCTGGGGAGGTCTATGTAAACAAACTGTTTTGGGGGGTTCATCAAAAACAGTACAGCGAATTGCCTGATATCAATTGGCAGGGAGTTCCAGAGTGCGGAGTCAGGTGAGCATAAGACTCTTCATCTCAGAGTCATGGATTTGAGCCCCGTTGTTGGACTAGATGATCCTCGTGGTCCCTTCAAACTCTGTAAGTCTATGATTCTACTCTCTTGCATTCAGAAGTGAAGGAGCGAGAAGTAGGCGGCAATGTTACTGTGGGTTGTTGTTTTTAATGTTATAGAACAGGAGCTCCTAAGAAGTCGAGGCAAAGTGAATCACCGAGAGCTGGAAATTGCCATGAATGACTATGTGAATTTTCTTGCCTTGCTGTGGGGTAGGAGAGGAGCTATTTTGTCGCAAAGCATCTCTTACCTTCTCGCTGGAGTGGTACCTATTTATCTACTTGCACTCTGACATGCTTTCGAACTGCTAGGTTGGCAGGAGCAGGGACCGAGCAACGGGAGCTCACCCCGTCGCAGGGATTCAAACCGCCGACCTTCTGATCGGCAAGTCCTAGGCTCTGTGGTTTAACCATGTCAAAGTGCAAGTAGATAAATAGGTACCGCTCCGGCAGGAAGGTAAGTGGTGTTTCTGTGCGCTGCTCTGGTTCGCCAGAAGCGGCTTTGTCATGCTGGCCACATGACCCGGAAAAACTGTCTGCGGTCAAATGCCGGCTCCCTCGGCCACTAAACCAAGATGAACACTGCAGCCCCAGAGTCGTCCACGACTGGGCATAACGGTCGGGGTCCCTTTACCTTTAGCACAACCTGCTACTCCAGCAACCTTCAAAACCCCCAGTTCACACTACAGGGCAAATGGGAAGGACAATTCTTTTGCAGTGGCCCTGTATTATATCTTAACGGCCCTATCTTGTCTTTTTGCCTAGGCTAGCCCAAGAATTCCTCTGCAGCTTGTATTTCTCCCTTCACATCCTGAATAATCAAAATCCTACCAGTTATTAATTTCTAGGGTTTACGGCAGGGGTAGGCAAACTAAGGCCCGGGGGCCGGATCCAGCCCAATCGCCTTCTAAATTCGGTCCGCAGATGGTCCAGGAATCAGCGTGTTTTTACATGAGTAGAATGTGTCCTTTTATTTTAAACGCATCTCTGGGTTATTTGTGGGGCATAGGAATTCATTCATTTTTTTTCTCTCCAAAATATAGTCCGGTCCCCCACAAGCTCTGAGGGACAGTGGACCGGCCCCCTGCTGAAAAAGTTTGCTGACCCCTAGTTTAGGGGGTGTCTCCCCCCACCTCAGAATCTATAACACCATTAGAGGAGACAAAAATCCTCCTCCATCCTTATCTCTGGGTTTACAGTGGAAGTTCTCCTCTTGTTGCTAGGTAACCACAGCCCACCCAAACGCTTCTGGGAATGTGGAGAGATGAAGGCTTATAGCTCCAGAGCGCCTGATTTCGAGGTGTGATGGGCCTTCTGGACTCCAGATTCTCAGATGCCATCCATCATTCCCACGATTGTCCTCCAGAGCCTACTTGTATTCGCTCAGCGAGACACATCCCGTCAAAACATGCTTGACCTTGGACGGGGAAAATATTAACTTATCAGCAGCGAAAAAATACCTCCCACTCCTGATGCATGCGAATATTGCATCCTTAACGGAGACCTGTTATTGTGGAGTCTATTGTTGGAAAGCATATCTCTCAGCCGTCGATCTCTCCATCTTCCTTCCCCCTCGTCCTCCAGCCTTGGCACAACACATCCCTAGCCAGGCTTCTAAGGCTGAGTGCATCAGAACCAGGAAGGATGAGGAGATGACTCTGGGTTCGCTGGCCCTAAGAAGAAGCAGCCTCATCTGGTCCAGCAACTCAGTATTGTCTGAACTGACTGGCAGCAGCGCTCCAGGGTTTATTTATTTTTTTTATTTTTTAAAATTAATTTTCAACATTATCATTTTCAACAGTAATTAAACATACTTTCATTTCTTACACCTTTTTTTTTTTTTTACTTCCATCAATCACATCTGAAAATTTTCCAATCTGTTCACTTAATATACATTTCTTACTTCCACTATTACATTTAACTTGCTGAGAGGTCGTCCTCTCCCACATGATGGGTTGATCTGACGTTTTGCGTTCCGGTTGTGATGGCTTGGGACTGGGGCTGCATAGCTCAGCCTTCAGACCAGTAGACCTGAAGGAGCATCTCCACCCCCATCATTCAGTCTGGACACTGAGGTCCAGCACCAAGGGCCTTCTGGCGGTTCCCTCCCTGAGAGAAGCCAAGTTACAGAAAACCAGGCAGAGGGCCTTCTCGGTGGTGGCGCCCGCCCTGTGGAACGCCCTCCCACCAGATGTCAAAGAGAACAACAACTACCAGACTTTTAGAAGACTTCTGAAGGCAGCCCTGTTTAGGCCCTGGCCAACCGTGCATGCGCCGGGCCACCGAAGTGTGAAGGGGACGCATCAGTGTCGCGATGCAACTCAACCCCACTCGGTTCCACTACACAGGTAGCGTCATGTTCAGCTGGCATCTGAAGGCAGCCCTGTTTAGGCCCTGGCCAACCGTGCATGCGCCGGGCCACCGAAGTGTGAAGGGGACGCATCAGTGTCGCGATGCAACTCAACCCCACTCGGTTCCACTACACAGGTAGCGTCGAGTTCAGCCGGCATCTGAAGGCAGCCCTGTTCAGGGAAGCTTTTAATGTTTGATGCATTACGGCATTTTAATATTTTGTTGGAAGCCGCCCAGAGTGGCTGGGGAAGCCCAGCCAGATGGGCGGGGTATAAATTATTATTATTATTATTATTATTATTATTATTATTATTATTATTAGCTGCGGGAGGTCAGTTTGAGTTTCTTCTGCAAGCAAAAGCAAACTCTTGCTCTGCTGCAGTGGTTCTCAAAGTTGTGATGGCTTGGGACTGGGGCTCAGACTCGGAACCAGAGGCGTCTCAGTCTAAACCGGATCCTTTGCCTCAGGCATCATCTGAACCACGTCTGGGGCCTGATCCTGAAGAGCCCCAGTCTGCACAGGTTCCCCTGCAACAAGCCCCAGCTGGGCCGAGTCAGGGGCCTGATCCTGCCCTGGCAGATGCGGGGATTCCCTCGTTGCCTCCAGCTGGGCCATCATTTACAGCTGCTCCACTGCCGGTTGGGTCAGGGGAGGCTGAGGTCGAGTAACCCACCGACGTCTCCCAAGCTGCAGAGACTAAGGTCTGAGAGAAGAGAGACCTGAGTACTCACAGAAGAAGAGGAGTTTGGATTTGATATCCCGCTTTATCACTACCTGAAGGAGTCTCAAAGCGACTAACATTCTCCTTTCCCTTCCTCCCCCACAACAAACACTCTGTGAGGTGAGTGGGGCTGAGAGACTTCAGAGAAGTGTGACTGGCCCAAGGTCACCCAGCAGCTGCATGTGGAGGAGCGGAGACGCGAACCCGGTTCCCCAGATTAGGAGTCTATCGCTCTTAACCACTACACCACACTGACAGGAGGAGTGCTTGCCTTCAGGTGAGACAGGGAGGTGAGTCGCCGGGGGATCAGGACCGGCCGCTACCCCGACAGAGATAAAAGGCTGTCGGACCCCACCCCAGGTTGTGGGAGCAACATTGCTGTATGCCAGATCCTGCCTGAGATCCTATACCTGTTCTTGCCTGGTTTCCTGCCTCGTGTCCTGCCTTTGCCCTGTCGGACTGACTCCTAACAGAACCTCTGGATTCTGGACCAGTCCTGGACCGCATTTCACAGGTTACCCCCGGACCCAGCACACTGATGGTTGTTCCAACCATCTCTTGCATGTTTCTCAACTCACTAGCACATCGCCTAGAGATTCAGGCTCACTAAATAAGGAGATTCTGACTAAACTCTAGAGAGATCCTTCCGACACCAAGATCTGCTCAACAGTGGAACGGTCGCCCTTGGGAGGTGATGGACTGTCGTTTATTGGACATTTATAAGCAGATGGCCACCTGTGAGGGATTCTTTAGTTATTGCAGGGGGTTGGACTGGATGATCTCTGGGGGTCCCTTCCAAGTCTACGATTCGATACTTCCTTCTTGACTTGTGGGTGTTGCTTTGGAGCAATCCACCCAACAGCCCTGCCCCACAGCAAGAGCTGCCTTGTGGTTGTTGTTGTTGTTGTTGTTGTTGTTGTTGTTTAGTCATTTAGTCATGTCCGACTCTTCGTGACCCCCTGGACCAGAGCACGCCAGGCACTCCTGTCTTCCACTGCCTCCCGCAGTTTGGTCAAACTCATGTTCGTAGCTTTGAGAACACTGTCCAACCATCTCGTCCTCTGTCGTCCCCTTCTCCTTGTGCCCTCCATCTTTCCCAACATCAGGGTCTTTTCCAGGGAGTCTTCTCTTTTCATGAGGTGGCCAAAGTCTTGGAGCCTCAGCTTCAGGATCTGTCCTTCCAGTGAGCACTCAGGGCTGATTTCCTTCAGAATGGAGAGGTTTGATCTTCTTGCAGTCCATGGGACTCTCAAGAGTCTCCTCCAGCACCGGAATTCAAAAGCATCCATTCTTCTGCGAAGAAGGCTGATCGCCGAAGAATTGATGCCTTGTGGCTACAGACATTAAATTCAAAAGAGATTTTTTCATTTCTGGCATTCCATTTTCTTCTTTTTTAAAAAACACATAAAACTGTTAACATTTCTTCTGATTTTATTTTATTTTGCATAAAGTGCCATGGTCAGCAATCACCGCCCCACCCCTCCCCGCCCCACAGAAATCTCCCCTTCCAGTTTGCACCCCGCAAATGTTACAGGTCAATACTACGTAGAAATCAAACACTTAGGCAAGACTCAGATAGTAAATATCATACAAAGAGATTTCAAATGCCCTCTGGGTGAGGGTTGGGTTTGTTTTTCCAAAACTTTAAATACCTTTTGGGTTCCTCATTCAGCACAGGGCAGGCCTGGGACAGGCTAAACAGTCCTGGTTGTGTTTTGCAATCCAGCCTTCCTTGCAGACTGTAAGCCACTGGCCGGCTAAAGAAGAAGACATTTTCCTTGCCTGAAAGGGCGAGGGGGGAGATTTTGAGGTCGCGTTTTTGTCCCTCAGGCTCCCCTCAACCCCCATTGAGAAAGTTGCTGAAAAAAATCCCACCAGAGGAATCAATAGAGGTTTGAAAGAGCAACCGTTGCCTCGGTATTGAAAATAAACGTTCAGTCCTATTGCATCAGGAAAAGGAACGTTCCTGGTCATCTTGGTGTCCTATTTCCAGGATGGAAAGCAGGAATAATCCAGCACATTTTTTTGCGGGAGGCTGCCCATCCTTTTAAAATTACAAAGCAAACCGTTCCAAAAAAAGAGGAAAAGGAACCACGGGGAGAGAAAGAAAGACGGAAATTAAATAGATACATCTCAACATGCACAATGTCCATTTTCCCCACCCCACCCCTTTAGGAAAGCTATTTACATTATTATATCTACATATCAGCATTTCCACCGAAGGGGAACTTGCTGGGGTTTTTTAGCAGCAGATGAGTGGGATCAAAAATCTCCCAGAGGCCCAAGAGTTAAAAGAGTCCCTTTGGCGGGGTGTGCGTTTATAGTCTCCAGGGGTTTACCCGACTGGCTTTTCCTGCTTTTTCGAGGACGGAGTTCTTCCCCCAGTCCAAATCGGTAGGTTACAACCATAATGGCCCAGGCTGCATCCCTTGGCTAGGATGGGGCTAGCTTGGGCTATGCATAGGGCTCCCTGTATTTCCCCTTAAATAAAATAATAATAATATCCACATGTCACCATCAAATTATGTGCCAACCAACGATGAATCCTGCAGCTTGTATCAACGATGCAAATTTGTAGGAGAAAGGACATGGGGCTTCTCTAGATGCAAGTGTGTCTTTCAAACCCATAAGACCTAGAAACCTGGCTTTTGTAAGGGAACCAAGGTTCTTAAGGGGTTTAATTTGGTGCCCGTGGTTGATTTCTGTGCTTGTTTGGTCATGGAATACACACACAGGCTTGGCTGTCCAAATACCGCATTTTTTGCTCTATAAGACTCACTTTTCCCCTCCTAAAAAGTAAGGGCAAATGTGTGTGCGTCTTATGGAGTGAATGCAGGCTGCGCAGTTATCACAGAAGCCAGAACAGCAAGAGGGATTGCTGATTTCACTGCGCAGCGATCCCTCCTGCTGTTCTGGCTTCTGGGATTCAGAGTATTTTTTTTCTTGTTTTCCTCCTCCAAAAACTAGGTGCGTCTTGTGGTCTGGTGCGTCTTATAGAGCGGAAAATACGGTAGATCACTTTCCACCACCCTGTGTAGGGATATTTCTTTGAGCGGGAGAAGTTATTCCCAGCTTGGCGCATCTGCCCTAGTTCTAGATCAGGAGTGTCGAGAAGCTGTTATCTGGATGAGCCCCGCGGTTGCAGAACCTGTATCTTTTATAAAAAGAAATCAACAGCCGAAGCCCATTGTTACAGATATTCTCACGTATAAAAATATATGTGTGCAGGTAGCAATACGGTTTGTGTGTGCTTCTATAATGCGATGGTTTCTCTCTCTCAATCCTGCTTCTCTCCAGCTAAATATCCTATACAGAAGGACCTGGCATGTGTGTGGCAGGGCTTGGGGGCCAGAGCTCAGGGTTCAAACGCCTGTTTAAAGGGGTCAGGAGGCTAGGAAAGATTCCCTTTCTCTTGCGGAACTGCTGTCAACTGGAGCAGGGGTCAAGAACCTGCAGTCGTGCAGGTGATGTTGAATGCTGAACTCTCACCGGCCCTAGTTGGAGTCTAATAATAATAATAATAATAATAATAATAATAATTTATTATTTATACCCCACCCATCTGGCTGGGCTTCCCCAGCCACTCAGTGCGGCTTCCAACAAAATATTAAAATACAGTAACGCATCAAACATTAAAAACTTCCCTAAACAGGGCTGCCTTCAGATGTCCTCTAAAAGTCTGGTAGTAGTTTTTCTCTTTGACATCTGGTAGGAGGGCGTTCCACAGGGTGGGTGCCACCACCGAGAAGGCCCTCTGCCTGGTTCCCTGTAACTTGGCTTCTTGCAATGAGGGAACTGCCAGAAGGCCCTCGGAGCTGGACCTCAGTGTCCGGGCAGAACGATGGGGGTGAAGACGCTCCTTCAGGTATACTGGACCGAGGCTGTTTAGGGCTTTCAAGGTCAGTGCCAACACTTTGAATTGTGCTCAGAAACGTACTGGGAGCCAATGTAGGTCTTTCAACACTGGGGTTTGACATCATCTGGGCAACTAGAGGTTCTCCACTGCTGGAGCCAGGACTTTTTTTCAGCCGGAACTCAGTTATAATAATAATAATAATAATAATTTATTATTTATACCCCACCCATCTGGCTGGGTTTTCCCAGCCACTCTGGGCGGCTTCCAACAAAACACTAAGATACAATATCCTGGCACCTCTCAGGTGGACACCACTGTCGTTCTAAGAGAAAGACAGAGGTGTTCATGGCGAGTTCCAGCACCTCTTTTTCTAGAAAAATAGTACTGCCTCGAGTAGACATTACTAGACTGGCCAGCGGTCTGCTATGTTTAAGGCAGCTGGGTTTCATTTCTGTAAAGCTCTCATGTCAGCCTTCATCAACTGGGATGTTCCCCCATCCCAGATGTTTACGGACTCCAAATCCCATCGGTGTCGTGGTCGTGTTGTGCAGAGCTCGTCGGAGACCAGAGTCTCTGAGATGTGCTCAGCATATGAAGCTGGTAGAGCATGAAGCTCTTAGTCACAAAACCAAGGGTCCAGATGTAGAACAGGAAGCAGCAAGGTAAGGCCAGGAACCACAGCATCCGAGAGCTCTGCTTAAGGAGGCAGAAGCCAGCTGGTTCTCATCAATGCCTTCTCCTCTGCTTCCTTGAAGGCTGATCAGCTACAGGTGAAGTCACTCTGCCTTCTCCCCCTTCAGGCTGCTGTTCAACAGGCGAAGCTGACTGCTGGCCCCTGACCATCAGCCCATCAGCCACTGATGGGCGTTGGAGTCCTAAACGTCTGGAGGACACCAGGTTGACGAAGGCTGGGTTCGCCCTGCTTGTGGCAAGTGCAGGAAATGCTGGGTGGGGGTTCTGTAGCTGGGATTCCTGCATTGCAGGCGGGGTTGGGCTGGATGACCTTGTGGGGTCCCTTTCAACTCTATGATTCTGCAACTCCCACCAGCCCCAGCATCAGCCCACACGGCTTGATGGGAGCTGTGGTACAAAACATCTGGGGGGCACCAAGTTGGCGAAGGCTGTCTTACGTAACACAGAGATTGGGGGCAGCTGCCCTGGAACGAGTGACGCCTATTGCAAAACCGGAAAGGGCTTGCTCTCCCTGCCTGCAAAAAACAAGCAATGGACAATTACAGAACTGGGATCACATAGCAACTGGGATTGCAGCCCTCTCCCCGGCGAGGAAATTCTGCAGGACTTTTGGCTAGCCATGGCAGAATCCGAGACCAGGGAAGAGTCGGTGGAAGAAGACTGGAGGAAGTTTAAAGACTATTTACAGAAACATTGCAAAATTAAGGGATGCTAGAGGGATGCTGGATGGTAGCTAAGTGGTTTTCAGCTGTAATGCTAAAGAAATAGAAAATAAGGATTTGAGTTAAGTAAAAGATCTAATGGTAAGGACTTGCTGAATAGATAATTTTGAACTGGAATATAAGAAAGGGTGGTATGAGGAGGTCTAGAAAGTAAGGTAAAAGAAAAAATGTAAATGGAATTTACACATGTTTTTTCTGTTTTTCTGTGTCTGTTTTTAAAATGTTTTTAATTTTTTGTATTTTCTTTTATATTTTTGTTTTCTCTTCTTTTTTTTGTTATTATGTATAATCTTGAAAACTTAATAAATATTTTATATATAAAAAAAGGACTTTTGGCTAGCCAAAGCAGAGAGGGCAAATATTTCACGGCCTCGGGCTTCAGCAGTGGCGTAGCGTGGGGGGTGCAGGGGGGGCCGGCCGCACCGGGCGCAACATCTGGGGTTAGGGTTAGGGGGCGCAAATCCACGGGTTAGGGGGCGCAAATTACTTGCCTTGCCCCGGGTGCTGACAACCCACGCTACGCCACTGGGCTTCAGGTCCTAGGTACGCCAGGGTTTTGCTGAGATTGACGGGAAAGTTCAGGCGGCACATTAATGCGACCGTCACACACGACACCTCTCTGTCTTTTTCAACCTCCCCCTTCTCCGCAGGTCCTGTTGAATCTAAGAAGTACGACCTGCAGCAAAAAGTTGCAGCGTGATACGTTCTGCTCTGCATTCCTGTCGCCCCATTCCATTCCCCCCAGTGAGAATTTTGCAACCACTGAGCATATATGATCTTCTCTGGGATGTTTTGAGGGTGACCGCCCTCCCCAGATTTCTTTCCTTCTAACTTCTTTTTAAAAATTACTATCTCTGGGGAACTTCTTGAAGCCTGGAGATGGCTTCCTATTTGTGTGACGGCAGTTTGGGCTCCATCAAGACCCGTAGTTTACAAGAGTTCACCTTGAGCATATCTGTTTCCTCCTGCTGTTCAATTCGAACTAAACAAACCCCTGTGTTGCAAAAGAGAACGTCGACAATGTCTAGGCAACACGATGACCATATGCATACAGAATAATAATAATAATTTATAGACAATCTTTATAGAATAACAATACAATACAATAACAAGTTCAAAACAAAACCTTAGGCACAAAGTCTCTGAAAATCTTTAAATGAAGTGAGGTATCAAACTTTGTACGATGAAAGGTAAGCTGTGGAGTTTTGTGTATTCAGCAAATATAATGTCCGACACTGAACAGAGATTCTGGATATTGACTGCTGTTTCGTAGATCTTCGTCAGCGTGGTGGGAGAATATAGAATTGTTTCATAAACCCATCTCATTTCGAACGAATATATGCGAATGAAAATATCCAATGCTGTGGAGCATTCATCTCTGTTCAGTGTTGGACATTATATTTGCTGAATACACAAAACTCCACAGCTTATCTTTTATCGTACAAAGTTTGGCACCTCGCTTCATTGAAAGATTTCCAGAGACTTTGTGACTAAGATTTCATTTTGAACTTCTTATTGTTTGAAGGAATTCTATAAAAATTGTCTATTACGTATGTATGGAGGGACGCAGGTGGCGCTGTGGGTTAAACCACAGAGCCTAGGACTTGCCGATCAGAAGGTTGGCGGTTCAAATCCCCGCGACGGGGTGAGCTCCTGTTGCTCAGTCCCTGCTCCTGCCAATCTAGCAGTTCGAAAGCACGTCAAAGTGCAAGTAGATAAATAGGTACCACTCCAGCGGGAGGGTGAATGGCATTTCCGTGCGCTGCTCTGGTTCGCCAGAAGCGGCTTAGTCATGCTGGCCACATGACCCGGAAGCTGGACGCCGGCTCCCTCAGCCAGTAAAGCGAGATGAGCGCCGCAACCCCAGAGTCGTCCACGACTGGACCTAATGGTCAGGGGTCCCTTTACCTTTATTAGGTATGTATATGGTCATCGTGTTGCCTAAACATTGTTGACATTCAATTCGAACTAAACAGATCTGTTCAGATGGCGAGGAGGATGCAGTCTGGCTTCTTGAATTAAAATGCGGGCGACCGTGTTTGGTACAGAAGGGCATGCTTCTGTGGCCTGGGGACAGCAGACAGACCTGATCCGTAGTCCTGGCGGAAAAATGGCCTTACTAGATCAGACCAAAAACCCATCAAACCCAGAACCCTCTTTTCTACAGTGACCAAACTGATGTTTGCAATAAGGGATGAGAACCCAATCCCTCTTGCGTCATTGCTTGCCAAACGGTTAGAGTGTCAGACCGAGACCTGAGAGGGACCAGGGTTCAAATCACCACTCAGCCATGAAGCTCACTAGCCCAGCTTTGGCTGGGGAGGGCGGGATATAAATAAAATTTTATGATTATTATTATTAAATGAGGAGAGGGAGAGAACCAGCTTGAGCTCCCTGCACAAAAAGTTGGGATATAGTTCAACGAAATTACTTGTTTTCCAGCAACTGGTAGTCAGAGGGATGCCCATCTCTTGAGACCAAAGGTAGCCGCCATTTTGTCCCACAATTTTTTTCTAGCCTCCTTTTAGATCTGGTGGCAGATTTTCCACCCCGGGTGGCGCCAAAATTTGGCACCTGGTGCAGGCGATTGGTTTGTGCCCCCCCCAGTCCTAAATGGAGGTGTCGGCCAACACATTTCTCAGATGACCAATCGGAAGGGTTCATACTGCCTGCCAATCACAGGGCCTGATGTTGCTCCCATGAGGTTCCCAGTCCCTGGTCTCCATCCTCCCCGATATCGAATTGTGCTATTTAAAGAATAGCATCTGATTGCTTCCTGCCTCCCTTCGGTGACCTGCAAAAAAGGAAAATTCTGGGGGAATTTACTGAAGGTTTCTATAGACAAGCAAGAGACCTTTTAGCATAAGGCTAGGACTTCATACCACGAAAAAGAAAGGTTTTGTTCCTTAATAAAGGAGCCCTTTCATCGGGTGAAGGAGTTAAAGGCTTTTTCTTTTCTTTTCTTAAAGAAAACTCTAGATTCTGTCTCGAAACACACACGCAACCTCTCTCTGCTGGTGGCTCAGCTGCAACCTCCAAATTTTGCCAGTTGCCATGGAAATCAACAAGAGATAATGTTATATATATATGCACACAGGATTTTTTTTAAAAAAAAAGGAGGAAAGGAGAGGTCAAATTTTCTTCTCTCTCAAAATGCAGCAAGCTAGTCGTGTGTCTGTGTTTGTGTATGAGAACTTTGATCTTGTGTTTTATTTTATATTGTGTTTTTATGCTGCGAGCTGCCCTGAAATCTGCGGATGAAGGGCAGTATACAAATAATAATAATAATAATAATAATAATAATAATAATAATAATAGGCATGCAAAAAGTCTCAGCTTCGGTCCTCTACAGAGACTCCCTGTCTGAGCCCCTGCCGGGCTGTGAGGACAATATTGGGCCTGCTCAGCCTCTGCCAACCTAGTGCCCTCCAGATCTTTGGCAGCTGCAAAACATCTGGAGTGCACCAAGTTGGCAAAGGCTGGGCCTGACTTGGCTAGCTGGACCAGTTGCCCAAGTCCTTGCAAGGCGGCTTCCTCTGTTCAACTACAATTCCCAGGGTTCCTTGGGGCAGGAGCTACAGGTGACCAGGTGCCACACACAAATTGGGTTCCTGCGTCTTTATTTAGGCAGCAGATGAGAACATCTGGGCCTGTCTGCTTCTTCCCACCCCGGTTGCCATGATGCTGTTGCTACGTGGGATGAGAAGCTAACAAAAGGGCTGGTCACCTGACCAGGGGCTGGGAGACAGGCAGGCCAACCGGCCAATCCAGGCCATTTTTGCTACCAGGGCACCCGACCCCTGCGTCTCCTTATAAGGGGGCTCTGAGGAGAGGCAGGGTGGCCTAGTGGTTAGAGCGTCGGCCCAGGACCCGAAGAGACACAGGTTCGAATCTGACCTTGGCCACAAAGCTGGGTGACCCTTGCCGCTGCTCAGCCTCGCCTACTTTACAGGGTTGTTGTGGCGATGAATTGGGGAGGGGGTGAAAAGCTACGTATGCCCCCTTGATATCTTTGGAGGAAAAGGTATAAACCTTATACATATCTCAATGTTTGCTGCTTCCTGAAATGGCAGTTTGGGAGGGGGGCGAGCCTCCATCTTGGAGCCCGAAGGCACCGATTGGGAGTGGGGGAGAATATAATAATTTAATAATTAATAATAATTTGTTATTTATACCCCGTCCATCTGGCTGGGCTTCCCCAGCCACTCTGGGCGGCTTCCAAGAAAATATTAAAATACTGTAATACATCAGACATTAAAAGCTTCCCTAAATAGGGCTGCCTTCATATGTCTTCTAAAAGTTTGGTAGAATAATAATATGAGGGGTCCCACTTGCAAACTGGGGAGCAACTGAGGTTGAGCGAGAGAAAAGGCAGACCATGTTAGCTTGCCTACTGTCTTTTGGGTTGGAGAAGGCCAGGCTGGTTAATACTGGCTATAAATAATACCCTTGGGGTGTCAGTTCTGTTCCTGATCTCCACATCAACATGCCATGAAGGTCAGACAACAGACAGCATGAACTGGCCAGTGCCACTGTGATTTCCTTCCAACTATATCTTATGCCAACTATATCTTTGCCAAACGGGCTGCTTCGAACTACAACTCCCATGATGCTCTGCTCACCTGCTTGGCAATTTCTGTGAGGATACCATCAGGGCAAACCCAAACATAGCCTGTTGTCAAATTTCTCAAACGCAGGTGAATAACAAAGGGAATCTGCCCTGGTGATTTCTTCCACCTATCCATCAGGCTAACTATTTGCATCCCAGCTAGTTGTTACAAAAACTGGTTGCCTGAGTTAGCTTTTTTTATTCCTCCTCCCTCCTCCTCCAACTCTTTTTCCTTTTGTGCTGTGTCTGTCAGACTATTAGCTTGCAGGCAGGGCTGTGTTTTTTTTAAATCTTCCTGCAAACATCGTCCTCTCCCTAGGGAACGGCAGTCCTGTGTTGGACAGCAGGGAATTTCCAACAGCTTCATAAAACTGAGTTTTCCAGGAGTCGTTTGGGGAAGAAGCTATTGTCACAGGCAGATATAGGGCAGAGCAACTGGTTTCACAGCACAGCAAGTATGACATAATGAATTGAGCAAAAGGGAAGGTGAGAGGCTTGGGTGGGTACCAATTTTTGGCCTTGCACAGAGCATCACTAAAATTTGAAAGACCGAAGTCGTCCCCCCGCAACCCAACAAAGGCACATTGACCCTCAGCACATTGCAAAGGATCTTTGGGTGCCTTTACGGGGTCTCACACCGCTTCTCTGGCGTCCCCAATAATACTGCAGCCTGCAAGCGATCGCTTTGGTCATCTGTGTGGTCATCCCAGCCGTGTCAACACATCCTAAGGTAAAGGTAAAGGGACCCCTGACCATTAGGTCCAGTCGTGGCCGACTCTGGGGTTGCGGCACTCATCTTGCTTTATTGGCCGAGGGAGCCGGTGTACAGCTTCTGGGTCATGTGGCCAGCATGACTAAGCCGCATCTGGCGAACCAGAGCAGTGCACAGAAACACCATTTCCCTTCCCGCCAGAGCGGTATCTATTTATCTACTTGCACTGGTGTGCTTTCGAACTGCTAGGTTGGCAGGAGCAGGGACCGAGCAACGGGAGCTCACCCTGTCGCGTGGATTCGAACCGCCAACCTTCTGATCAGCAAGTCCTAGGCTCTGTGGTTTAACCCATACAACACATCCTAGAAGGCTTTAAAAGAGGGTTGGACCAAATCACAGAAGGAGAAAAGGGCTATCGACGGCTACTAGACTCAGCCTCCAGAGGCAGCAATGATTCTGAATATCAGGTGCTAGGAACCGCAGGAAGGGAGATCGCTCCTGTGTTCGAATCCTGCCCGCGGGCTTCCCACAGGCATCTGGGAGAACAGGATGCTGGACTAAATATGCCTTTGGTCTGATCCAGCAAGCTCTCCTTATGTACTCACCCTACTTTGCAAATAATTCTGCCCCCGCATAAACTGCCAGCACAAGGGACTCCACCGGGACCCCCATGTGAGGGTTAGGGGACCGTAACCCTTGCTGTGGTCACAATCCAGATTCAGGGCCTGGAGTTTGTAGTTTACCGGGCAAAGGAGAGGTCCCATGGAAACATGAAAGGCCTCCTTTTTTTGCAATGCAAGGTGCGAGCACAGGGGGCTCAGTTCTGGAACTGCAGTGGGTCCTGTTCCCCTTGTGTTGGGGACCCCGATCCTGATCACACCCTATTGGCTGTCTTTGGGGGGGAAAGTGAGTGACCCTGAACTTAAGAAGCAGATTGATGCAGATCAGGTGATGTGCAGTGCGGCCGTTACTCAGAATTCACTGAGTGGCCCCTCAATTTCCCCCCCTTTTTCCTCCCTCTGCCTCCCACCGCAGAACTAAACCCCAAAGAGTAGCCAAAGCCCAAGGGTCAGGCCTGCGTCTTCCACTCCTGCCTCGAAGGATCCTTTTCCCCATCCTTTTGCACAAGCAACACACCCGATTCGACTCCAGGAGGGCAAGAGGCAGCCATTCTAAGGAGGACGGGAGAATTCTAGCAGCGGTTGCAAGCGGACTTGGTGCTGAGGGCACAGCTGAGAGCTGAGCGAGGGCAGCATGACCCCCAGAGCCAAAAAAAGGGGGGGTCTGGAAATGCGGGGGAAGGAGCTAGCCTCGTTAAAAAAATAAAAATAAACGAAGTACAAATGGTGGCACCTGCACACTTAATTAGTACCCGAGGCGGACGGGCAGATCTGCAGACTCGCTTCCCCCTGTGTGTTCGCCTCTTAGACCCAACCCAATTTTCAAAAATTATTTTCCTGCTCCCCTGGACCTTTCTGCTCACCCCCCCCCCACCCAAAGCTTTTTAGGAAGTTCAAAAAAAAAAAAATCAGAATAAATGACACCAAAAGGGGTGTAGGAAACCCCTTCTGGCCTTTTCAAAAAACAGTGGCAGAGGTCCAGATACCTTTGTGGGTTCCTCCCTTGTTGGCTTTATATTAAAAAGAAAAAAAGCTCAGACAGACAGACAGACGGATAGATTTCTGAGCATTCCACCTCCACCCACCTCGTCCAACACCTTCCTTGAGCCCGTCTGACTCACTGCAGCAAGCAGAGAAAGCAGTTGTCTGTTTTGGCAAAGGTCTGGCCTCAGAAGGAGGCCTCTAGGCCACCAAGCATCCACTGCCCTCCAGGGACCAGGAAGGAACAGGTGAATCCGGCCAGGTCCCCGGTCTTCACCAGGAGAACCAGTCACCGGTCCAGAATGCGAGCAAAGTCTTCCCTCTTGGTGTTGCCCTCGTTCTTGAGGTCAGCGAAGACCTGTGTGAAGTAGTGGGGGTTAGCGTTGATCCGAAGCATCTTGGCGCTCATGGCGTTGATGATGCGCAAGCAGCGGTTCCAGAAGACGTCTTTGGAGGCTTCCACCAGGAAGGGCTTCAGCGGGTAGGAGATCTCGTTGCCCATGTAGGAGTAGGAAAGGTAGAGGCAGGTGAGGAGCGCGGCCTGCAGCTCGTGCTCGCTGGCCACCGCGTCCCCGTCAATCATCTCGCGGCACAGCAGGTAGACGAAGACCACGTTGGCCGGGGTGACGAAGGCCTGGTCTTGCCAACCCTGCAACAGCAGGGAACGGTCCACGCTGCGAAGCCACAGAATGGGCTCGGTGGGCGACAGGTGCTTCAGGCGGAAGCAGCGGCGGCACAAGAACTCGCCCAGGCACTTCAGCAACTCGCTGGTGGACGCCTGGACAATCACCCGCCGGGGGGACGACGTGGGGCCTCCGCCCACCACGCCGGGCTTGAGCGTGCCGGAGGAGCGCTTGGAGCTGAGGGGTGCCAGCGGCGGCTCGGCCCCGTCGAAGCTGGCGAGGTTGGCGCAGGAGAGGGACTTCTTGACGTTCTCGTGGTTCAGCTGGGCGACGTCCTTGGCATGGCCGTAGTTGCCGTTGTTCTTCGAGGGGCCCTTGCTGCCTCCGCCGCCCCGCGACCCCTTTTTCTTGGTCGAGGCCACTAGCCGTTTCCAGGTCAAGGCCGGGATGAACATGGAGTGTCTCTTGAGCCCCTTCTCGGCCTTCTGCCCGCCGCCGCCGCTGCCCTTGGCGCCCGCCAGGCCGGGGTAGTGCGCCAGCGAGCTGGAGGAGCCGTCGTCGTAAAGGCTGGTTTTCCGCAGGCCCGGAGAGAGGGACAGCACGGTCCCCATGGCGTCAGAGGGAAGGGAAGGGGAAAGAGGGGGCGCTGGGATGGAGCGGGCGAGCGAGGGGCAGAGTCAAAGCACCCCAGGCCCACTACAAGCGACCACCAGCAGGAGCCCAGGCCTCATGGCCGGATTCTGCCTCGGCAGGGGTGTTCTAGCCTGGCTTGGCAGTCTCCTCCTGCCTTGCAAGGGATGGGCTGCCGGACCAACGTGGCCAAACACACCTAGCTGGGGAGACTTATCGGTGTTGCCCCAGCGTCGTGGCCTCAGTGCCTGTGGCGGTTCTCATCCTGCACCTGCTACTACAGCCCACCCATTTGCAAACTTGCACAGGACCAGCCTCGGCTTCCAGTGCGCACCTTTGCTGCGTCCTGGGAAGAATTCCGGCTTTTGCAACTCAGTTTCCAGCCACTGCAAAAAGCGGCGGCGCTCCTTTGACGGCCAGGCGGATTGCAAAGGTTGCAGGTGTCGTGTGTGTGTGAGGGAGGGGGTGCCTCTTGCCCCCCCCCCCCCAGATGGGGGAAATCCTTGCTGGTCAAAGCTGCTGGTTGGAGACAGGGCGCGCGCAGACGTCCCCAAGCGTTGCTGCGGAAAGCTGCTGTTGCAAAACCCCAACTGCAACTGGGGAAGCCGGTGGGAATCGAGTCCCTTCCCCCCACCCCCACTGACCTCTTTTTTAAAAAAAACCTAGATCCTGTCCGATCGGTCCCCAGACGGACTCCTCCTCCCGCCGCCGCCGGGGGGCGCCATGCCGTTTCCCTTCTCGTTAGTCCCTGGAAGAAGGCGCTTCTGCTGCACCCCTGGGGCTGCGTGTGGGGGGGCTCCTGGCTCCCCGTCCCCCCCCCTCGTCTTCCTTGCAAACGGCGGATGGGGCCCCCGGGGCGGTCAGATCCTGCGCTTTCCCGACCACCACGACGCTGCTGCCGCAGTCGCGCCCGGCCGCCCCCTCTCCGGTGCCATCCAAGAGGAGCGATGGGGCTCTTGTGGGGCGGAGAGGAAAATCCGGATTTCCCCCAGGATAGCTGGTGGTGGTGGGGTTTAAGGGAGGGGGGGTTGAGGAAGCGTGCAGATGCGCAGAGCCTCCGCCGCAGGAAGGATGCTGAGAGCCAAACGCCGGTTAGAAAGGAGGGCGAGCTGTGCAACCCGGGATCCTCTTCCAGCAGTGCGGATGGTCCATGTTATTTGGGGCTGCGGGGTCTGGATGCGACCGATCTCCCTCCGGGGCTCCTCGCCGGCGGCTGCCTTTGGACTCGCCGCCTGTCTGGCAGCGTCGGATGGGGATGAAGCAATGAGATGCAAAAGGAGGGGGGGAGAGGAGGGAGGGAAAAGGAGGAGGAGGAGAGGGATGGTCCAGGGATGCTGAGCGCCCAGGATGCCAAACGCGCAGGCAAAGAGGATGGAGGCAGCCTCGTCTCTCGGGCTCCCCCAGCTGGCCCACCGCGGGAATTGCAAGGGGGCTGCCCGGAATGCCGAGTCACAGCGCCGGCCCGTCCCTCTTAGAATGACAGGGGCACCCCAAGGGTCATCTAGTCCAACCCGCTGCAATGCAGGACTCTCAGATGAATGATAATGGAATTATAGAGTCGGAAGGGACCCTTAAGGGTCATCTAGTCCAATGTTTCCCAACCTTGTGCCTCCAGCTGTTTTTTGAACTACAACTCCCATCATCCCTGACTAGCGAGAACAGTGGCAAGGGATGATGGGAATTGTAGTCCAAAAACAGCTGGAGGCACAAGGTTGGGAAACACTGATCTAGTCCAACCCCTGCAATGCAGGAATCTCAGCTGAATGATAATGGAATTATAGAGTTGGAAGGGCCCCTTAAGGGTTATCTAGTCCAAACCCTTGCAATGCAGGGATCTCAACGCAAACATCCATGCTGTATGGCTGCTTAATAATAATAATAATAATAATAATAATAATAATAATAATAATAATAATTTATTTGTACCCCGCCCATCTGGCTGGGTTTCCCCAGCCACTCTGGGTGGCTTCCAACAGAGTGTAAAAATACATCAAAATGTCACACATTAAAAACTTCCCTGAACAGGGATGCCTTCAGATGTCTTCTAAATGTCAGGTAGTTGTTTATCTCCTTGACATCTGATGGGAGGGCGTTTCACAGGGTGGGTGCCACTACCGAGAAAGCCCTCTGCCTGGTTCCCTGTAACCTCAGCTTCTGGCAATGAGGGAACCACCAGAAGGCCCTTGGAGCTGGACCTCAGCGTCCAGGCTGAACGATGGGGGTGGAGACGCTCCTTCAGGTATACTGGACTGAGGCCGTTTAGGGCTTTAAATGTAAGCAACAACGCTTTGAATTGTGCTCGGAAACGTACTGGGAGCCAATGTAGGTCTTTCAAGACCGGTGTTATATGGTCTCGGCAGCCACTTCCAGTCACCATTCTAGCTGCCGCATTCTGGATTAGTTGTAGTTTCCGGGTCACCTTCAAAGGTAGCCCCACGTAGAGCGCATTGCAGTAGTCCAAGCAGGAGATAACCAGAGCATGCACCACTCTGGCAAGACAGTCTGCGGGCAGGGAGGGTCTCAGCCTGTGTACCAGATGGAGCTGGTGGACAGCTGCCCTGGACACAGAATTGACCTGCGCCTCCATGGACAGCTGTGAGTCCAAAAAACCTCCAGCAAAGAGGAGTCTGCTGTCTCCCGAGGGAGTCCTTCCATGCCACTGCCTTAACTGGCACTGGGTTGCCCAAGAGGCAGGCTGAGCATGTGCAGAATTGTTTTTGGGGACATGTGTCCCGTGCTGTTGCAGGGGACGCCGCAACAATGCTGTAGAATGGAGCAAGAGAGATGGGGAGGCGCCAAATTTCAGTGCCGCCCAGGACGCCACTGGAATTTGAAAGCCCAAAGCCTGTGAGTGGTGTGCGCATCGGGCAGAGTTTTCCAAAGTTTTCATGTTGGTGGCACACTTTTTAGACACGCGTCATTTCACGACACAGTAATTCAGTTTTACTAGCAAACCGGAAGCTAAACCAACCCCTTTCCAGCCCCAGAAGGAACGTGGGGAGCATTCGTGCAACACACCTACACACTGCAGCCGGCACACTAATGTGCCATGGCGCACAGTTTGGAAAGCTCTAGCTTAAGGCAAAGCAGGGAGACACAGTGCAGTGATCGGAGTGCCAGACTAGAATTGTAGAGAATTGCTGAAAAAAATGTTTTCAGCAGACACCAAAAAGAGTGCATCTGCCTGATGTCAACAGGCAGGGAGTTCCACAGTTTTCCAGTGATGCTGATATTATTATTATTATTATTATTATTATTATTATTATTATTTAAAATACAGAGGTACCTCGGGTTACATACACTTCAAGTTACATACGCTTCAGGTTACAGACTCCGCTAACCCAGAAATGGTACCTTAGGTTAAGAACTTTGCTTCGGGATGATAACAGAAATCGCATGGCGGTAGCGGGAGGCCCCACTAGCTAAAGTGGTGCTAAAGAACAGTTTCAGGTTAAGAATGGACCTCCGGAATGAATTAAGTTCTTAACCAGAGGTACCACTGTACAGTAATGCACCAAACATTAAAAGCTTCCCTAAACAGGGCTGCCTTCAGATGTCTTCTAAAAGTCTGGTAGTTGTTTTTCTCTTTGACATCTGGTGGGAGGGCGTTCCACAGGGTGGGCGCCACCACCGAGAAGGCCCTCTGCCTGGTTCCCTGTAACTTGGTTGTGTTCATAAACACCCTGCAAAGCAATCGGTCTGAATGTTCAACAACCAGGTTGTCTGGAAGCGATCTGGGTATAAATGGAACGTTTAAACCTCCTTCAGCCTCCTTCTTTCCAGCCCTGGGTGATCTATTCTAGAAGGATCAGCACCAGGAAGGTGATATTTGGAAGTAATTAACTCTTGGGGGGGGGGGAGAAGAAGAAGAAGAAAAAACCCTCTTCCGCAGTAAAAATAGGCTCCTGCCTTCTGCTTGATTTTTCTATTTTGGTGGCGCCTTTGTCAGCCAGGAGAAGAAAGGGGAGGGAAGGAGCTGACGATATAAACAAGAAAACAAGCCCTTTTCCTTTTAATGTTAAAAGAGATGGTATATATCTAAAAGAGGACATTTCAGGACTAGGAGAGAGTTGCATAATCGTATGTGGGCTGGCCATATGAGGGATAATTGAATGGGAAGAAGAGAGGGAGAGCAGCAAAGAGTCCCAAACAGCTGCTCCTGAACCATTTTTAGAGGATGTATCGGTGAGAAAGGGCAAAGGTGATGGGCGGCGGAGAGAATCAATAGGGGGAGAGGGTCCTACAAAACAAATTGGCAAATTTGGAAGTGCTGCAAGATCGCTTTGTGACAGTCGAAGCCAAGGCCCCTTTGCAGCCACCCTACCGTCTAAGATTATAACAGCCTTTTCAGATTATATAATAATCTTACACTTATACGACAACACTGATGGGGTACATTGCAACAATCAAGGCAGAGCTCCATGTTCAGCTAGATCTTCCATTTTCTCTGTATGTACATAGATGGGCAAATCATGATTGTGATCTACGGTGAAGGATGGTATACAAATTTAGAAAATAATAATAATGGTGATGATTTGCCGTGCTCCCATATCTTCTTTCAGAGGGACTTAAGTTGTGTTTTCAGTGCTGCTTATCCATTTAGTTATTGCATTTATAGTTTTACGTGGGGCTGCATTTGAAGGTAAGGGACGCAGGGGGCGCTGTGGGTTAAACCACAGAGCCTAGGACTTGACGATCAGAAGGTCGGCGGTTTGAATCCCCATAACGGGGTGAGCTCCTTGTTATGTAGTGAAGTTTCACCCTGGGCCAGCAGGGGGATACTGTATATAGTTTTCACTCAGGTCTGTAGATAGTTTTCCCTCAGGTCCGCGTCAGTTATTTTAGGCGGGAACTCTGGGCTGTTGTTACAATGTTGACAGCCGGCTGCCTATAAAAGCAGGCCGGCTGAGCTGTTTGCAGTCAGTTCTATTCCAGCTTACGAAATAAAGAGCTATTTGGAGAAATCGCTGGTCGTCGGCTATGTCAACCCACAACCTAACACTGGCGACGAGGATGGGATCGATGGACATCAGAGCACAGCCAGATGCGGCCAGCCTCTGAACTGAGCTGAATCACAGAGCGAAATCACTGAGCGAAATCACTGGACAGAACCAATTCAGAGCTGACTGTTCTGGCTAGAGCACTGTGTTCCATCCATCGCCCTTCACGCCGGCATCGGAATCATGGCTTCACTTGTGCCTCTACCGCCGTTTGCGCCAGCCTCTGAATCATGGGACTCCTACCTCGCTCGGTTCGACTGCTACCTCCAAGCCAACGAGCTGACAGCAGTATCAAAGGATTGTAAGCGGGGCCTATTCCTCAGCCTCTGTGGGCCTGAGGTGTTTGAGACGGCCCGAGCATTGGTTGCGCCCGAAGCAGTCCAGGCAACACCATGGGACACGATCCAAGAGAAGCTCCGCAACCACTACGCACCAAAGCCGTCCAAGATTGCTGCCCGCCATGCGTTCTACCACCGGAACCAGGCAGAGGGGGAGTCAATCAACAACTACACCACCGCCCTGCGACAGGCTGCAATGCACTGTGAGTTCCGAGACTTAGACGATGCCCTGATGGATCGAATCGTCTGCGGGGTCCGGGACATCCATCTGCAACGGCGTCTCCTCGCCAAGCCAGACCTCACGCTGCAGAAAGCCATTGAGGAGGCTGTGGCCTCAGAAGCTGCTGAACGCTCCGCCCAGGAGATCCGCAAGTCCAGCAGCCCGCGTCTTGCTAGGGAGCCAGTTCCGGTGCATCATGAAGAGGCCAGCAGTGATGAGGCATCCTCCAGTGAAGACGATGACGTGCACCAGGCAAAGCGGGAGCACAGGAAGTTCCAACAGAAGTTCAAGGGCCAACCGGAATATGCCGGCTGCGGAGGCAACCATTCCCGTGCCAAGTGTCGATTCAGAGACGCCATCTGTAGGAAGTGTTCCAGAAGGGGCCACATCGCTAAGGTCTGCCGATCGGCTCCGTCTGACACCCCCCCTTCATCGACTCGCAAGTCCAAGCCTTCACTCCAGTCTGCCAAGGAAAGTTGTTTCGCTCTCACCAGCTGCCGCTGCCCGTCTGGAACCACGATTGGCCAAACCGACTCGCCTACGCGACGCAAGCTGAACGTCACGGTGCTCATTGAAGGAGCTCCATATGACATGGAGATCGACACCGGGTCTGCCCTGTCCATCGTGTCGTGGAGCACCATCAAAAGACTGGTACCCAGAGTGTCCAAAAGGCAACTTGACTCTCACCGCGTACACCTGAGAGACTACCAGGGAAACGACATTCCCGTGGTAGGCGTTGGCCGGTTCCGGATTGCCTTCAAGGATTTTTCGGGCCTGCTCCGGTTGGTGGTGGTCGAAGGTCAGCGGCCAAGCCTCCTAGGGCTAGACTGGTTTGATGCCCTCGGCCTGGAAGTCACCGGCATCAACTGCATCTCTAACGCAGAGACTGAGGGTCTGGTCAAAGACTTTGCCGAGGTTTTTGACGGCACCTTGGGGCAATATACAGGTACGCCCATCTCCTTTAGCCTTGATCCACAAGTCGCCCCCATCAAGCTAAAGCCACGCCGGGTTCCCTTTGCTCTCAAGGCTAAGGTGGACGAACAACTGGACAAACTGATCGCCCAAGGAGTTTTGGAGCCGGTTGACCACGCCAAGTGAGAAACCCCCATCGTCACGCCTGTCAAGCCAGATGGGTCGGTGAGAATCTGCGCTGACTACAAGTGCACGATCAACAAGGCACTTCAGCAGCACGCTTATCCGGTTCCTGTTGTCCAACACCTGCTGCATTCCCTGGGTGAGGGTAAGGTCTTCGCTAAGCTGGACCTTGCCCAAGCCTATCAACAACTGCCAGTCGATGATGCCACTGCTGAAGCCCAGACGATCGTCACCCACCGGGGGGCATTCCGTTGCCGCCGGTTGCAGTTCGGGGTGAGTGTGGCTCCTGGCATCTTCCAAAGCCTTATGGAGCGTCTCCTGCAAGGGCTTCCGGGCGTGGTACCATATTTTGATGACGTCTTGGTGTCTGCAGACTCACACCAGCAGCTGTTCGAGCGCCTCCGTGCCGTGCTGACCAGGTTCCAAGAGGCCGGGCTCAAGGTAAAGAGGGAGAAGTGCCAGATCGCCGTTCCACAGGTAGAGTTCCTGGGCTATCTTATCGATGCCTCCGGCCTTCACCCGACCACATCCAAGATCCGCGCTATCCAGCAGGCCCCCACCCCAAAGAACAAGACGGAGTTGCAGGCATTCCTGGGGCTGCTGAACTTTTATAACATGTTCCTGCCCCACAAAGCCACAGTGGCTGAGCCTCTTCACCGACTCCTTAGTACAAAGACGCCTTGGGCCTGGGGTCATCAGGAGACGGCGGCCTTCAACGCAGTCAAGGCTCTCCTTTCATCAGACAGTGTGCTGGTACAGTACAGTGAATCCAGGCCGCTGGTCCTTGCCTGCGACGCCTCACCTTTTGGCATCGGTGCTGTCCTTAGTCACCGTTTTCCAGATGGAAGAGAAGCACCGCTCGCCTACTTTTCCAGGACACTATCTCCGACGGAACGGAATTACAGCCAGCTCGACAAGGAGGCATTGGCACTTGTGGCTGGAGTGAAGAGGTTCCATGAATACCTCTATGGCAGGACTTTTGACCTCATCACTGACCACAAGCCACTCCTGGGCCTCCTCGCTGGTGATCGTCCAACTCCACCGGTCCTCTCGCCACGCATGCTGCGATGGACTGTTTTCCTGGCTGCCTACCACTACCGGCTCATCCATCGCCCGGGGAAATTGATGGGCCATGCCGGCGCCCTCAGCCGTTGCCCTCTTCCAGCATTTGTGGAAGACCCGGCTCCAGCTTCATCGCTGCTTCTGATTGAGGATCTTCCGGCAGCGCCTGTATCAGCTGCCACTGTGGCCTCCGCGTCTGCCCAGGATCGCACCATCAGCCGGGTGCTCAACTGGGTGTGGAGGGGGTGGCCACAAGGGCCTTTTGCATCGGAGTTCCAGCCCTTCGCAACCAGACAACATGAACTCTCAGCTCATCGCGGCTGTCTCCTGTGGGGAGACCGCGTCATGATTCCCCAGGGACTCTGTCAGCGCGTCCTGGAGGCTCTGCACGTTGGCCACCCGGGAATTGTCAAAATGAAGGCGTTGGCTCGGTGTTACGTCTGGTGGCCTAATATGGACGATGCCATCACTGCCTGGGTGTCCGCCTGTCAAGCGTGCCAAGAGTCGAGGCCTGCACCACCGGCAGCTAAGGGACACACCTGGGAGACGCCAAAGACACCCTGGTCGAGGGTGCACATTGATCTGGCTGGCCCCTTTCACGGCCGGACCTTTATGGTAGTGGTGGACGCCTATTCCAAATGGCTGGAGGTCGCCCTGATGCCCTCCACCACTACCGAAGCTGTCATCCAGGTGCTGCGAGGCCTGTTTGCAACGCATGGGTGTCCTGATGTCCTTGTCTCTGACAATGGACCACAGTTCACGTCAGGCACGTTTGAGCGGTATCTTTTGGGACTGGGCATCCGCCATGCCCTAACGGCACCCTTTCATCCATCCAGCAACGGGCAAGCGGAAAGAATGGTGCGCTCGGCAAAAGAGGCACTGGCGCGCCTGGACCAGGGAGACTGGCATGAGCGGGTCGCAGAATACTTGTTCGTGCAACACATCACCCCTCATGCGGCCACAGGGAGGAGTCCTGGTGAACTGCTTATGGGCCGCCGCCTCAGGTCACCGCTCGACCGGCTACACCCGGACTTTGCCGTGGCTGAACCCCCAGGCTGTGCCAACGCGCCACGGTCATTTGTCCCAGGAAACCAGGTCTTTGCCCGGAACTATGTGGGGGACATTCCTTGGGTGCCAGCCACAGTAGTGGGAGTCACTGGACCTCGCTCGTACCAGGTGGCACTCGAAGACGGACGCTTGTGGCGACGGCACATAGACCAGCTTAGGCGCAGGGTTGGGGACTTGGACACTACCGAGGTGCCCCCAACTGCGCTTGCGGCTCCAGAAGAGACACGTACAGATGGCGAGGCCCCACCTACACCTCCCTCGCAAACTGCCAGCGTGGAGCCGAACCAAGCCGCTTCAGAGGGTCTGCCAGACTTACCACAGACTCAGACCACTCCACTTGCGGAGGCTCCACCCACAGCAGCGGATCCAGGGGAGTTGGTTCCAACGCCACCTAGGGTCGCACCACAGCCTCAGCAAGAACCGTGTGGCTCTCCGGACTTGGCTACCAGTCCCCGGCGGTCTGGCAGAGTTTCCAAGCGCCCAACTTATTTAAAGGACTATGTTGTTGGACATGTATCACTGTTGGTCTAAGTATGGGAAATGTAACCAATATGCTTTTGTGCCTAATTGAACCATTACGCGTAGTGCTGTATATAAGGAAACCATTATGATTGTAACTAACGCCTTATCTCGGTGGGGAGGGGTGTTATGTAGTGAAGTTTCACCCTGGGCCAGCAGGGGGATACTGTATATAGTTTTCACTCAGGTCTGTAGATAGTTTTCCCTCAGGTCCGCGTCAGTTATTTTAGGCGGGAACTCTGGGCTGTTGTTACAATGTTGACAGCCGGCTGCCTATAAAAGCAGGCCGGCTGAGCTGTTTGCAGTCAGTTCTATTCCAGCTTACGAAATAAAGAGCTATTTGGAGAAATCGCTGGTCGTCGGCTATGTCAACCCACAACCTAACACTCCTGTTGCTCGGTCCTGGCTCCTGCCAACCTAGCAGTTTGAAAGCACGTCAAAGTGCAAGTAGATAAATAAGTACCGCTGCGGAGGGAAGCTAAACAGCGTTTCTGTGCGCTGCTCTGGTTTGCCAGAAGCGGCTTAGTCATGCTGACCACATGACCCGGAAGCTGTACACTGGTTCCCTCAGCCAATAAAGCGAGATGAGCGCCGCAACCCCAGAGTCGTCCGCGACTGGACCTAATGGTCAGGGGTCCCTTTACCTTTACCTTTGAAGGTGACTTGGAAACTGCAATTAATCCAGAATGCAGCAGCTAGACTGGTGACTGGCCGCCGAGGCCACATAGCACCAGTCCTGAAACATTGGCTCCCAGTACATTTCTGAGTACAATTCAAAGTGTTGGTGCTGACCTTGAAAGCCCTAAACGGCCTCAGTCCTGTATACCTGAAGGAGCGTCTCCACCCCCATCATTCTGCCTGGAAACTGAAGTCCAGCGCCGAGGGCCTTCTGGCGGTTCCCTCATTGCGAGAAGTGAGGTTACAGGGAACCAGACAGAGGGCCTTCTCGGTAGTGGTGCCTGCCCTGTGGAACACCCTCCCAGCAGATGTCAAGGCAGTAAACAACTATTCTACTTTTAAAAGACAACTGAAGGCGGCCCTGTTTAGGGAAGTTTTTAATGTCTGGTGCTGTATTGATTTTAATATTCGGTTGGAAGCCGCCCAGAGTGGCTGGGGAAACCCAGCCAGATGGGCGGGGTATAAATGATAAATTATTATTATTATTATTTTATATCCTACCCTACCAATAGCGGGTCCAGTGAGGTGGTTTCTGCACATGCTGTAGACGGACGTGAGGGCCAGATGGGGCTTGTCAATCTGGGAAGGAAGCCCATCCAGGAGAAGGGAGACTCTGATCCTGAACCTCCACAGCCTTGTGGCTATATACTTGTTTGGGAGTAAACCCCCATGGAAAAATCCATTCCCCCTGCCTTGAGGGATATATTTGGGAGAAGAAAAGGCTCTGGAGTAAACCCTACACAAATCCTAGATGATGCCTTGTGCACCTCCTTCTAGCAACTCCTGCAGCCAAGCCAGTGCCCAAGGTCTTGCTCTGCTTTCCTTTGGATCCCATCAGTGAGGTTGAGAGGGGGGTCTTGTCGTCTGGGCAGTCCAGGGCCTCCAGACACACCACCCAGGCTTGTGCCCCAGGGATGGTCACTTCGGTGCTGCTAACACAGCAAAAACAACACGGGAGGCAGCAGCTACCAGTTTGACCCCTTGTAAAGGTAAAGGGGTAAAGGGACCCCTGACGATTAGGTCCAGTTGTGGCCGACTCTGGGGTTGCAGCGCTCATCTTGCTTTACTGGCCGAAGGAGCCGGCATACAGCTTTCGTTTACCTTCCCTCCAGAGCGGTACCTATTTATCTACTTGCACTTTGACGTGCTTTTGAACTGCTAGGTTGGCAGGAGCAGGGACCGAGCAATGGGAGCTCAGCCCGTTGCGGGGATTCGAACCACCAACCTTCTGATCAGCAAGTCCTAGGCTCTGTGGTTTAACCCACAGCACCACCCGCGTCCCTTCTTGACCCCTTGTAGGCGCACTCCATTGTCTCTTGAGACAAATGGATGCCTATGAATCCGACACTTTTCTCCAAGGGGCTCAAGGTGGCATACATGGATCTTGCCCACATCATTTTAATAATAATAATAATTATTATTTATACTCCGCCCATCTGGCTGGGTTTCCTCAGCCACTTTAATCCCCACAACATCGCTGTCAGGTAGGTTACACACATTGACTGGCCCAGGGAGCTTCCTGGCGGAGAGTGAAACTGGTCTTTCCCAGGTCCTAGTCCATGGGTAGGCAAACTAAGGCCCAGGGGCCGAATCCGGCCTTCTAAATCAAGCCCGTGGATGGTCCGGGAATCAGCATGTTTTTACATGAGTAGCATCTTAAAAAGCAGAGACATCACCTTGCCAACAAAGGTCCGTATAGTTAAAGCTATGGTTTTCCCAGTAGTGATGTATGGAAGTGAGAGCTGGACCATAAAGAAGGCTGATCGCCGAAGAATTGATGCTTTTGAATGATGGTGCTGGAGGAGACTCTGGAGAGTCCCATGGACTGCAAGAAGATCAAACCTCTCCATTCTGAAGGAAATCAGCCCTGAGTGCTCACTGGAAGGACAGATCCTGAAGCTGAGGCTCCAAGACTTTGGCCACCTCATGAGAAGAGAAGACTCCCTGGAAAAGACCCTGATGTTGGGAAAGATGGAGGGCACAAGGAGAAGGGGACAACAGAGGGCGAGATGGTGGGTCAGTGTTCTCGAAGCTACCAGCATGAGTTTGACCAAACTGCGGGAGGCAGTGGAAGACAGGAGTGCCTGGTGTGCTCTGGTCCAGGGGGTCACGAAGAGTCGGACACGACTAAACGACTAAACAACAACAAGAAGAATGTGTCCTTTTATTTAAAATGCATCTCTGGGTTATTTGTGGACCATAGGAATTCTTTCTTTCTTTTCAAAATATAGTCCGCCCCCCCCCCCCCCACGAGGTGTGAGGGAGAATGGATCGGCCCCCTGCAGAAAAAGTTTCCTGACCCCTGTAAAACCCACCAACTGCTGCACCACCCAATACTTATCCCAAGAGTATTATTTTAATATCATGTACTGCACGGCAATAAAAGAACATGCAGTTACGAGAATGAACACCTTCAGAAGCTATCTTAGGTTTTAACAGCAGAGGTATTGTATCTAAAACATACTAAATTTTCCAAGGGCTACATGACACTTGGTTGCTTTTGTTGCAGTAGAGTCATATGACTGGTGCCTTCCCTTTTTGGGGCACCCAAGCCCTGGGATCCCAAACATTTTACCACCCAAAAGTCTGTACCAAACCTCAGGGTGCTCAGCTGAAATTGAGGATCTCCATTGCCAACTGCTGATCTACCAAGATCACTGCACGGTTAATGGGATTCCCTGAAGTTGCTGGGGTTTTTTGTGTGTCCCCCCCCCCCCAGCTCTTGCAAACATTTAATAGACATTACAATTATTCTTTCACGCTCTTTTTTAACTTTGAAAAGCAACATATGCACCCTGGATTTCTTACAGAAGCAGCATCACGTAAGACAGCAAAAAAATTATGAGAACAAACTGCATGTCAATGAATTGCTCTTTCTTATTCTACCCGGTAACTGAAGAATTGTTACATTTACACAGTTGCACTTTAGGAATCAGACAAGCGCAAAATACATAGCATACCTGTAATATTAACAGTCTCTCAATGTTAAAATTATGTTAGAGAAGGGTGTGGGAACAGGCTACCTGCTTTATAGAAAAAGAGCAGTCTCTTTGCCCAGACACAGGGGAGCAAACAAAGCTCACTGAGGGTTTTTAAGACACTAATTCTCAAAGACAAGAGCACACAATATTACTGAAGCTCTTGGCCATTCAACCTGAGCGTCTAACAGTAAGACTGTAGCTGTTGGCATTGGTCTAGCGCAGATTTATTAGAATCATAGAATCACATCCCCTCCAACCCTTCCCCAATGGAAATAGGGAGGCCAGTAAAGCGAGATGAGCGCCGCGACCCCAGAGTCGGCCATGACTGGACCTAACGGTCAGGGGCCCCTTTACCTTTAAGGGAAAGTGGGACATTCAGAAACCGGGACTGGGCTTCTGTAAATCCGGGACTGTCCCTGGAAAATAGGGGCAGACAATGCGAAAAATTTAGAGACGACACAAAAAAGCCAGAAGAAGGAAGAAGGCAAGTCTTCCCTTAAGAGCAAGTATAAATGTAAAATGTAATGTAATGTGTGTATGGGTAGTATGTACAGTGGTAAAGGGACACCTGACCATTAGGTCCAGTCGTGGCCGACTCTGGGGTTGCAGCGCTCATCTTGCTTTACTCGCTTTCCGGCTCATGTGGCCAGCATGACTAAGCCACTTCTGGCAAAACAGAGCAGCGCATGGAAACGCCGTTTACCTTCCTGCCAGAGTGGTACCTATTTATGTACTTGCACTGGTGTGCTCTCGAACTGCTAGGTTGGCAGGAGCAGGGACCGAGCAACGGGAGCTCACCCTGTCGCAGGGATTCGAACCACCGACCTTCTGATTGGCAAGTCCTAGGCTCTGTGGATTAACCCACAGCGCCACCCGTGTCCATGTACAGTGGTACCTCAGGTTAAGTACTTAATTTGTTCCAGAGGTCCGTTCTTGACCTGAAACTGTTCTTAACTTGAAGCACCACTTTAGCTAATGGGGCCTCCTCCTCCTGCTGCGCCGCCGGAGCACAATTTCTGTTCTCATCCTGAAGCAAAGTTCTTAACCTGAAGCACTATTTCTGGGTTAGCGGAGTCTGTAACCTGAAGCGTCTGTAACCTGAGGTACCACTGTACTTAGAAAACTAATAAAGATTACCATGGGGGTAAAAAAAAAGGAAAATAGGGTCTGGAGTCACAGAAAGGCACCCCTGAGGGTCATTTAGTCCAGTGTTTCCCCACCTTGGGCCTCCAGCTGTTTTTGAACTACAATTCCCATCATCCCTGACCACTGGTCTTGCTAGCTAGGGATGATGGGAGTTGTAGTCCAAAAACAGCTGGAGGCCCAAGGTGGGGAAACACTGATTTAGTCCAACCCCCCCTGCAATGCAGGAATGCTGCGCACATCCAGATGCGCTCCCTCAAGACCTGCGCTCCCTTCAGTGCTCGCCGAACTACAACTCCCATCAGCCCCGAGCGAGAGCGGCCGGCGGCCGGGCCTTCTGGGAGTCGTAGTCCACCGAGCTCCTTTCGCGGCGGCGACTCCGCTTCCCGTCAGGCGCCGCGGCTTCCGGCGGGGAGTGGGCGGGGCGCCGGAAGTCGGGTCGGGCCGGAGGAGCTCCCTCAGTCGCCGCCGCCGCCGCGTCCTCTTCCTGCTCCTGCTGCTGCTTGTCGGGCTGGGCTGGGCTTGGGCCTCCTGGCAGGGGCCCGGCTGGTGCTGCGAGGCGAGGCGAGGCCGGCGGGATGGAGGCCGTGCCCCGCATGCCCATGATCTGGCTGGACCTCAAGGAGGCGGGAGAGTTCGGCTTCCACCAGGCCGTCAAGAAGGTGGGAGGAGGCGCGGGGGGGGGAGGGGCAGGGGGCACTAGTACAGCAGTAGTATTATTATTATCCCATTGGAGGAAGGGGCAGAGGCCTAAGGGGGAGGGGGGAGTGGTAGACAGCATTATTATTATTATTATTGTTGTTATTGTTATTGTTATTATTATCCCACTGGGGGAAGGGCAGAGGCCTAAGGGGGAGGGGCAGGCAGCCGCGTTATTATTATTATTATTATTATTATTATTATTATTATCATCCCATTGGAGGAAGGGGCAGAGGCCTAAGGGGGAGGGGCAGGCAGCCGCATTATTATTGTTATTGTTATTGTTATCCCACTGGGGGAAGGGCAGAGGCCTAAGGGGGAGGGGCAGGCAGCCGCATTATTATTGTTATTGTTATTATTATTATTATCATCATCCCATTGGACGAAGGGGCAGAGGCCTAAGGGGGAGGGGCAGGCAGCCGCATTATTATTGTTATTGTTATTGTTATTATTATCCCACTGGGGGAAGGGCAGAGGCCTAAGGGGGAGGGGTAGGCAGCCGCGTTGTTGTTGTTGTTATTATTATTATTATTATTATTATTATCATCATCATCATCCTATTGGAGGAAGGGGCAGAGGCCTAAGGGGGAGGGGCAGGCAGCCGCATTATTATTGTTATTGTTCTTGTTATTATTATCCCACTGGGGGGAAGGGCAGAGGCCTAAGGGGGAGGGGCAGGCAGCCGCGTTATTATTATTATTATTATTATTATTATTATTATTATTATTATTATTATCATCATCCCATTGGAGGAAGGGGCAGAGGCCTAAGGGGGAGGGGGGAGTGGTAGACAGCATTATTATTATTGTTACTGTTATTATTATCCCACTGGGGAAAGGGGCAGAGGCCTAAGGGGGAGGGGCAGGCAGCCGCATTGTTATTGTTATTATTATCCCACTGGGGGAAGGGCAGAGGCCTAGGGGCAGGCAGTATTATTATTATTATTATTATTATTACTACTACTACTACTATTACCTAGTGGGCAAGGGGAGGGGCAGAGGCGTAAGGGGGAGGGGCAGACAGTATTATTATTATTATTATTATTATTATTATTATTATTATTATTAGCCTAGTGGGGCAGGGGTGGGGCAGAGGCCTAAGGGGAAGGGGCGGACAGCTCTATCTGCTGATGGATGGCCACACCGACTCGACCCTGAACACACTGACCAGATGCTTGGAAGCTGTGGCTGGATGGTTTCGTGGGAGCCGATTGAAACTAAATCCTTCGAAGACAGAGGTCCTATGGCTGGGTCGGGATGGCATGGGGATGAGGGACCAACTCCCTTCTCTTGCGGGGGCCCAATTAGTGCCATTGCCTTCCGTTAAGAGTTTGGGTGTAATCCTTGACGCCTCCCTTTCCATGGAGGCGCAAGTTACAGCAACAGCCAAGGCGACATTTTTCCACCTTCGCCGCATCAAGCAGTTGGTCCCCTACCTTTCCCGCCCTGACTTGGCCACAGTGATCCATGCGACGGTCATCTCCAGGCTTGACTACTGTAATTCGCTCTACGCGGGGCTGCCCTTGAAGCTGTCCCAGAAACTCCAGCGGGTACAGAATGCTGCAGTGAGGCTCCTCACGGGGTCTCTGCCATGGGAGCATATTCACCCAGTGCTTTTCAAGCTGCACTGGCTCCCGGTGGAGTACAGGGTCAGATTTAAGGTGCTGCTTTTGACCTTTAAAGCCCTTCACGGCCTAGGACCCTCGTACCTACGGGACCGCCTCTCCTGGTATGCCCCACGGAGAGCCTCAAGGTCCATAAATAGCAACACCCTAGTGGTCCCGGGCCCTAAGGAAGTTAGATTGGGTTCAACCAGAGCCAGGGCCTTTTCACCTCTGGCTCCGGCCTGGTGGAACGCTCTGTCTCATGAGACCAGGCCCCTGCGGGATCTGATTTCTTTCCGCAGGGCCTGTAAGACAGAGTTGTTCCGCCTGGCCTTTGGCTTGGAGCCAGTTTGATTCCCTCCCTCTCTCTCTCTCTTTCTCTTTTCTTTTTTCTTTTCTTTTCCTTCTCCTCCTGTGACGAGGCTACATTTTAATATTTTAATGTTCCATTATTTTAATGTTGTATTTTATTTTTGTTTTTAAGTTGAAATCATTCTTATTGTTTTTATTATTGTTTGTAAGCTGCTCTGAACCCGGCCTTGGCTGGGGAGGGCGGGGTATAAATAAAAAATTATTATTATTATTATTATTATCATTATCATGGGGTGGGGTGGGGAAGAGGCAAAGGCCTAGGGGCTATGAGGTAGGGGCAGGCATAATAATAATAATAATAATGCCTAGTGTTTTTCAAACCTTTCCCCCTGCTCTGGTGCCACACTTTCGAACCAACAATTTTGCTTGCCGATTTATTTTTTTTAAATAGATAAGGAACGCATTGGAAAACGGGGGGGGGGGGGCGGATTCTGAGTGGTGCTTGATTTATAATATAGAACACAACTACTTTAGAACATGATCCCGGGACATCCAGGAATCATAGAGCAATGCACAAGCGGCACAAATCTTTCCCAAAGTATAATTATATGTTATATTATCATTCTCAAAATATGATTATGTATTATACTGTACTGCAGTGCAATGTTTTAACAGTTTCCTGGATTGCCCTTGGATCCTGCCACACCCTTTGAGAAGCCTTCAAGCTGAAGGTCCCAGCGTGGGTTAGCAACACAGCACCAAAAAGGGGGGGGGAGGTTCATAACAACTCCCAGTTATTTGGTGGGTCTTAAAAAACATACCCCTCAAGTGCTAAGGTATGGTTCTGGGGAGGAGGCTTAGCACCGTATTTTTCGCTCTATAAGACGCCCCAGGCCATAAGACGCACCTTGTTTTTGGAGAAGGAAAACAAGAACAAAAAATATCCTGAATCCCAGAAGCCAGAACAGCAAGAAGGATCGCTGTGCAGCGAAAGCAGTGATCCCTCTTGCTGTTCTGGCTTCTGGGATAGCTGCGCAGCCTGCATTCGCTCCATAAGACGCACACACATCCCCCCTTACTTTTTAGGTGGCAAAAAGTGGGTCTTATAGAGCAAAAAATACGGTATTTTCTTGATGTGGAGCCCTGAGCATATGAAGGTGGGGCTTATTGTTATTGTTGTTTGTTTATTGTTTGCATGTGGGGACCTCTCTGCGTGCTGTTATGGAGCAGGCGGTTGGCGATGGTTTGGGGAGCAGTAAGTTGACGAGTGCAATCTCAAAACCTGAAATTCGCTGGGCTAAGGGGTTTCTGACCTAAATGAAGGAACTGAGTGATGGTTGATCAGTGAAGAGCGTTCTTGAGAAATCAGGGTCAAGGAATTGGGAGCAGGGCTTGAAGTGCAGTTTGGTGAGAGGGCAATAATAATAATAATAATAATAATAATAATAATAATTCGTTATTTGTACCCTGCCCATCTGGCTGGGTTTCCCCAACCACTCTGGGCAGCCTCCAACAAAAATTAAAAATACATCAAAGAGGAAGGTTCGTTGGAATAGGAGGGAAGGTTGCGAGGCGTGACGGGTGATGACTGAGAGTGTGGGAGAAAATGTGGGTGTATTTAGGGCCTTTAGTCTCGACAAACAATCTCTGGGCTCATCTTCTGAACTCCTGGCTCAGTCTCTTTAATTGGGCTGCTCTTCTGCCCCCAATGAATGACTTAGCACACTTCACGCCTGCCATTCTCTTCGTCTCCATATCTGCCTAAATCCAAATTATATTCAGTTGGTCTGTCACATACACTTTCCTTGCCACATCCAATTAATAATCTTGTGCCCCTGGTAGCCTCTTCAAGTTGGCAGTGGCCTGATGCAGGTAGCCCTTGGACCAACCTCCCCTGACCTACTGCCTTCCAGATTTTTGAGACTACAGTTATGCCTGCTGGAGCTGATGGGAGTTGCAGTCCTAGGGAACAGAAGTTCATTAAATGGATGAACTCTCTTGTGCAGGCATCCCCAAACTCGGCCCTCCAGATGTTTTGGGACTACAACTCCCATGATCCCTAGCTAACAGGACCAGTGGTCAGGGATGATGGGAATTGTAGTCCCAAAACATCTGGAGGGCTGAGTTTGGGGGTGTCTGCTCTTGTGCCATGGAAGAAGACCTTGTGCGCGGAGAAGAGAATTTTAAAAAGAAACCGACCATGGGTGCCTTAGGTTCTGACAGAGTGACTCTTGGCAAGTGTTCTTCAAAATGTCTCAAGTTTCTAGATGTTGATGTAGTGCTGACTTCAAGATAAAAAAATGAGCCGTGTATGGTGTATTTGTAATAACCGGAGGTTATAGGGCGGTATACAAATTTAATAAAATAATAATAATAGGCTTGACTGTTAGTCAACCAACTGTTGAGCAAATAGGATTGCGGGCCATCAATATAGTAAAATAAAATGGAGGGTGACGTAGCCAGGCAAAAGTCATACAAGTGGGAGAGAGAGAGAGCACTTTCTGCTTGCCATTATTAAGGATATTGGCATCAAGGACCACTTTGAGGTTTTCTACAGTCAAGTGGCATATAAATGCTATGAAATGAACATCGCCCTTCTTTTTGGAAAATGGGCTGCAGTCTGATAGTAACCCCAAGATTCTTTGGGAAAATCTGAAGCAGTTAAGAGATTTATGTGGTGCCATCCAAAGCCATTCAAATAACAGTCAGCTTCCTGTAATGTAAAAATGGCACCAGTAATTCGGAAATGTTGGGGATCCTGTGGAACAAGAAAGTACAAGCAAAATACCCAATTAATTCCTTCCTCTTCTTCTTATCGGCTGTCAGTCAGAGTCTATTCAGTAGGATTTTCCACTTTCGCGCATCTCCAACTGCAATGCCATTTGTAGCTGCTTGGTTTCTATTCTTATATCCATGCTATGGGGAGGGACGGACCCACACCTATCGCGGCGCAAGCGAGCGCAGTGAAACCCATAAGTATACATTTCCGGGTTTGCCACGTTCACAACCCAAAAGTTACGTTACCTTCACTGTATTACATCAGGAGCGGTCTTGGTAATCTACCGTATTTTTTGCTCTATAAGGCTCACTTTTTCCCTCCTAAAAAACAAGGGGAAATGTGTGTGCATCTTATGGAGCGAATACAGGCTGCGCAGCTATCCCAGAAGCCAGAACAGCAAGAGGGGTCACTGCTTTCGCTGCGCAGCGATCCCTCTTGCTGTTCTGGCTTCTGAGATTCAGAATATTTTTTCCCTTGTTTTCCTCCTCCAAAAACTAAGTTCGTCTTATGGTCTGGTGCGTCTTATAGAGCGAAAAATACGGTATTCGTTTCTTGTGTCTTTATTCTGCTTTCCTACCCTTGGAAAGCTCCTAACACAGCGTCCCCAGAAGTTGTACTGTAATAAAAGCGATAATTGAAAAACAGCTTCAAGCAGTAAAATTCCCCGTGCATCCCTGATGGGCCTGAATCTGCCTGTGTTGTCGCTACTGCTCAGAAGGAAAGGGGCTGAGTCATAGTCTGCTGATAGCTGTTCCTGAGATTTCTGTTTCTCACTGTGGAAAATGACTGTGTGTGCATGCATGCACATAGGAGGCAGAGATCACACAGGGTGCAAAGTCTCTGAGCCAGCAAAATGCTCTGTACAGTGGTACCTCGGGTTAAGAACTTAATTCGTTCTGGAGGTCCGTACTTAACCTGAAACTGTTCTTAACCTGAGGCACTACTTTAGCTAATGGGACCTCCTGCTGCCTCTGCGCTGCCGGAGCACGATTTCTGTTCTCATCCTGAAGCAAAGTTCTTAACCTGAAGCACTATTTCTGGGTTAGTGGAGTCTATAACCTGAAGCGTATGTAACCTGAAGCATATGTTACCCGAGGTACCACTGTACTTACATAAAACAAAATTTAAAAAATCCTTCCGGTAGCACCTTAGAGACCAACTAAGTTTGTTATTGGTTTGAGCTTTCATGTGCATGTACACTTCTTCAGATACACTGAAACAGAAGTCACCAGACCCTTATATACAGTGGTGCCTCGCTAGACGAAATTAATCCGTTCCGTGATTCTCTTCGTCTAGCGGTTTTTTCGTCTTGCGAAGCAAGCCCATTGACAGCTTAGCGGATTAGTGCTAGAGCTGTCAAGCGGCTTCCAGCGATCAGCTGTTAAGCGGCTTATCAGCGGAACAGCTGATAAGCGGCTTAGGGGCTTAGGAAAAGGGCAAAAAAAGCAAAAAAAAACCGCTGGGGGACGCAAGATTTTTTCGACTTGTGAAGCAACCCCATAGGGAAATTCGTTTTGCGAAGCGCCTCCAAAACAGAAAAACCCTTTCGTCTAGCGGGTTTTTCGTCTTGCGAGGCGTTCGTCTTGCGGGGCACCACTGTATAGTGAGATGGTGGAGAGGCGTATTACTCAGAAGGGTGATGGGAAAGCTCATACCAATAACAAACTTAAAGGTAAAGGGAACCCTGACCATTAGCTCCAGTTGTGACCGACTCTGGGGTTGTGGCGCTCATCTCGCTTTATTGGCCGAGGCGTACAGCTTCCGGGTCATGTGGCCAGCATGACTAAGCCGCTTCTGGAGAACCAGAGTAGCGCACGGAAATGCTGTTTCCCTTCCCACCGGAGCGGTACCTATTTATCTACTTGCACTTTGATGTGCTGTTGAACTGCTAGGTGGGCAGGAGCAGGGCCTGAGCAATGGGAACTCACCCCGTCGCGGGGATTCGAACCAACGACCTTCCGATCAGCAAGCCCAAGGCTCAGTGGTTTAACCCACAGCGCCACCCACCACCCATTTAATAACAAACTTAGTTGGTCTCCAAGGTGCTACTGGAAGGAATTTTTTTTTTATTTTAACTACGGCAGACCAACATGGCTACCTGTTTTGTACTTGAGAGGGGAGAGTGGTCTCCTGGCTGGCTGCTGTTGAGACCAGGATGCTTGTATAATGGGGCTCTATTTATATTATAAAAAGGTAAAGGGACCTCTGACCATTAGGTCCAGTCATGGCCGACTCTGGGGTTGCGGCGCTCATCTCGCTGTATTGGCCGAGGGAGCCGGCGTACAGCTTCCGGGTCATGTGGCCAGCAGGACTGAGCTGCTTCTGGCGAACCAGAGCAGCGCACGGAAACGCCATTTACCTTCCCACCAGAGCGGTACCTATTTATCTACTTGCACTTTGACGTGCTTTCGAACTGCTAGGTTGGCAGGAGCAGGGACCGAGCAACAGGAGCTCACCCCGTCGTGGGGATTCGAACCGCCGACCTTCTGATCGACAAGTCCTAGGCTCTGTAGTTTAACCCACAGCGCCACCCGCATCCCTTATTTATATTATATCCACATGCAAATCTCCCTTGACTGTGGATCACAGTGACTTTCTTCTGGCCTTGATTTTCCCATCTGCGAAAAGGGTGTAAGAGGGATTTGTTTTACTCCGTGGCGGTCAGGGTAAAGTTCATTGCAAATCAAAGGTCCTGCGTAAGGCAGGCAGCTTCCCTGGACGCCTGAGTTGGCTCTTTGCTTTCCAACATGATGAGGCCTTTTTTTCTGGACTGCAGTACACCTGTTCCCGGGAGCAAAGAATGTGGCTTTTCTGGCCTGACCTGTTTGGGATCTGGTGTTGACAGACCAGGGAACGGTCTCCGGGGAAGCTGTGAGGACGGTAAATGGCTATGAGAACAAGAGCTGTAGATTGGATTTTATTCATTTTACATTTGTATCTCACCTTTTCTGCAAGGAGCTCTAAGCGGCACACATATTTCTCCCCCCTATCTCAGTTTATCCCCACAACAATCTTGTGAGGTAGACTAGGCTGAGGATGACTGACTAGCCCAAGGGCACGCCCAGTGAGCGTCACATGGGGATTTGATTTATTGATTGATTGATTGATTTTATTGGAATTTTATTTACAACATAACACAACCCCCCACCCCACCCCAATACACTTTAAACGTGAACATAACATACCGTGAACATAACATGCAACAACACAAACAACCACATAAAAGACTTCCTTTATCCTGTATCTGGACTCCTTATTTACTTCTTATAAACTGTCCTTTATGAATAGTTATTAAGATTTTTCTAATTATAACTTAAATATCCATAAAGTCTCCTGCAGACATTAATCGAAACAAGTCTAGGTATGTATTTTAGGGCACTTCACATGGGGATTTGAACCCCAGTCTCCCAGTCCCTAGCCCAGGGGTCAGCAAACTTTATCAGCAGGGAGTCGGTCCACTGTCCCTCAGACCTTGCGGGGGGCCAGGCTATATTTTTTTTTTGGGGGGGGGAATGAACAAATTCCTATGCCCCACAAATAACCCAGAGATGCATTTTAAATCAAAGCACACATTCTACTCATGTAAAAACACGCTGATTCCCAGACCTTCCGCGGGCCAGATTTAGAAGGCGATTGGGCCGGATCCGGCCCTTGGGCCTTAGTTTACTTACTTGATGCTCTAACCACCACACCACAGTGGCTTTCTGTGGAGGGAAGCTGGTTATAAGTGGGGACCGAGGTCTCTCTTCTGGTGGAGTCCCACGAGGAAAGAAAGCTGGAAGACTCGCTCATACTTTTGGCTCATATTGTGGGTCTCATTCTGTGGAACTCTCTTCCAGTTGGGGGTCAGGCAGGCCACCACTTTGTATGTCAAGTACCATTGAGACGCCTTTTCAGCAAAGTGATTGAGAGGGTAGTGGCAAGTCAGCTGCAGACACTCTTGAACTTTAGTCGTGTCCGCCTCTTCGTGACCCCCTGGACCAGAGCACGCCAGGCACTCCTGTCTTCCACTGCCTCCCGCAGTTTGGTCAAACTCATGGTGGTAGCTTCGAGAACACTGTCCAACCATCTTGTTCTCCATCGTCCCCTTCTCCTTGTGCCCTCCATCTTTCCCAGCATCAGGATCTTTTCCAGGGAGTCTTCTCTTCTCATGAGGTGGCCAAAGTCTGGGAGCCTCAGCTTCAGGATCTGTCTTTTCAGTGACTCTTGAACTAGGGTTGCCATATTTCAAAAAGTGAAAATCAGGACAAAAAAGCTGTTGAACTTTTTTTGGGGGGGGGCGGAGTTGTTGAGCAAAATCTCCAAAATGAGAGAGGAAGTTTTGCCCTATTTTTAAGGAAATTCGCCAAAATCTACACTTCTGAAATGGGTTACCATTCGGTGTACAATGGGTTACCATGTCCGGTTTTCCCGGACATCTCAGCGATTTTCCACCTGGATGCTATTTACGATGGCCAAGTCGCTGCTACGTTTGGCAAATTCCGGACATATGGTAGCCCTGTCTCAAACACAGCTGATTATCTTGAGTTGCTCCAGGCCTGGGTTTGGAGAGTCACCTGGTGATAAAGGAGAGGCAGGGCCTTCTTGGTGATGGCACCTCTGGAATACCCTCATCACCCTTGGGTGCTTCAGTACCCTCTGCCTCAGGTGGCCGTAGGGAGCTTGAAACACCTCTCAAACCTACCCAGATATTTCCTGTACTCCGATCTTCAAATGCCAGTGTTTGCCTTGTACACTGCTTGGTTGTGTCTCTAATATGCAGTTGTATTGTGTTCCTTAATCTTGCTTTCATCTTGTTCTGCTTTAGAAAATTTTAATGAACGTTGTTGGTATTAATTTTAAATAAAGGGTTTAGAGATCACATTCACCCGGTGCTATACCAGCTGCACTGGCTCCTGGTGGAGTACAGTATCAAGTTCAAGGTGCTGGTTTTAACCTTCAAAGCCCTATACGGCCTAGGACCCTTGTACCTACAGGACCGCCTCTCCTGCAATGTCCCATGGAGGACCTTACGGTCTTCAAACAAAAACATCTTGGATGTCCCAGGCCACAGGGAGGTTAGGCTGGCCTCAAGCAGAGCCAGGGCTTTTTTGGCCGTGGCCTCGATCTGGTGGAACGCTCTGTCCCAAGAGACTCGGGCCCTGCGGGACTTGACATCTTTCCGCAGGGCCTGCAAGACAGAGCTGTTCCACCAGACCTTTGGCCAAGGCACAGTCTGACCCCCTCTCTCCTTCTGTAATCCTCACAGAACTCTAGCCCAATGGTTGCCATGAAATTGATTTTGAATTGATTTTAGAATGAATTGATTTTAGAATGCTGTTTTACTTTTATTGTTGTTAGCCGCTCCGAGCCTGGCTTCGGCTGGGGAGGGCGGGATATAAATAAAATATTGTTATTCTTCTTCTTCTTATTATTATTATTATATGTTCGATGAATAAATGGGTGCATTTCCTTCCCTCCCCCATATTCTAGTTTGTCCTGAAGAACTATGGTGAAAATCCAGAGAACTACAATGAAGAGTTGAAGAAGCTGGAGCAGCTGAGGCAGGTGAGGACATACGTGGTTCTCCTCCAACCCTCCTCTTCCTCTCGGTGATGGTGACGCGGGTTTACTGGGTTCACATGATGCAGTGCTGCCCACCAGGACCTTCAGGAGTCCGTAAGAGGGGAAACTGAGGCATAGAAAAGCAGATTGGGGAGGCAGTCTTGCTTTAACTTCCTTTCTTTTAAAATACTTACATGCCACTTTTCTTCTGAGTTGTTGTTTATTGAATTTATTAGTCACTTTTTTACCAAGGTAACACAGAACAACTCACAAAAACAACAACAACAAAATCCACAGGACAAAGAAAACTCTGAAAGGCAGTCTTGTTTTTAAAAGGCTGGATTAGAACATCCCATCCCTCTCAAAGAGGCCACAGATAGTTAAAAGCTGAAGGCCTTGAGAAAAAGAGAAATGTTTTTCCTTAGTGCCTAAAGATATGTAATGATGGTGCCAGGGGAAACTCCCTGGGGAATGCTTTCCACAAGCAGGGCGCCACCACAGAAAAGGCCCCGTTCTCTTTTTACTATCCTCCGGAACTTTCATGGCACATGAAGAAGGATCTCATGAACTCCCAGTATATTTCCAAGCACAGTTCAAAGTGTTGGTGCTGACCTTGAAAGCCCTAAACAGCCTTGGCCCAGTATACCTGAAGGAGCGTCTCCACCTCCATCGTTCTGCCCGGACACTGAGGTCCAGCTCCGAGGGCCTTCTGGCAGTTCCCTCGCTGTGAGAAGTGAGGTTACAGGGGACCAGGCAGAGGGCCTTCTTGGTAGTGGTGCCCTCTCATCAGATGTCAAGGAAATAAACAACTATCTGACTTTCAGGAGACATCTGAAGGCAGCCCTGTTCAGGGAAGTTTTTTAAGTTTGATGTTTGCTGAGTTTTTATTACATTAGAAGCCACCCAGAGCGGCTGGGGCAACGCAGCCAGATGGGCACAGTACAAATAATAAAATTATTATTATTATAAAAGTAAAGGTAAAGGACCCCTGACAGTTAAGTCCAGCCATGAACAACTCTGGGGTTGCGACGCTCATCTCGCTTTACTGGCCGAGGGAGCCGACGTTTGTCCGCAGACAGTTTTTCTGGGTCATGTGACCAGCATGGCTCAGCCGCTTCTGGTGAAACCAGAGCAGCGCACAGAGATGCCGTTTACCTTCCCGCCGGAGTGGTACCTATTTATCTACTTGCACTTTGACGTGCTTTTGAACTGCTAGGTTGGCAGGAGCTGGGACTGAGCAATTATTATTATAAGGTAAAGGTAAAGGTACCCCTGCCCGTACGGGCCAGTCTTGACAGACTCTGGGGTTGTGCGCCCATCTCACTTAAGAGGCCAGGGGCCAGCGCTGTCCGGAGACACTTCCGGGTCACATGGCCAGCGTGACAAAGCTGCATCTGGCGAGCCAGAGCCACACACGGAAACGCCGTTTACCTTCCCGCTGGTAAGCGGTCCCTATTTATCTACTTGCACCTGGAGGTGCTTTCGAACTGCTAGGTTGGCAGGCGCTGGGACCGAGCAGTGGGAGCGCACCCCGCCGCAGGCATTCGAACCGCCGACCTTTCGATCGGCAAGTCCTAGGCGCTGAGGCTTTAACCCACAGCGCCACCTGCGTCCCATTATTATTATAGGTGGGGTTAATAATATATTATTGTTATTATATTTTATATACTTGTTATATAATAGTACTACATTATTGTTGCTGTTATTTAGTCCAATCTCCTGCAATGCAGGACTCAAAGCTATCTGGCCCCTGAAGCTGCCTTGAGGTGAGCTCAGTTTGAAGGCATTTATCATAGGAATTTTCAGCCACTGCGGTGCTCATACAATAGGACTTTCTCATCAGGGTTGTGCTTCCCAGGCAGAGCTTTTTGCACTGTGTGCTTGTGGTTTTTATTTTTGAAATGTGATCATGTTTCCTGAAGAGATAGTGGTCACTATCAGCAGTTGCCTTGGGACCTCAGCACAGCCTGCTGTCCGGAGCCCTCAACCTTTCCGAGCACAATTCAAAGTGTTGGTGTTGACCTTTAAAGCCCTAAACGGCCTTGGCCCAGTGTACCTGAAGGAGCGTCTCCACCCCCATCGTTCTGCCCGGACACTGAGGTCCAGCGCCAAGGGCCTTCTGGTGGTTCCCTCCCTGCGAGAAGCAAAGCTACAGGGAACCAGGCAGAGGGCCTTCTCGGTGGTGGCACCCGCCCTGTGGAACGCCCTCCCACCAGATGTCAAAGCGATAAACAACTACCTGACATTCAGAAGACATCTGAAGGCAGCCCTGTTCAGGGAAGTTTTTAATGTGTGATATTTTAGTGTATTTTTGGTTTCTGTAGAAGCCGCCCAGAGTGGCTGGGGAAACCCAGGCAGATGGGCGGGGCACAAATAATAAATTATTATTATTATTAATAACCTGACTCCTGTCCCTTTCCTCTCCCCTCCCAGAACGCTGTCAACGTGCCCAGGGACTTCGAAGGCTGCAGCATCCTGCGCAAATACTTTGGGCAGCTGCACTACCTGCAGAGCCGCATCCCAATGGGGGCAGAGCATGAAGCAGCCGTCCCCATTACCTGGTGAGCCAACTGCAGCGGGGAGAGGCGATGGCCGAGGAGCTGAGCCTTGCCGCTCAGCAGAGCTGGCTTTGAGGTTACGCCAAAAGTGGAACAAGTGGGGTTGGGGCTTCTCCCGCTCTGCGCATGGACCACGGAGGGGACCCTCCACCGCAGTGTTTCTCAAACCTGGGTCTCCATCTGCTGTTGGACTGCAACTCCCATCTTCCCTGACCACTGGTCCTGCTGGCAAGGGATGATGGGAGTTGTAGTTCACAACAGCAGCCGGAGACCCAACACTGCTCTGCAACTTGGGCGCTCCCTGGAACGTAGCACATTCTCTCCTCTGGGTATTTCTTTCTACAGTGGTGCCTCGCAAGGCAAAAAGAATCCGTCCCGCGAGTCTCTTCGTCTAGCGGTTTTTTCGTCTTGCGAAGCAAGCCCATTGACGGCTTAGCGCTATTAGCGGTTTAGCGGCTTTTAGCGGCTTATCGGATTAGAAAAAGGGGGGGAGGGGGAAAACCCGCAGGAACTCGCAAGACATTTTCGTCTTGCGAAGCAAGCCCATAGGGAAATTCGTTTTGCGAAGCACCTCCAAAACGGAAAACTTTCGTCTAGCGAGTTTTCCGTCTTGCGAGGCATTCGTCTTGCGGGGCACCACTGTATTTTGGAAGGGGAGCCCGAAGGGGAGGGGGGAAGGGTGCAGAGTAATGAAGCAATAGCAAAAATGGAGGAAGGCTTATTGGTTATGCCCCACCTCCATGGTTAGAGGCAGTACAGTGGTACCTCGGGTTAAGTACTTAATTTGTTCCAGAGGTCTGTACTTAACCTGAAACTGTTCTTAACCTGAAGCACCACTTCAGCTAATGGGGCCTCTGCGCTGCCGGAGCACGATTTCTGTTCTCATCCTGAAGCAAAGTTCTTAACCTGAAGCACTATTTCTGGGTTAGCGGCATCTGTAACCCGAAGCACATGTAACCTGAAGCGTATGTAACCTGAGGTACCACTGTAATTCTCCTCGGTTCCAGTTTATGGATACCGCAGAAGCGGAGAGTTGCTCTTGTGTTCGAATCCTGCTTGGTGTTCCTCACAGGCATCTGATTGGCCACTGTGACAACAGGATGCTGGACTCATTATTGAGGTTAAGTGTGTGGAACAGGTCTCGGTGTTTCGATTTCTGGGAATGGAGCTGAGAGATGACCTAACCTGGAGAGAAAACAGCAAAGACCTGATGAAGAGAGCACAGCAGAGGTTATATTTTCTGAGAATCCTCTGGAAAAACAATCTCCCAAAGGACCTGTTGATGGAGAGTGTATTAACTTATGGTCTCTGTGTGTGGTTTGGGAGCTGCACAGTCAGGGGAAAAACAATGCTGTCCAAGGTTGCAAAGACTGGGGAGAGAATAATTGGGTGCACTCTTTCCACCTTGGATCAAATCTACGCTTCCAGGTGCCGTAAGAAAGCTGCAGAGATAGCGCAGGATAGTTCGCACCCCGGAAATGTTCTCTTTCAGCTTCTGCCTTCTGGAAGAAGGTACAGGGTTATAAAGACCAGGACTAGCCGCCTGAGAAACAGTTTCTATCCAAATGCAATTTTGGTTTTAAACGCAGTGTAAGGTAGTCTCTGTGGGAGTATATTGTATTTAATTACAGTGGTGCCCCGCAAGACGAATGCCTCGCAAGATGAAAAACTCGCTAGACGAAATAGTTTTCCATTTTTGAGGTGCTTCACAAGACTAATTTCCCTATGGGCTTGCTTCGCAAGACGAAAACGTCTTGCGAGTTTTTTTCCTTTTTCCCCCTTTTTCTAAGCCGCTACGCCGCTAATAGCCGCTAAGCCACTAATAGCGCTAAGCCGCTAATGGCCGTGCTTCGCAAGACGAAAAAACCGCAAGACGAAGAGACTCTCGGAACGAATTAATTTCGTCTTGCGAGGCACCACTGTATAGCGTACCAGAGTTTTTAGGGGGCTAACCAGGCTGGGATAGCAGGCTTGTGGGTTTTTGAATGTCTGATGTAGATTTTTTCAATTTCGTTGTTCTGTGTGGGACAATGACAATAAAGATTATTGTATTGTAGAGGGGCCAATCCCCTGATCCAGCAGGGTTCTTCTCCAACTGTGACATTCTTGTTTGGTGACGGACGGCTTGGGGGAAATCAACCTGTTGAGATTCATGAAAGAGTTTGCAGGAGGACTGGGGTTTCAGGAGGGGGAGAATGAGTGAATGGCTGGAGATGAGGAGGCCGTTGAAAAGAATAAGCTATCAAGGTAGCAGTCTTAAAGACAGGAGTGTGGAAACCAGCCTCTGTCTGGACTAGGAGCTTGAAGGAGATTTGAGAAGTGATAGGGATCAACTGCAGAGATTTGGGAAGTGGGGATGCTTTTAGCAGAAATGGGAATCAGTGCTGGGTGGGAGACGAAGGAGATGTGGCCCTTTTATGTGTCATGCTCCATCAGCCCAAAGGGGGCCCGTCCAGTTCTGCACGCTGACCTCACAATGGCCAACTAGATGCCTGTGGAAAACTCACATGCGGTACCCAAGCACAAGATCCATTCTGCTCTCCTGTGGCTTCCAGGAACTGGTGTTCAGAAGCACTGCCGACTCCAGCCGACACCCCAAGCAGGAGGGTGTTTTGTTGGGCTGGGCCTCTGGGCACCTGTTCAGTGCCCCAACTGGGCGCTTTGCTGGAAAAAGGCCCGTGCATTGGGATACGTTCCGCTCACCCCCCACAACGGCCCCCTCTGTTTGCAGGACCGAGATCTTCTCTGGCAAGACGGTGACGCATGAGGACATCAAATACGAGCAGGCCTGCATCCTGTATAATCTGGGTAAGGACCGTTCGGCCAGCTGGACCTGCGACTGCGTCTCTGTTTCCAGGAAGCGAAAGGGGCTTCAGGGGAGGAATTGTTGGGATGTGTCCAAGGGAACGGGGTCATTTTGCAGGCTCCCAGCTGGCTCCAGCCCACTGGCCGGCAGCTGGACGAACTCTGGTCCTTTGGAACAGCATCAAACAGCAACTCACAGCTTCTGAAGGCTTCAGAAACTTGAGCACCCCTCAGTCAGCAGAGTGAATAACACGCAACAGAAGTGGTGGACAGAGGCATATGTAAAGCATATTTACAAGCAGTTTATTCAGCGTAGTTCAGGACAAAGAAAACATGTCTGCTCTCTTTCGTGTCCAAGAGCAGGAAGCATAAGCAAAAGCTATACACAAACGGAAGTTCCCAGCAAGCTGTGCTGGAGAGTAAACAGTCATGTGACATGCAACAATCACGTCTGTTCCTTTTAAGGTGGAACGGAACATCAATATCCCAACAGGAATGACTAAAGGATCATTCCAACGAAAAGTATATTCGCAGCAGCAGCCAAGGATGTTTTGCTGGCAAATAATCGGCAAGTTTTTCTTGGCTGATGTGGCGACAGCCGTGTCTGCCTTTGCATCCATGAGTCTAGGCTGCTTCTGCGTTCTCTGCCTCAGCCTTCCCCCAGAAGGTGCCTTCCAGGTGTTTTGGACTACGGCACCCATGAGCCCTAGCTAGCACAGCTGTTACGGGGCTAGCAATGGCTGCTTTAATGAAATTACTCTCAAAGAGAGGCTGGAGGCAGGAGCTAGTAGCAAGCCTTTTTTTGTCACTGCCTCTGGCTTCCCTTGTCATTCCCCAAGTCCTCTGGCACGTTGAGAGGGCTTGGGAGAAAGGCAAAGGATTCTCCGACTTGTTCTCTTAACAGCAGTGAAAGTGGGAGGGTGTTGGGGTGCCCCCCTTGCCAGTGAGCTGGAATGCGTACTTACCCTTTGGTAAGTGGATTAATGGGTGCTTGGCTGCACCTTTCTCTTAGGAGTGCTGGTCCTCTGGAGCACGTCAGCCCCCCCCCCCCATGCTGCAGCATCTGTGCTAGGTTTTGTGCGACTAGCACGGGAATTGTGGTTCAGTGCTGTGTCCTTTTGTCTGCAGAGACTGGTTCAAAAAGTGCGAGCGGCGTAGGGTGGAAGCTGAGAATATTAAGGGCATTTCCAGTGGTTGGAGGGGAACGCTCTGTGTTTAATTTACACTATTTGTGCAGGCCAGAGAGCAGCTCCTCCGGCTGCAGAACGTGGCTTACCATAGCTCAGAATCGGTGCACGCTTCTGTGTTTCTCAGAAGACCGCTTGCCAGTGGCCAGCAAATATTTTATCCAGGCGGCTACCTGTCCCAGCCCCAAATGAAAGATGGGCTCATTTCTGACCTTCTGGTAAGCTTTGGAAGCACTGAAATCAGGATGATGACCACAATCTTTGGCTGACTGTTAAGGCAAGTTAAAATATAAGGATGGTTTTTTTTGGGGGGGTGGATGTTTCTCTGCTCTAAGAAGCCACATTGTGCTGTCTAATGCAGTGATCTCCTTGTCGCAGCTCGATCGTTTCTGATTTGCTTTGGATTTCTGTGCAATTCTGACATTCCTCACCTCACACAAAATCCTCACCTGGTTGAAGAGTAGTGCAGGCTAAAAAAAATGACCTTCAGAACCCACAGATGTGTTAGTTTCTGTTCTTATCACTGTGCAGCTGCTTGGAGTCACAGGACTCTGTTTACATTCCAGAGACCTTCCAGGCTGTTGGAAGTCTCACGGGAAAGGAGGCGGAATGTGACGTTACTGGTTTCCGGTTTCCTTTGTTCAGTTGCTCTCTGCTTTCATAGAGAGAGGATGTCTTTTCTGTCTGCGTAGCTTAGAAATAAAACTCTTTGCAATGTAGCCCAAACCTCTCGTCTCTTTCCTGTGCTGGCAACTCTGCTGAATGGGGGAACGTGCCTTGGAGCCTCATCAAAGGCTCAGGTTGTTAATTATTTGTCGGAGGCGATTCCGAGGACTTGGCCGGAGGAAAATGAGGCTTTATCAGCTTGACCGAGAGGAGATGCCGACAAGATGCACCAGTGCTTTCCTACTGCCTGAGCCTCCTGCTCTGACGGTCCACGTTGCATTGCTTCCTGGAAGACTGGCTGCTTTGCGCCCGCTCGTCTGCAACCAAGGAGACTTCAAAGCAGCCTTTGCCAACCTGGTGCCTTCCAGACGTTTTCGACCACAGCTCCCCTCAGCCCCAGCCATCCTTGGAAGTCGTGGTCCATAAGATCTGGAGGGCCCTGTTAGGATATAGTTCTGTTCCACCTTAAAAGGGTACAGGCATGACTGTTGTGTGTCACATGCCTGTTTACTTCCAGCACTCGCTGGGAACTTCCATTTGTGTATAGCTTTTGTGTTACTGCTGTTTTGCTGGAGACGAAGGGAAGCAGACATGTTTGTTCCGGAACTATGCTGAATAAAATGCTGTACATTATGCTTGCATATCTCTCTGTCCGCCTCTTCTGCTGTGAGGTGATTGACACATCCTGCTGACAGAGCGTGTACGAGTCTCTAAATGTATCTGAGGCTCGTGTCGCTGTTTGATGCTGTTCCAAGAGAGACCGGCTGCCGGCCAGTGGCTGGAGTCAGCTGGGGGCCTGCCTGATGCCCCCGTCTTTCTGGCAGTATCCCAACAGGCGCGAGGTTGGCAAACGCTGCTTCAATGAGTATCTTCACATGTTTCTGTGTTTTGTCTTGTTGCCTGCACTGAACCTTCTAGGACTGGGCAGGTTAGAAATGTAAATGGCAATACTTTGAGACTCTCATCTAACAGGGTGGGGAGAGGCACCAAAATATTTAGAAGCAGCCACTGCCGGACACCTGTGTGCTTTTCTGGCCTTGCCACGTTTCCGAGCACAATTCAAAGTGTTGGTGTTGACCTTTAAAGCCCTAAACGGCCTCGGTCCAGTATACCTGAAGGAGCATCTCCACCCCTATTGTTCTGCCCGGACACTGAGGTCCAGCTCCGAGGACCTTCTGGCGGTTCCCTCCCTGCGAGAAGCAAAGCTACAGGGAACCAGGCAGAGGGCCTTCTCGGTGGTGGCGCCCTCCCATCAGATGTCAAAGAGATAAACGACTACCTGACATTCAGAAGACATCTTAAGGCAGCCCCGTTCAGGGAAGTTTTTAATGTGTGACATTTTAGTGTATTTTTGGTCTCTGTGGAAGCCGCCCAGGGTGGCTGGGGAAACCCAGCCAGATGGGTGGGGTAAAAAGGTAAAGGTACCCCTGCCCGTACGGGCCAGTCGTGTCCGACTAGGGTTGCGCGCTCATCTCGCTTAAGAGGCCGGGAGCCAGCGCTGTCCGAAGACACTTCCAGGTCATGTGGCGGGGTACAAATAATAAATTATTATTATTATTGCTGGGAAAAGTCTGAGCTGGGTTTTAGGGAGCTTTTTGTGTAGCTCCGGGAGACAGTAGAGGCCCTGTTCTTCCTGGCTGCGGCAGATCGTGGGCATGTCATCTCGCTCATCCCCTGCAGTGGGAATAGCCTGGTGGGAGGAGGGTACAAGAAGCAGCTGCCTCTTGCCGTGTCTGCCTGAAGGGGATGATTGGCCAAGGAGTCTGTTCTGAAAAGGGGCATCTCTATTCCCAGCTCCTTGGCCCAGACTGCAAGGGCTTGAGAGCAGCCTCGTTCCAAGATTTACTGTATTTTTCACTCTATAAGAGGCACCAGACCACAAGACGCATCTAGTTTTTGGAGGAGGAAAACAAGAAAAAAAATATTCTGAATCTCAGAAGCCAGAACAGCAAGAGGGATCGCTGCGCAGTGAAAGCAGCAATCCCTCTTGCTGTTCTGAGTTCTGGGATAGCTGCGCAGCCTGCATTCGCTCCATAAGACGCACACACATTTCCCCTTACTTTTTAGGAGGGAAAAAGTGAGTCTTATAGAGCAAAAAATACGGTAAATCTCTCAACCGTCAGAGCAACTGTGTACTTGGTCAGTTTTCATTGGGGGACAGGTTCCTTGACATTACTGGAAAGATGACCTCTTTCGGACCACAGTTTTGAGGAGGAACATTGAGTTAAATTCTTCAGGAAAACAAATTTTTATTGGGCAGAATGTCTAGTTTCAATAACCATGTTAACAGGGCAAAGTGTTTTTATTCTGTTGGATGTATCTTGCTCTGTTACAGCTTTTCGGCTGTGCAAATGAATAATAAAATACTCTCCGTAGTAGTAGGCAGGGGGAGAACGCCTGGGGAGCCGCTGCCTATTGGACGATGCCGCCACTCACCCTTTCCCTTTCTCCTCCTCCAGGCGCATTGCATTCCATGCTCGGAGCAATGGACAAAAGGGTATCCGAGGAGGTAAGGCTTTCAGTTCCCCCCCTCACCATGTTAATAGCATCAAAGGCACCTCCAATTAGTCCTTTGGGGCTTTAAAAAAATCCAGTTTTTAAAAGAGCTTAGTTAAAATTCTCACCATCGTCAGCACGGTTGCTTCCTATGAGCCCAATGCATGTAGCAGTGCATTTATTTGCTTACAGTGGTGCCTCGCAAGACGAAAAACTCACTAGACGAAAGAGTTTTCCGTCTTTTGAGGTGCTTCGCAAGATGAATTTCCCTATGGGCTTGCTTCGCAAGACCAAAACGTCTTGCGAGTCTTGTGAGTTTTTCCCCTTTCCCCCCCTTTTTCTAAGCCGCTAATAGCGGTAAGCCGCTAATAGGGGTGCTTCGCAAGACGAAAAAACCACTAGACGAAGAGACTCGCAGAATGAATTAAATTCGTCTTGCGAGGCACCACTGTATTTATGTACGGTAATTTATTGTTTCGCCTTTTTTGTAAACTGCTTTGATTTTCTAAAAGCAAATGGTATATATATAGAGAAAAAGAGAGAGAAATTCAGTTTGTGTGCATTTGGGTTGATCTTCCTTGGGGGTCTTCTAGCTGGGCTTGTTGAAAATTCAACTCTCTTCCCCCCCCCCAAAAAAACCAACCCCATTCTGTCTTGCAGGGCATGAAGGTCTCCTGCACCCATTTCCAGTGTGCGGCGGGGGCTTTTGCTTACCTCCGGGACCACTTCCCTCATTCCTACAGCGTAGACATGAGCCATCAGATCCTTAACCTCAATATCAACCTCATGCTGGTAAGAGCTGGGGGTGGGGTGAGGGGAAGTCCCTCTGGCCTAGTCTGCCCCTTGGCGAAGGTGCTGAGAACAGAAGGGGAGTCAAAGGGCCAACTAGAATCATAGAATCATCGAGTTGGAAGAGACCACAAGGGCCATGGAGTCCAACCCCCTGCCAAGCAGGAGACACCATCAGAGCACTCCTGACATATGGTTGTCAAGCCTCTGCTTAAAGACCTCCAAGGAAGGAGACTCCACCACACTCCTTGGCAGCAAATTCCACTGTCAAACAGCTCTTACTGTCAGGAAGTTCTTCCTAATGTTTAGGTGGAATCTTCTTTCTTGTAGTTTGGATCCATTGCTCCGTGTCCGCTTCTCTGGAGCAGCAGAAAACAACCTTTCTCCCTCCTCTATGTGACATCCTTTTATATATTTGAACATGGCTATCATATCACCCCTTAACCTCCTCTTCTCCAGGCTAAACATGCCCAGCTCCCTTAGCCGTTCCTCAGAAGGCATCGTTTCCACTAGTCCACTTGCAGTGGCCAACCAGAAGCCCTAATAGGAAACAGGATTCGAACACAAGACCCTCTTTCTCCCCTCCTGTGGCTTCCACTAACTGGTACCCAGAAGCACTTACTGCCTCCAGTTTCTGGAGTGTAGAGCCGAGCCATCGTGGCTAGCGGCCACAGACAGTTCTCTCCTCCCTGTATTTACAAAGCAGAGGGCAGGGCAGAGTGACTCATTGTTCTAAACGGGCTGGCCGATTTTAAAATGTGCTTCCTAGAGGTGATCTCCGCTCCTGCGACAGTAGCTGCAGTGGACTGCTCTCTTGAGGTTACCTGCAGCCTTGCGTCCAAGGCTATAGAACACTGTAACTGAAAGCATCTTGTATGCCCCGCAGAGGACCTTAAGGTCCATGAATAACCATAGTTTAGAGGTCCCTGGCCCTAAGGAAGTCAGATTATCCTCCGCCAGGGCCAGGGCCTTCTCAGTGATGGCTCCGACCTGGTGGAATGCTCTGTCCCAGGAGACCAGGGCCCTGCAGGATTGAACTTCCTTCTGCAGGGCCTGTAAGACTGAGCTATTCCGCCTGGCTTTCAATTTGAACTTAGCCTGATCTTTTATTCCCCTACCTTCCCTCCCCCTCTCCTTTTTATGAAGATTACCCGCTCTGAGACCCCACAGCTAATTCTCCCCTGGTCTCCTCGCTGGCCCAAATAGGACCAATTTAGCAAGCTAGCCCTGGTGATCGCCTGATGTTTATTGGACGGATTTCCCCCCTAAATTGATTTTTGAATTTGTAGTTATTCACACCTTATACTGTATTTTATGATGTTTTTTGTTGCATCAATTAAGTGTTTTAAATTTGTTGTTACCTCCCCTGAGCCCGGTTTTCTGAACTGGGAAGGGCAGCGTATAAATAAAAAATTATTCTTATTATTTATTTCTTCGTCGCCTACATGTCTAAAGGGCCAGGCCCAGGAGTGCCTTCTGGAGAAATCGATGCTGGACAACCGGAAGAGCTTCCTTGTGGCCAGGATCAGTGCCCAGGTGAGCAGTTTGGGGAGACTTGAACTTGGATGACTAGTGCCTGAAAAGTGGCCTCCCCCTGAGCCTGGGGCAGGTTAGGGCCTTCCTCTAAAGCAGCCAGGTGCATTTTTTGCTGTGCAGTTAGGTTTGCTTGACAGGGCTGTCCCACATGCCCTTCCCGATGGAGCTGTAGAATCAGACAAGACCCCCAAAGGCCATCTAGCCCAACCCCTTGCAATGCAGGGATCCCAGCTCAAGAATCCCTGACAGATGGCCGTCCAAATTCTGCATTAAAACTTCCAGTGAAAGAGAGTCCACTTACCTTTAGAAAGCTATTCCAATGTTCAGATGGGTTCTCCTTTCTCGTGATACGCATCCATCAGTTCGGCTCCTGCAGTGGGGAAAATTTGTCAGCGTCTAAAGCAGCAGTCACTCAGAACCTTTCCCACCCTCCCCAAATTCCCTTCCCAAGGTGGTGGATTACTACAAAGAAGCGTGTCGAGCTTTGGAGAACTCTGAAACAGCCTCCCTGCTGGGGAAGATTCAGAAGGACTGGAAGAAGCTGGTGCAGATGAAGATCTACTATTTCGCTGCCGTGGCCCACGTAAGTATCCTGGGGGGACCCTGCTCTGGTGAGCTGGGCTTCACCCAAACATGACCTCCCCACACTTAATCCTTTGGTTAGATAAAGGTAAAGAGACCCCTGACCATTAGGTCCAGTTGTGGCTGACTCTGGCGTTGCAGCGCTCATCCCGCTTAACTGGCCAAGGGAGCCGGCGTACAGCTTCCGGGTCATGTGGCCAGCATGACTAAGGTGCTTCTGGCAAACCAGAGCAGCGCATAGAAATGCCGTTTACCTTCCTGCCAGAGCGGTACCTATACTTGCACTGGTGTGATTTCGAACTGCTAGGTAGCAGGAGCAGGGACCGAGCAATGGGAGCTCACCCCGTCGCGGGGATTCGAACCGCCGACCTTCTGATTGGCAAGTCCTAGGCTCTGTGGTTTAACCCACAGTGCCACCCACATCCCTTGGTTAGATAAGATAAGATAAAACTTTATTCTCATTAGCCAATGGTCATAGCAACAGTAAAACATACAGTAAATGCAGAAAAGGAGGTTTGATATAAGAGCACATTTCAAAGACCTGAATCAGCCATCAGTTAGTTGCCTTTATTCTGATTGCCCCTGCTATGAACCTAGCAACCTTTGCTGATATCTGCTCATTTTGATCTGATAGAAGAGCGGACATTGTGGCAGTGCTTGAGCGCCCTGGGATGGTTAGTACGAGTGGGGTGATGATCTCGTTCCTCAGGTCTTTGTAGAGAGTGCAGGACAGGAGGACGTGTGCTGCTGTTTCGGTACTACCACAGGGGCAAAGGCGTTTCTCAGGCAGGATCTTTTGGAATCGACCCTCAAGTATTGCACATGGCAAAACATCCAGTCTTGCAAGTGTAAAAGCACGTCTGTATTTTGGGATAAGTTTGTGCAGATATGGGGCCAGAGAAACAAAATGGAGAGGTGGAAAATAAACATACTCTACCTGCCTGTGGGCTGTCTCGCCAGAGTGGTGCATGCTCTGTTATCTCTCGCTTGGACTACTGCAATGTGCTCTACGTGGGGCTACCTTTAAGGTGATCCGGAAACGACAACTGATCCAGAATGCGGCAGCTAGACTGGTGACTGGGAGCGGCCGCTGAGACCACATAACACCGGTCTTGAAAGACCTACATTGGCTCCCAGTACGTTTCCGAGCACAATTCAAAGTGTTGGTGCTGACCTTTCAAGCCCTAAACGGCCTTGGTCCAGTATACCTGAAGGAGCGTCTCCACCCCCACTGTTCTACCTGGACACTGAGGTCCAGCTCCAAGGGCCTTCTGGCGGTTCCCTCGCTGTGAGAAGCCAAGTTACAGGGAACCAGGCAGAGGGCCTTCTTGGTAGTGGCACCTGCCCTGTGGAATGCCCTCCCACCAGATGTCAAAGAGAACAACAACTCTCTGACTTTTAGAAGACATCTGAAGGCAGCCCTGTTTAGGGAAGCTTTTAACATTTGATGCATTACTGTATTTTAATATTTTGTTGGAAGCCGCCCAGAGTGGCTTGGGAAAGCCCAGCCAGATGGACGGGATATAAATAATAAATTATTATTATTATTATTATCCTTTGGTTTGTGTTGGAACCTGAAGGCTGTTATTGGCTCTGTCGTCTCAACCCTCACTGGGATGGGAGTACAGGAATGAGGCTTTATGGGAAGAACTCACCTCTCTGTTCCTCCCTGCCCCTTCTGTCTATGGGGTTTTGTGTGTGAGTTGAGCTTTTGATTTCTGCTTCCTGCTCGAGGGATGAGGGTTTGTGGGGCGGATGGAGGCGATGCCAGGTTGTGAGGCGGTGCCTGGGACCAACCCAGGGGTGCTGTGTCTGGCTGGCTGCTACAAATGTGATTCTTCTCTGTCTTTCAGTTGCACATGGGGAAGCAGGCGGAGGAGCAGCAGAAGTATGGCGAGAGGGTAAGCCTGTTTGCTTCCAAAGTTCTGGGCTGAGTGGGGAACTCACAAACTGCTTGCCGCGGTAGATCTCCTGGATGATAGGTGAAAAGATAGCCATCTTCAAATACCTGAAGGGCTGTCATGTGGGCGATGGAACAAGCTTGTTTCACGCTGCTCCAGAGAGAGGGACAGGAACCAGCAGTTTCAAATTACGAGGAAGGAGATTTTGAAGAATTGACAGCAGGAGCTGTTTGACAGTGGAACTGGCTCCCTCGGAAAGTGGTGGGCTCTTCTTCTTCGGAGGTCTTTAAGCAGAGGTTAAGGGACGCGGGTGGCGCTGTGGGTTAAACCACAGAGCCTAGGACTTGCCGATCAGAAGGTCAGCAGTTCAAATCCCCATGGCAGGGTGAGCTCCCATTGCTCGGTCCCTGCTCCTGCCCACCTAGCAGTTCAAAAGCACGTCAAAGTGCAAGTAGATAAATAGGTACCGCTCCAGCAGGAAGGTAAATGGCATTTCTGTGCGCTGCTCTGGTTCATCAGAAGTTCCTTAGTCATGACCTGGAAGCTGTATGCCGACTCCCTCAGCCAATAAAGCAAGATGAGCGCCACAACCCCAGAGTCGGTCACGACTGGACCTAATGGTCAGGGGTCCCTTTACCTTTTAAGCAGAGGTTGGCTGGCCATGTGTCAGGGATTTTAAGCTGTGGTCCCTGCGTTGCAACGGGTTGGACTAGATGTCCTTGGGGTACAATTCCGTGATTCTGCAGTAGGTGAGGGGTAGAGAGACTGGGGCAGGTTTTGCGCTTTCCGTGGTGCTGAAACTTGTAATACAGGCTTCATATATATATATATATAGATTTTAACATACAATTTTCAACAGTAATTATGAAGGAATGGGTTTCCAAAACCCAAAAACTGACTGTGCAGGCAGTTTTAAACTGCACCAAAATTCCTATTTTTCCTTAGCTAAAATGCATAAACTCAAGCCGTTGAGTAAATCCATAACAAGAACAAAGCTCTCTCTCCCTTATCACTCCATGGCGGCAATGAGTGACCTTGCCAAGTTCCAGTACAGCAGGGATGATGTGTGTGTGCCTTATCTTATGTGCTGACCACAAAAGACGCGCAGACCCACGTCTGGGAATAATGCCAGAGTGTGTTCTCGGAAATGGTGACCTCTGCGTCCCAGATAAGAGTAGGAAGAGGAAGATCCTTTTATGGTCAGAAGTACAGGAAGGAAGATCCTTTTGTGGTTGAGAGTACCAGAGCAGGAACTTACGTGATGTCATCCTGTGTACGTAGGCCGACGTGGTTGGGCTCCTAGGGGAGGAGTGAGAGGGTGCCTGGAGGATATATAAACTGCATGAAACCTGTCATTTCTTTGGACTTGCTGTGGACTTGATCACGCAATCCGGAGAGCAGAATACAGTGGTGCCCCGCAAGACGAACGCCTCGCAAGACGGAAAACCCGCTAGACGAAAGGGTTTTCCGTTTTGGAAGCACTTCGCAAAACAAATTTCCCTATGGGCTTGCTTCGCAAGACGAAATGTCTTGTGAGTTCCTGCGGGTTTTTCCCCCTTTCCCCCCCTTTTCCTAAGCCGCTAAGCCGCTTATCAGCTGATCCACTAAAAGCCGCTAAACCGCTAATAGCGCTAATCCGCTAAGCTGTCAATGGGCTTGCTTCGCAAGACGAAAAAACCGCTAGATGAAGAGCCTCACGGAACGGATTAATTTCGTCTTGCGAGGCACCACTGTAAACTCTTTCTTTGGACCAACCTCGGTGTCATTTTTACTTCCTTCCTCATGTCCTGGAGCAACGCAAACCCAATCGATGAACTCCAATAAGGCTACAATTAAACATACTTTTACATCTTATTCAATTTTTTTGACTTCCATCAGTCCTGTCTGAAAATTTCCCAGTCTAATTTCTTAGTATGCATTTCTTATTTTCCCTATTACATTTCAAACTCATAACCAATATCTCTATCTTTTTCTACTTTGTAACACTTCATCTATTTTTTCCTTACAAAACTTCTTGTAGTCCTACTAGCGTAATTTGTGGATTGCAGCTGCTCTTCAAATAATTGATATACTTCTTCCAGTCTTCTGTAAATCTCTGGTCCCGCAGGTTTCAAATCCTTCCTGTCATTTTGTCCAATTCTGCATAGTCCATTTATTTCGTCTTCCATTCTTCTTTCGTCGGAATTTCTTCTCGCTTCCGTTTCTGGGCTAACATTACTCTTGCCGCTGGTGTTGCATATAAGAACAATTTAACATCTTGCCTATTAATGTCTTGGCCTTGTAATACAGGCTTCTAATTGACCACAGCTGTCACTTGTCCCAAACAGCGAAACCTTCAGCCTTGCCCTTGTATTGTTGATGTTACAATAACTGAAGGACAGCTGTGGTTGGGAGATGGGGTTGGAAGGGGAGGAGGCAGAGGGGAGAGCGAGGAATCCCAACCTTCTCTCCCTGGCGCAGACCTCCCTTTGAAGCCCTTGTCAGGATGAGTCCAGAAGGAGTGTTTTCTGTTCCCTTGCCATATCTGTGACTACCTAAGGCACTAGTCCTCACACATGGCAGGTGTGGCGGAAGCCCTGCGAATGGACTTCAGGCTGCAAATGGGGCTTCTTGTGATGAGATGACCCTCTCTTATGGCACTCCCTGCGTGCACGTTTTCTATCTGCAGGGAATTTGGGTGTGTTATAAGAAAGACTGCCTTATGGGGTATTCCAGAGCCCATATAAAGTCCTTAAGTGGGTTCCCTATTGGTAGGAGAAAGTAACAGAGGCCAACCAGAGTATATTGAGAAGCAAAGCGGCTAGTAAGCCTGATCTTTATTCAAGGAACTGTTGCAACAGGGTCCCCACTCATCACACGCAGGAGGGAGGAGAACCCTGAACAATGGTGCACAAGACCCTATATAGACCTTTGAAGTTGCCCACCCTGTAGCCCAAGACCACCCCCCTGAAACATCATACATGCATCACAGAAGGGAGGCAGACTCCAGCAGAAATCCTGTCTTCCAGGATACCTGATAATGGTCACTGGTTGCATTACCTGGGCAGTCTAGCCTATTCATACACAAATATGTCCTTATTAGTGTATTCTTGGTCTTTGTGGAAGCCGCCCAGAGTGGCTGGGGAAGCCCAGCCAGATGGGCGGGGTACAAATAATATATTATTATTATTATTTATTAAGACAAGATTTGCAAGCAAAAAGGCAGTGGGAAGGGATTCCCCATTTGCCTCCCTTACTGCAGTGGACTATTTGAGGTCATTGGGAGAATCAAAATGGCTTCGGGATTGCTCTTCAATACTATTGCAGACATGCTGTTCATATATTTTGATATGCATGCATTTATGAATATTTCTTCTATGTTTGAGACCTTAAAATTCTTATAACGTGTGTGAGAGAAAGGCTCAGTTTTCTTACTCTTAATAGAAAGCATAGCCCGTTTGACAGTGGACTTTGGTTGTCTGAATCTCTGCCCCCTTTGCAGGTCATCTACTTCCAGAGTGCTCTGGACAAGCTCAATGAAGCCATCAAACTGGCCAAGGTACACCTTTCTTCCTACCCCCTTCCCGAAAGTGGCTTGAAAAGTTATTTAGTTAAACTGTGGAGGCAATGATGGCCCCCAACTTGGATGGTTTTAAAAGAGGATTGGACCAATTGATGGAGGAGAGGGCTGTCGATGGCTGAGTCCCCTCCCCGCTGCCCCCCTGCCTCTTAGCTTCCCCCTAGAGAATCCCCCCAAGGGACACGGGTGGCGCTGTGGGTTAAACCGCAGAGCCTAGGACTTGCCGATCAGAAGGTTCAAATCCCCGTGACGGGGTGAGCTCCCGTTGCTCAGTCCCTGCTCCTGCCAACCTAGCAGTTCGAAAGCACGTCAAAGTGCAAGTAGATAAATAGGTACCACTCCAGCGGGAAGGTGAACGGCGTTTCCGTGCGCTGCTCTGGTTCGCCAGAAGCGGCTTAGTCCTGCTGGCCACATGACCCGGAAGCTGGACGCCGGCTCCCTCAGCCAATAAAGCGAGATGAGCGCCGCAACCCCAGAGTCGGCCACGACTGGACCTAATGGTCAGGGGGCCCTTTACCTTTACCTAGAGAATCCCCCCAGTGGCTGCTACTGCCTGCTTTGGGAATTGTTGGTGTACCTCTATCCTGCCTCCCGCCATCTCTGCCTGCGGACCACCTGCTTATTATGGATATGTTTTGAACCTGACATTTCCCCTTTCAGGGTCAGCCTGAGACCGTGCAGGAAGCCCTTAGGTTCACCATGGATGTCATTGGAGGAAAGTGAGTCTCTGCTACCCGTTAACTCTTGGCATGCCTGGGCCTGGGTCCCTGTCACACCAGTTCCCTTCCCTAATCTCAGCTCTGCACCAAGAGAGCCTGCCTGGTGCAGAGAGGGGGGGGAGCGCACTCCTGTCCAGAAATTGGGAGACCCACTGTCAATCAGAAGTCAGATGTTGACGGGTCTGGTGGTCTCACCCGTAGACCTTTGCTTTGCTCAGTTCTGCTCTTCCAGGCATTCCCTGCTTATTTTTGTGATTCTGTGAAACCATGAGGGCTAGAAAACCTTTTTTTTTTAACATACCATGCGCTTGGATTCCTAAGTTACTCTACATAGAGTAATAATTTCAAGAAACGCACGCATGTGAGAAGAACGAGGCTCTCCCAGGTGAGAGCTGGGAGCGTCCACCCCCTTTTTATGCGAGACAAGGGTTAATTAAGATCTCCCTCTGATAAAGGCATAGACCTTTGCTTTGCTTTGCTCAGTTCTGTTCTTCCAGGCATTCCCTGCATATTTTTGTGATTCTGTGAAACCATGAGGGCTAGAAAACCTTTTTTTTTAACATACCATGCGCTTGGATTCCTAAGTTACTCTACATAGAGTAATAATTTCAAGAAACGCACGCATGTGAGAAGAACGAGGCTCTCCCAGGTGAGAGCTGGGAGCGTCCACCCCCTTTTTATGCGAGACAAGGGTTAATTAAGATCTCCCTCTGATAAAGGCATAGACCTTTGCTTTGCTTTGCTCAGTTCTGTTCTTCCAGGCATTCCCTCCGTATTTTTGTGATTCTGTGAAACCATGAGGACTAGAAAACCTTTTTTTAAAAAAACTAACAACAACAACAATAATAAATTGTATTTATACCCCGCCCTGCCTGGCCAGAGCTGGGCTCAGGACAGCTAACACTAGTAAAATTACAGTAAAAACATAATGGGGGGGGACCAATTTAAAATACAGGTTAAAATGCAATTTAAAATTCAGCCTTATTTTAAAAGTAGCCCATGGATCAAAACCGTAAGGGGAGGGAAACATAAGGGTCAGACTCAGTCCAAACCAAAGGCCAGGCGGAACAGCTCTTGTCTTGCAGGTCCTGCAGAAAGATGTCAAGTCCCGCAGGGCCCTGGTCTCTTGGGACAGAGTGTTCCACCAAGTCGGGGCCAGTACTGAAAAGGCCCTGGCCCTAGTTGAGACCAATCGAACCACCTTGCAACCTGGAACCTCTAAAATGTTGTCATTTGTGGACCACACGTTTGGATTCCTAAGTTACTCTACATAGAGTAATGAATTCAAGAAATACATGCATGGGAAAAGAACGAGACGCTCATAGTTGAGAGCTTTGAGGGTCCACCCCCTTTTTATGCGAGAAAAGGGTTAATTAAGATCTCCCCCTGATAGAGAGCTTTGCATTATTTTCTTCCTCTTTTTTTTCTTTATTTACTTTTTCCATTTTTATTCAGAGTCATCTGTTTTTTTATTGTATTCTATGTTGGGAAAGTTTCAATTGAAAAAGAAAGAAATGCACACAGATTTGCAAGTTTTCACTTTGGGCTTGGGACGTAAGGAGTTACTGACCAGAACACCCCCGCCTCCTTCCCTCTTTCCAAGTTTTGCTTTTACCTAGTATTCCCCATATTTCTGGAGCCCCCCCCCCAAAAAAAGTCCCACTGTCTGTAGTTCCTCTGACTTTGGGTGTGGGGCATCGCTAAACATAACACCCTTTGAAAATGTACAACTATGATATTGGCTGCTTTCTTGGAACTGTACCTGAAGCAAAAATATGTGATACTTCTTCCTGAGCCCCTCCCCCCAGCAGCAACGCCCTTCAAGCCTGTTGTCACTTTGCAGGTACAACTCTGCCAAAAAGGACAATGACTTCATCTACCATGAAGCTGTCCCTGCTCTGGATACCTTGCAGTCGGTGAAAGGTAAAGTCAAGACACTCTGTTTTCACAGAATTGTAAAGTTGGACCGCCTCCAGCGGTCAGGAGTTCAGCCTACACTCGAGTAGGACCCTGGCAGAGACACATGCCCGACTGGCATGTTCCCTCCCTCCTAGTCGAACGTTCGGGAGCTTCATAAGCTTTCTTCAGCCCGAACATCACAGCGACCGATGCCAAACGACACTGGCACACGTAGGGATCCGCAGAGTCTTCGCAGCTTGTGTGACAGACCCCAGCAACTCAGCATTTTGGCTAATCTACTTTATTTACATATAAACACACACGGAGCACTGCAACATGGCTCCGTCTCTCTCTAGTATCAGACAGCAAAGAGAAAAAGAACAAAGGACAACAGTCCCACTTCACGGAACACAGGAACACAAACATCCTGTCTCCGTCACTTCCCACTCTGTGGAGTCAAAACATATGCAGGAATATCTTCCACAACGTGTGACTCAAACCCACAACCCTGAGATTAAGACTCTCACGCTCTACCAGCTGAGCTATCCCAGCTTTGGAGCATTCCCTATCGCCTTCTCTGCCTGCTGGTCTTCGGTAGGCCAGATGAAGCCCATCCTTCCCCAACCAGGCGCCCTCCAGATGTTTTGAACTACAACTCCCATCATGCATTTTTTCGCAACATCCTTCATATCGGATGTAGCATAGGGCTACCCAAAGCATAAATGTGCAGCGGGTAGTTATGAAAGCTGATCGGCATCACTTTTGGCTGCCTTTTGATGACGATCAAAAACTTTCTTATTCTCCCAGGCTTTGAGCGGAGGCTAGCGGGGGATCTTTCGTCAGATGTTTCCTGCTGACGCCATGATATTGGGGAAGGTTTTGCTGCATCTTGATGGGCTGGGCTTTTGTGGCAGTGATTGGCTTACCTTGTCTTTTGTTGTGGGCCGTTCAGATTTCTTTACAACTTGTTAAATCGCTGCCCACAAAAGTGAGGAAGGGTGTGATATAAATGTAGTCGTAATAATAAAAGCCAAATAAGCATGCAGGACTGGGTAAACTTAAACATTTACAGAAGCTACATGATTATCAGCACTCCATGGGTCCTAGGTATCACCTCTAGGGACGCGGGTGGCTCTGTAGTCTAAACCACTGAGCCTTTTGGGCTTGCCTATCAGAAGGTTGGCGGTTCAAATCCCCACGACGGGGTGAGCTCCCATTGCTCTGTCCCAGCTCCTCCCAACCTAGCAGTTCCAAAGCACACCAGATTAAGTAGATAAATAGATACCACTCCGGTGGGAAGTTAAACGGCATTTCCGTGCGCTCTGGTTTCCGTCACAATGTTCTGGTGTGCCAGAAGCGGTTTAGTCCTGCTGGCCACATAACCCGGAAAATTGTTTGCAGACAAACGCCTGCTCCCTTGGCCTGAAAGCAAGATGAGCGCCACAACCCCATAGTTGCCTATGGTCCTTTACCTTTACCTTTTTTAGGAATCAACTCTCTGTTCTCAAGTGCTTTATTAACCCAACATTACTTCGTCCGCAGGCGCTCCTCTGGTGAAAGCCCTTCCCGTCAACCCTACAGATCCGGCTGTCACAGGCCCTGACATTTTTGCCAAGCTGGTTCCAATGGCTGCCCATGAGGCCTCTTCGCTCTACAGGTGAGCAGCTGCTTTGCATTCTGGGAGACTGTTTTGCCTGCCAGGTCCATTGGAGGGGGGGCTGCAGGAAAACAGGTGGGGATTAAAGGGTCGAGATGAGAGGCTTGATAGCAAGGCAAGGAGAAGAAGAAGAATTTATTATTTATACGAAGAAGAAGAATTTATTATTGGACCCGTTAAAGGGTAAAATAGCATTGTGAAATAATTTAAAATGAGTTGGAAAAAAGGTTTAAAGGTACTTTCCAAAAAACCCCACCAGATTTCTTTTTGTTGGGGATAATTCAGACGGAAATCTCCAGGTGTCAAAAAAAAAAAAGGCTATCTATGTATGCCACTACTGCGGCCCGTGTTTTGTTAGCCCCAAAATGGAAAATGAGTGAATGGCAATTTAAGCTGATGGAATACACGCAGCTTGTGGACCTCTTGCCAAAATGGACGCTGGGCAAAGGCTGCATCTCTGTGCATGGAGTAGTTTGCGCTTCTGCGCATGCGCGAGTGGCAAACCTGGAAATAACCCGTTCTGGTACTTCTGGGTTTACCATGGACGTTCGCCGGAACGGACGCTAGACAAGGTGGACGTTCGCGGAGGTATTGCTGTATAGAATAAGCCTCTGTGTTTCCCTTGCAGCGAAGAGAAGGCCAAGCTGCTGAGAGAAGTGATGGCCAAGATTGACGCCAAAAATGAAGTCCTGGAGTACGTATTTAAGGCTCGCGGGATCTGGGACCCTGAAGTTGGGACTGGGGGAAGTCACCATGGAGGATGGGGTGAGGGGGGGCTGCCTCTTTACTCATGGGTCACAGGGGTGGTCTCGCCGCATCATCATCCTAATACATTTTTATTTATATCCCGCCCTCCCCAGCCGAAGCCGGGCTCAGAGCGGCTAACAACAATAAAAGTAACACAACATTCTAAAATCGATTCATTTTAAAATTAATTCAAAATCAAATTCATGGAAGCTATTGGGCTACAGTTCTGTGAGGATTACCAAAGGAGGGGGTCAGACTGTGCCTTGGCCAAAGGCCTGGTGGAACAGCTCTGTCTTGCAGGCCTTGCGGAAAGATGTCAAGTCCCGAAGGGCCCTACTCTCTTGGGACAGAGCACTCCACCAGATCGGGGCCACGGCCAAAGAAGCCCTGGCTCTGGTTGAGGCCAGCCTAACCTCCCTGCGGCCTGGGACCTCCAAGATGATTTTATTTGAAGACCGTAGGGTCCTCCGTGGGACATAACAGAAGAGGCGGTCCCGTAGGTACGAGGGTCCTATGCCGTATAGGGCTTTAAAGGTTAAAACTAGCACTTTAAACCTGATCTTGGACTCCACTGGTAGCCAGTGCAGCTGGTATAGCACCGGGTGAATGTGATCCCGCAGCAAGGACCCCGTAAGGAGCCTCGCCGCAGCATTCTGCACCCGCTGGAGTTTTTTATATTCAGGCCAATATGTTAATCAAAATGGCGCCAGAAGATGTCATATTTGGAATTTGCTGGAATTTCCCCTTTGAGAACGCAAAGTTCCTGGGTCAGTTTCTCCGATGTGGCTATAAATAAGGCTATAAATAACCAGTTTGTGTTATAGCAGGCACCCCCAAACTCCAGATGTTTTGGGACTACATATGTCAGGCACTAATTTGATACTACATATGTCAGGCATGGCCAAACTTGGCCCTCCAGATATTTTTGGGACTACAATTCCCATCATCCCTGACCACTGATCATGTTAGCTAGGGATGATGGGAGTTGTAGTCCCAAAACATCTGGAGGGCCGAGTTTGGGGATGCCTGTTGGTTTCCAGTCCTTTTGAGGCTCCGCCTAGGGATGGGAGCACCCAAGCTCTGCCCTGTGACCCCTCCTGTTACTCTTCTTTCTTTGTAGACAATTCATGGACTCGTTGCAGCTGGACCCCGAGACCGTCGACAACCTGGACATGTACAACCACATCCCGCCCGTCTTGATGGAGAAATGCGCAGCGCTCAGCGTGCGCCCAGAGACTGTGAAAAACCTTGTTCAGTCCATGCAGGGTAGGTTTATGGGACTGGGGATGAGGTGTGTATGTGCGTGCAAGGAAGAAACCGCTCAGGTTTTTACCAGGGGTGGAGAACTTGTGATGGAGTTGCTGAGGGACTAGCTGCTTGTTTAAACTTATATAGTAATTGACTGTAAGCTTTTGTGTTGGAACACGTAGTACAGTGGTGCCTCGCAAGACGAAATTAATCCGTTCCGTGAGGCTCTTCGTATAGCGCTTTTTTTGTCTTGCGAAGCAAGCCCATTGACGGCTTAGCGGATTAGCGCTATTAGCGGTTTAGCGGCTTTTAGCGGATCAGCTGTTAAGCGGCTTATTAGCGGATCAGCTGATAAGCGGCTTAGCAGCTTAGGAAAAGGGGGGGAAAGGGGGAAAAAACCCGCAGGAATTTGCAAGACATTTTCGTCTTGCGAAGCAAGCCCATAGGGAAATTCGTTTTGCGAAGCGCCTCCAAAACGGAAAACCTTTTCGTCTAGCGGGTTTTCCGTCTTGCGAGGCGTTCTTCTTGCGGGGCACCACTGTACAACAATGTTATACACTGGGGCTGGGAACCTGCAGCCTCTGGGCCAGTCTTGGCCTGCAAGAACATTTCCCCCAAACCATGCCCATCAGCTGATGTCTTTGGCGATGACAGCCGATGGGGTGGAGGACAGGATTTTAATCCTAGTTTGCAAGATTGCACACCCAAGGGAGCAGGATTTAATCCTTGCTATTCCACTGAGCGGGACGCGGGTGGCACTGTGGGTTAAACCACAGAGCCTAGGACTTGCCAATCAGAAGGTCGGCGGTTCTAATCCCCGCGGCGGGGTGATAATTAGATAATTAGGTACCGCTCCGGCGGGAAGGTACACGGCGTTTCTGTGCGCTGCTCTGGTTCGCCAGAGGCGGCTTCGTCATGCTGGCCACATGACCCGGAAGCTGTACGCCGGCTCCCTCAGCCAATAAAGCGAGATGAGTGCCGCAACCCCATAGTCGGTCATGACTGGACCTAATGGTCAGGGGTCCCTTTACTTTTACCTTTACCTATTCCACTGAGCAGCGATCACAGCTGTGTGCAAAAGCGCCCTTTGAAGCAGCTCACAGGCTGCTTAAGATGGCTTCCTGAGCCTCCTTCTTGAGCCTCCGGAGGAGAAATTGGAAAAGGGATGCCCAAACGATCAAGGGGATTCAGCAACTTCCCTATACAGAAAGGTGGCCGTGTTTTGGGACTTTTAAGTTTGGAGGAAAGGTGAGAGGTGGCGCGATAGCGGTTTATGAAATCAGGCATGGGATGGAGAAAGTGGCTAGATAAAAGTTTTATCTCCCTCTCTCATAACACTAAAACTCGTAGATGTTCAGTGAAGCTGAAGTGCAGTTAAACTGTGGAACTGCCTGCCACAGGAGACAGCGACGGCCACCATTCTAGATGGCTTTAAAAGAGGATGATTCAAATTCATGGAGTATAGGGCTATCATTAGCTACTAGCAACGAAGCCACTTATGCTCTGCTCCGATAGCAATGCCTCCAAAAGCCAGCTCCTGGAAACAGCAAGAGGGGAGAGGGCTCCTGTGTTCGAATCCTGCTTGCTGGTTTCCCACAGGCATCATGTTGGCCCCTGTGAGAACAGGATGGTGGACTAGATGGTCCAATGGCCTGATCCAATAGACTGTTCTTCTGTTCTCCTGCAAGTCTCTTCTCCTTTAAGTCCCCTGTCTTGTAGGCTTAAGAAGGAAGCATTGGGATCCTTAAATTACCTGTCTATATATCACCAATAACAAATTTGTTTTTGTTTATTGAAAACCTGCCAAGGAGCCCAGTTCATTTTGCTGTTTCTTTAAGGACTTGGTAAAAGGCTCCCATTCTCCTTTAAAGTCACAGTTGCCCTTATCACGGAGTTTGTGCGTCAATTTCGCCAGTTCCACATAGTCCATCAATTTCCCTTGCCCACAGTTCTTTTGTCAATATGCAGAGAATAAGATATACTGAAAAAACAGAGGGAGGAGCTGAGGGCAGTCCAGACTGGGGTGGGAAGGTGGGATTTTCTTGGGGGGGGGGAAGGGAAAAATAGGGGGGTGCGAAATGAGGATGATATGTCTTTGATAAATGGTTATGCTGAAATTCTTAATACAAATTATATATATATAAAAGGAAGCATTGGGAGACTTGGAAAAGGTCCTGTTCCCCCTTTAAGCCTCCGAGATCAGGGGCTTAAAAGTTTGGAGCGTGGGGAGACTTGCAAAGGCGGAAGGGATTTGGGCGGATGGGCAGCCCCGCCAATGTTGTGAAGTCTCAAAATCTCTCCCTCTGCTCCCCTCCAGTGCTCTCTGGCGTTTTCACGGACGTCGAAGCGTCTCTGAAGGAGATCAGGGACCTGCTAGATGAGGACGAGGCCCAGGAACAGAAGCTGAAGGAGGCGCTGGGGGGGAAGCTGCCCCCGCAGCAGGGCTCCCCTCCCACCCCGCCCTCCTCCTCCGGGCTGGCGGAAGTAGCCAAGGAGTGGGCCAAGTATATGGAGGTACACGAGAAGGCCAGCTTCACCAACACGGAGCTCCACAAGGCCATGAACCTGCACATCAGCAACCTGCGGCTGCTCAGCGGCCCCCTGGAGCAAGTGAGGGCCGCCTTGCCCACCCCCAGCCTGACGGAAGGTGAGGAGGACAAGAAGGCGGTTGCTGCCGTCTCTGCTCTGTTACGGCTTCCTGCCGGTCGAGCCCACGGGCGCCGCGAATCATGGATTCTATAGCTGCGGTTCCTGCATTTCAGGGGGTTGTCTGGATAGCCCATTGGGGTCCCAACTCTACAATTGTGTGATTATACACTCTCTGAAATATGGGGGAAGCCCCCGGTGCCTTCCCCTCCCCTGCTAAGCAGAGCTATGTAAAGACCAGGGATACGGGTGGCGCTGTGGTCTAAACCACTGAGACTCTTGGGATCGCCGATCGGAAGGTCGGCGGTTCGAATCCCCGCGACGGGGTGAGCTCCCGTTGTTCAGTCCCTGCTCCTGCCAACCTAGCAGTTCGAAAGCACGCCAGTCCAAGTAGATAAATAGGTACCAATGTGGCGGGAAGTTAAACACCGTTTCCGTGCGCTCGGTTTCCGTCACGGTGTTCCGTTGTGCCAGAAGCGGTTTAGTCCTGCTGGCCACATGAGCTGGAAAGCTGTCTGTGGACAAACGCCGGCTCCCTTGGCCTGAAAGCGAGATGAGCGCCGCAACCCCAGAGTCGCCTTTGACTGGACTTAAAAATCCAGGGGTCCTTTACCTTAACCTATATAATGACCATTATTACATATATCTCCTGTCTTTCCTCCAAGGAGTTCAAGTTGGTGTGTATGATTCTCCATTTTATCCTCACAACCACCCTTATAATTATTTCATTTCATTATTTCATTTTATGTTAATGTGCTGCCATCAGGCATTCAAAAACATCAGGCATTCAAAAAGTCCCAATACAGGGCTGCCTTCAGATGTCTTCTAAATGTCAGATAGTTGTTTATCTCCTTGACATCTGGTGGGAGGGCGTTCCACAGGGCGGGCGCCACCACCGAGAAGGCCCTCTGCCTGGTTCCCTGTAACCTCACTTCTCGCAGGGAGGGAACTTCCAGAAGGCCCTTGGAGCTGGACCTCAGTGTCTGGGCTGGACAATGGGGGTGGAGACGCTCCTTCAGGTCTACAGGGCCAAGCGGTGAGCTTCATGGCAGCTTGGGGTGATGTTTCAGGATCTGCAGAGACTGATTTCTAGAGCAGTTTCCTTCAGCCGTTTCAGATCCAGGATCCTCCTGCAACCCAAACATAAATTTGGGGGAACCTGCTTCTTAAAGTTTTTATCTCTCTCTTTACCCTGATGATAGTGCTGCTGTTGTCACACACCTGAGATCAGGTTGTCACCCAGTTGTGGGTCCCAGCTCACCGGTTGTAGGCCATGGGACTCTGGGGCCACTCTTTGGGAAGAAGGAATTATTCAATGCCTGTTTTTAAAAATGCAGACCAGAGTATGGGAACACGTCCATTTTGTGTAATCTAGATACAGTGGTGCCTCACAAGACGAATGCCTCACAAGACGAAAAACGCGCAAGATGAAAGGGTTTTTCGTTTTTTGCGTCGTTCCGCAAGACAAATTTCCCTATGGGCTTGCTTTGCAAGACGAAACGTCTTGCGAGTTGTTGCGACTTCGTTTCCTTTTTCTTAAAGCCGTTAAGCCGTTAATAGCCGCTAATAGCCGCTAAGCCGCTAATAGCCGTGCTTCGCAAGACGAAAAAAACCGCAAGACGAAGAGACTCACGGAACGGATTAGTTTCGTCTTGCGAGGCACCACTGTAGATGGCAGCATTAATCCTGGAGCAGTAATTGAAATCCTGCACCTTAAAATAAAAATTAAATTTTTTTGCCAACCTGCTGCCCTGGAGATGTCTTTTGGACTACAAATCCCATCAGCCCCTGTCTGCCTCTTTCCTCCCTAGACGACCAGCAGGCAATGCAGACCTTGAAGAGGATCTTGGCCAAAGTGCAGGAGATGAAGGACCAGCGGGTCTCCCTGGAGCAGCAGCTGCGCGAGATGATCCAGAAGGACGACATCACCACCTCGCTGGTGACGACAGACCGGTCTGAGATGAAGGTGAGCGGCTGGGAGGGAGGGAGGCAGGGTGTCCGTTCGGCCGTTCTGCACCACCATCGCCACCCAGTTCCTCCTGAAGCTGATGGGAAAGCGAATCACAAGAACATAAATGCCATCCGGAAAATAGACGGGCAAGTTATGTAGTTGTGGCCACGAACTGCATGACGTTCAAAGAGGATTAGTCAAAATCACAAAGGAGAGGGCTGTTGGCTGTTGTCAGTTGTTCTCTGCCTCCATGGTTGTCATGTTGTTTAGTCGTATCTGACTCTTTGTGACCCCCTGGACCAGAGCACGCCAGGCACTCCTGTTTTCCACTACCTCCCGCAGTTTGGTCAAACTCATGCTGGTAGCTTTGAGAACACTGTCCCACCATCTCGTCCTCTGTCGTCCCCTTCTCCTTCTGCCCTCCATCGTTCCCAACTTCAGGGTCTTTTCCAGGGAGTCTTCTCTTCTCATGAGGTGGCCAAAGTCTTGGAGCCTCAACTTCACGATCTGTCCTTCCAGTGAGCACTCAGGGCTGATTTCCTTCAGAATGGAGAGGTTTGTTCTTCTTGCAGTCCATGGGACTCTCAAGAGTCTTCTCCAGCACTGTCTAGGTTTGTCATTGCTTTTCTCCCAAGAAAAGCAATGGTATTTATTATTATTATTATTATTATTATTATTATTATTATTATTAATACTCCGCCCTCCCCAGCCAAGACCGGGCTCAGGGTGGCTAACACCATGTATAAAAACAAGATTAAAATACAACATTAAAATGCAGCCTCATTTCAGTAGAAACTCAAATCAAAACCTTTTGGGGGGAAACTGTCAAATCTTCAGTAAGGCCAGACTGGTCCTACGTGGTCCAGAAAAAAGCCAGGGAAGTCCCCAAATAGGCGTTCCATCACAGAAGAAGAAAGGAAAGAGGGGATCAAGTTGATTCCAAGCCAAAGGCCAGGCAGAACTAGAGCCAAAAAGCCCTGGCTCTAGTTGAGGCCAGCCTACCCTCTCTGTGACCTGGGACCTTCAAGATGTTTTTATTTGAAGACTGTAAGTTTCTCTGTGGGACATACTAGGAGAGGCGGTCCTGTAGGTAGGGTCTTACAGGCCCTGCGGAAAGAAATCAGATCCTGCAGGGCCCTGGTCTCATGAGGCAGAGCGTTCCTTGCTGGAAACCGCTGGAGGGGAGAGAGGACTCTGGTGCTCAGATTCTACTTGTAGGTTTACTAGAAAAGGCGTCTGGTTGGCCACTGGCCTGATCCTGCAGGCTCTGTTATGTTCAGAGTAGCGAAATGCAGCAGGAGCAAGCTTTCTGGCGAAGGCACAGACACCTCTCCCAATTCCCTCTTCCCTGACTTTCTCACAGATCCATCTCCAGTTTATACAAAGACTGACACTTCTCTCTCTTGTCTCAGTAGAGAGATCAATTGGGGAGGCAGCTAAGGCAACATTTAAGGACTTGTTTTTCTTTTCTGCACACATCAAAATGAAAGTCTAATCAGAAGAGGGTGTTGAATTTCTCTAGAAATTCCAGGCACTCTAATAATAATTATTATAATAAATTTTATTTATATCCCGCCCTCCCCAGCCGAAGCTGGGCTCAAGGCGGCTAACAACAATAAAACAGTACAACACAAGGCTCTAAAATCATTCATTATAAAATTAATTCAAATCAAGCCAATGGCAACCATTGGGCCAGAACTCCGCAAAGAGTGCCAAAGGAGGTGGTCAGGCTGTGCCCTGGCCAAAGGCCTGGTGGAACAGCTCTGTCTTGCAGGCCCTGTGGAAAGATGTCAAGTCCCGCAGGGCCCTAGTCTCTTGGGACAGAGCATTCCACCAGATCGGGGCCACAGCCGAAAAAGCCCTGGCTCTAGTTGAGGCCAGCCTAACCTCTCTGAGGCCTGGGACCTTGAGGATGTTTTTATTTGCAGACCGTATTTTCCTCTGTGGGGCATACCAGGAGAGGCGGTCCCGTAGGTACGAGGGTCCTAGGCCATATAGGGCTTTAAAGGTTAAAACCAGCACCTTAAACCTGATCCTGTACTCCACCGGGAGCCATTGCAGCTGGTATAGTACTGGATGAATATGATCTCGCAGCGAAGACCCCATAAGGAGCCTCGCCGCAGCATTCTGCACCCGCTGGAGTTTCTGGGTCAGTCTCAAGGGCAGCCCCACGTAGAGCGAGTTACAATAATCCAGTCTGGAGGTGGCCGTCGCGTGGATCACAGTGGCTAGGTCAGGGCGAGAGAGGTAAGGAGCCAACTGCTTATCTTGGTGGAGATGAAAAAATGCCGCCTCCATAGAGAGGGAGGTGTCGAAGATTACACCCAAACTCTTAATGGAACTCTTAAGTCTAGGAATTGAGGCAGGGTTTTCTCCCAGCCTTACCTGGAGTTGCCCTTTGGGCTTGAACCCAGGACCACCTGCTGGCCAGGCAGACCCTCTTCCACTGAGCTGTGGTCCTTTCTCCGCGCCTCAGATAACCCAAAGACCGAAAAGATGCTCTGGTATTCATTTCACATGCCCCACCGGCTAACTCTCCCTGCCTCAACCAATTCCCAGAATCCCCTTCTCCCTCCTCCCCAGCCTATTGTAGCTTTGCCTTGACTTCTCCTCCATCTCTCTCCAGAAACTCTTCGAGGAGCAGCTGAAGAAGTATGACCAGATCAAGGTCTACCTGGAACAGAACCTGACCGCCCAGGAGAACATCCTCAAAGCCCTGACGGACGCCAACGTCAAGTATGCGGCCGTACGCAAGGTCCTGGCAGAGGTGGAACACAAGTGAGTGGCCGGGGGGAAGAGAAGCGGTTTTTGGATTTCTGGTGTCCAAAACCTGAGGAACGGTTGGTGGGAGGCTTGGCAGCCTGGCAAAAGTTTGATGTTCTGCCAGCTAGATGCCAGCAGGGAGGCAGCAGCCAGAGATTATTGGTGCAACGAGAACGGTGGGTTAAATTACACAGTGCTTGGGCTCCTGTCTTAGAATCCTAGAGTTGGAAGAGACCACAAGGGCCATCGAGTCCAACCCCCTGCCAAGCAGGAAACACCATTAGAGCACTCCGGACATATGGTTGTCAAGCCTCTGCTTAAAGACCTCCAAAGAAGGAGACTCCACCACACTCCTTGGCAGCAAATTCCACTGTCAAACAGCTCTTACTGTCAGGAAGTTCTTCCTAATGTTTAGGTGGAATCTTCTTTCTTGTAGTTTGGAGCCATTGCTCCGTGTCCGCTTCTCTGGAGCAGCAGAAAACAACCTTTCTCCCTCCTCTATGTGACATCCTTTTATATATTTGAACATGGCTATCATATCACCCCTTAACCTCCTCTTCTCCAGGCTAAACATGCCCAGCTCCCTTAGCCGTTCCTCAGAAGGCATCGTTTCCGGGCCTTTGACCATCTTGAGAAGTTGTTGTTTGGTACAGCTCAGCCCTTGTGCCCAGGCATGTGTGAATGCCTCTCCTGGCTCTGCGCGCTTTCTGAGGGGTCCTGCAAACACCCCTCTTCCTAATCCTGACCCTCCTTTCCTGCCGTCCCCCCAGGTGGAACACCTCTTTGCAGACACTGGTAGCTTCCTACGAGGCTTACGAGGACCTGATGAAGAAATCCCAGGAAGGGAAGGATTTCTACGCCGACTTGGAGAGCAAAGTGGCCAAACTGCTGGAGAAATCCCGGACTGCCTGCAAGGGAGCCGAGGTGGCCAGGCAGCAGCTCCTGGAGAGGTAAGGTGGCTTGGCTCCGGGTGCAAGTGGGTGGGTGTCTGCGAGAGTACAGGTTTCTGCTCTGCTTTTCCGCCCTAAAACTGGTATTCAGAAGCATCACTGCCTCCAACTGTGGAGGCAGAACAGAGACATCCTGGCTAGTAGCCATTGTTGGCCTTCTCCTCTGTGACTTTGTGCCTCCTTCCTTTAAAGCCATCCAGCTTGGTGGCCAGCGCTGCCTCCTGTGGCAGGGAGTTCCAAAGTTGATGGGAATTGTATTCCAACACTATCCAGGGACACCAGATTGAGAAAGGCTGGTTTAGGTGATGATCAGAACAGCAGGTTTTTTTAAAAATATATACAGACACCTGGGGTTTTAATAATAATAATAATTTTTTTATTATTTATACCCTGCCCTTCCTGGTTAAAAAACGGGGCTCAGGGCAGCTAACAACAAATTTAAAACACTTTAAAACACTTAGTTATAAAAGCAGCATAAAATACAGTATAAAAACATGAATAACAATAAAATTCAAAAGTCAGACAGATAATCCCCAGGGCTAGCTGGCTGAATTGGTCCTAATTGGGCTAGCGAGGAGGCCAGGGGAGAATTGGCTGTGGGGTCTCAGAGTGGGTGATCTTCATAAAAGGGGAGGGGGAGGGAAGAGAAGGGAAATAAAAGACCAGGCTGAATTCAAATTAAAGGCCAGGCAGAATAGCTCTGTCTTACAGGCCAGACGGAAGGTGGTTAAATCCTGAAGGGCCCTGGTCTCATGGGAACAGAGCATTCCACCAGGTTGGAGCCGTCACTGAGAAGGCCCTGGCCCTGGTGGAGAATAGACTGACTTCCTTAGGGCCCGAGACCTCAAAACTATGGTTATTCATGGACCTTAAGTTCCTCTGTGGGGCAGACCAGGAGAGGCGGTGCCGTAAGGAGGGCCCTAAGCCACAAAGGACTTTAAAAGTCAAAACCAGCACCTTGAACCTGACCCTGTACTCCACCGGGAGCCAGTGCAACTGGAAAAGCACTGGGTGAATATGCTCCCATGGCAGGGACCCCCTGAGGACCCTCTCTGCAGCATTCTGCACCCGCTGGAGTTTCTGGGACAGCTTCAAGGGCAGCCCCGGGTAGAGCGAATTACAGTAGTCCCTGTACGGGGACCCTCTGGGGGCAAGGGGGTGCTTGGGAGTGGGTGCCCATCTCACGCGGCTTCTCTGTGGCCTTGCCTTGGCAGGGAACTGAAGAAGAGGCCTCCTGCCAGGCCCACCACCCCCAAGCCGGCGCTCCAGAAGAAGACCTCTGACCTTGAGCTGCCTGACTCGCTGCCCCTCGGCTCCCTCTCCCTGGCCGACCTCCCGGAGGAGCTCCGCAGCCTGCCCCCCGAGGTGCTGGGGGCTCACCTGGCGCAGCTGCCGCCAGACGCCTTGGCCGCCCTGGGTCTGGACCCTGCCTTCCCCCATTCCAGCCTGCGAGCGGCCCCTGCCCAGGAACCCTTCTCTGCCCCCCAGCCGAGCCAGGCCAGGCTTCCCTTCGGCCCAGGCCAGATGGCAGCCCGAGGTGCACCCCACAGGCACTACCCGCCACCCAGAGTCCCGGCCAGCTCCGCACAAACTCCTTACCCGCCGGCCTCCCACCAGATGCCGCCTTCTGCCCCCCAGGCAGCCCCGCCACCGATGAGCTCCGCCCCCTCCTCAGCCGCCTACCCACCCAGCGCCAGCGTCATGCGGGGCCCAGCTTCACAGCCCGCCTACGCTCTGCCACCTCAGCACACTTCCCCGCAGCACCTCCCCATGCCCGTCTCTGCTCCCCCAGGGGGCATGGTTTACGGCATGGGGCAGCTGGCCCCCAACAGCGGGGCCTTCCCCCCAGCCAGCCACTCCACCCCTCTGGCACTTAGGCCCCCCGCTCCCTCCCCACACCAGTACGGTGTCGGCAGCTTCCCGCCGGGGGTCCGGCCGGCCACCACCACCGTCGACAGCATCCAGGCCCCCATCTCGAGCTGCACGGCCCCCAGGGGCATGGCCGGGCCGCTCCCCCAGTGGGCAGGGCCTCCTCCGCCTCCCCAGGGTGGCTTCGCAGGACCTCAAGGGACCCCCAGCGCTCAATTCGCCTACCCGCAGCCTTGCGGGCCCCCTTTCATGCAGCAGGTCCTGCCGCCTTACTCCTCTGCTCAACCTCCACAGGCCTTCTCCCCCCATGGGCCCCTCCAGCCCCCGATGGACCGGCAGGTCCGCCCCCAGCCCCTCGGCCCGCCCCCTCAGCAGTACACACCCCAGTTCCTGGCCCAGGCCCAAATGCCCCAGCAGCAGCCACCCTTCCAGCACCCCTTTCCGACTCAGGTCTGCGCCCCGCAAGCCGCCCTCGGACAGGGCCACCCTGCCCAACTGGGAGCCCAACACTACCAGCTTGGGCCGGCCCACGACAAGCTGCCTCGGGGCCACGCCCTGCCTACCCACTCCTTGACCTACCCCACGGCCGTGTCGCACGGCCCCAACATTTCCATGGGCATGATGGGGCCTGGGCAGCAGCAGCAGCAGCAGCTGCCCGTTCGCCCGTCGCTCGCTTCCATCCAGCCCCTGCCTGCCGGATCGCCAGCCCAGGTCGCCTTTGGTGCCGGCCCGGCGCCCCTGGGCCCTGGGACCCCCCAGATCCCTCCAGGTGCCCCGATGCCCTTGGGAGGGCAGCCCCAGCCTGTCAACCAGGCCCTCCCTCACCACGTCCCTCCCGCACCCAGCCCTGCCCTGGCGCAGTTGCCAGGCGCGGCAGTGGTGCCGGGCGCTGCTTTGCCCTCGCCGGCGCCCTCGCCGCAGCCTTCCCTGACTCTTCCGGCTCCCTCTCTCCTGCCCCCCTCGGGGCCTCTCCCGCAGCTGCCCCCCTCCTCCCTGGCACCCGGCGGGGCTGCCCCATTGGCGCAGGGCCCCTCCGACGCCTCCCGCTTCCCCCGGCAGAACTCGTCCACCGACGACCTCCTGTCCTCCAGCCCCGAGAGCCAGCACGGGGGCGCCAAGGCCTCGGTGGGGCAGCCCCTCCTGCAGCCCACCAAGGCTGATGCCAAGGATGGGCTGAAGCCGAAAGCCGTGCAGCTGATCGAGAAGGATCCCTACGAGAAGCCCGAGCACATCCGGCGGCTCCTGTCGGAGCTGGAGCGCTTCCAGGATGTGGTGGGCAGCCTGGAGAAGCCGGCCCCTTCCTCGGGGAGCGCCAGCGAGCTGGACGGTGTCTGGAAGGAGCTGCAGGACGCCCAGGAGAAAGACGCCCGCCAGCTGTCCATCGCCATTGCCCGCTGCTACTCCATGAAGAACCGGCACCAGGACATCATGCCCTACGACAAGAACCGCATCGTCCTGCAGTCGGGCAAGGATGACTACATCAACGCCAGCCGCATCGAAGACCTCTCCTCCTACTGCCCCACCATCATCGCCACGCAGGCCCCCCTGGTGGGCACGGCCTCCGACTTCTGGCTCATGATCTACGAGCAGAAAGTGTCCGTCGTCGTCATGCTGGTTTCTGAGCAGGAGATCGAGAAAGTAAGGAGGAAGGGGGGAACAAGGATTTGTCACAAGTGGAGTGTACGATGATGTTGATGATGATGATAATAATAATGGAATTAGCCTAATTGACAGACATAATAAGACAAAAAACAAAAAGTGAAGGAAAAAAGGGATGGGAGTGCCTCAAATAATACCTGGTGCGTGATGTAAATTAACCACAGTTGACCTTGAGGGGCGCACAGCTGGAAGAATTTGAGACGTTTTGGCTTTTGCATAACTGCGGTTCATCGAACATTGAACGTTGTAGTTTTAGGTTGTAGAAAGAAGATTCCACCTAAACATTAGGAAGAACTTCCTGACAGTAAGAGCTGTTTGACAGTGGAATTTGCTGCCCAGGAGTGTGGTGGAGTCTCCTTCTTTGGAGGTCTTTAAGCAGAGGCTTGACAACCATATGTCAGGAGTGCTCTGATGGTGTTTCCTGCTTGGCAGGGGGTTGGACTCGATGGCCCCTGTGGTCTCTTCCAACTCTAGGATTCTATGATTCTATGATTCTAGGTTGTGAGCCGCCTTGAGACCTACAGGTGTAGGGTGCTATACAAATTTAATAAATGAAATAAATGTGGCTTCACCATAACCCCAACAGCAGGATCCTAGACCGCGGCTGTTGGGGAGATTAACCCCCCCCCCGTAAATGACCTTGGAACAGCTGCTATCCCAGGATCAAGTTCATTCAGGTTTTTTGAAACAGTTTTAATTGGATTTTGAATAGATGGTGCAATTCATTTTTACCGTTTTGAATTGTGTTGTGTTATCTTCCTTAGTGGGGTCGGGCAAAACCGCTATTCTGAACGATGTTTTTTGCAGCGGAGGGCAGGCAGACGAGTTCACAGAACCAAGAAACAAAAAAGTTTGGGGAGCCGAAGTTGTTTTCTCTAACTGATGGCAGCTCCCCGGGATCTCAGGCTTGTGGGGGGGCCTTTCCCCTCCCCTGCTGCCTTCTAACCATGGAGGGGGGGGCAAGGCCAAAATGGTGGCACTGGAGGTGTTCTGCCTTGGTCCTCCTTTTTTCCACCTGACATCCCCCCATTTCTCTTTCTCTCCTGCAGCAAAAGGTTGTCCGCTACTTCCCCATGGAGCGGGGCCAGCCCATGGTCCACGGCCTCCTCACCCTGGTCCTCACCAGCGTCAAGGCCACCCCGACACACGTGGAACGCATGATCACGCTGCAGTTCCGAGACCAGAGCTTGAAGCGCACCGTTATCCACCTGCAGTTCTCCTCCTGGCCAGAGCTGTATGTGAATTTTGTCCCACGCGAGGAGGGCGGTGGGGAGAGGCTGAGGCTGAGGGGTGGGCCTGGCTGTGCCTCACTTGCCTGGCCCAGCCAGAGCTGTGCTTCTCAAACTTGGGTCGCCAGCTGTTGTTGGGACTACAACTCCCATCATCCCTAGCTAGCAGGGCCAGGGATGATGGGAGTTGTATTTTTTAAAAAAATAATTTTTATTAACCGACCAATCAAATCAAATCACATCACATAAATTCTGAATTACAAAGCCGAATTTTAAGTTTTTTGTTGGGGGACCCATATTTCAAGATCCCGAAGGGGATTCCAATCATCTTCTTGCTGCTGCGTTAATATCCACAAATCTGTCCAAATAATGTTCATAATTCCATCCAGTCCTATCTTGTTTCCACATCTCATCTTATTCATGTATTTTTCTTTTTTCTTTGTGACCTCTTCTGATAATTTCCTTAAGCAGGTAAACACCAGTTATAATCCTGTGTGAATTTTTCCGTTCGTCCAATCACCATATCAAGATGGTTTCCATATATCATCCATATATCATCCATTCCATAAATAAAAGCAGTCTTTCCATCATTCTTCAAAAATCTGTCGCCTTCTTTTAGTCCTCTGAAGAGGCTCGCCCACAATATGAAAACAGATCCATTCCTCCTCCCAGACATAAGTCTTTCGACAGAACTTGCCAAAATGGCGACGCTGTTTTTTACTGCGTCATCCCAAAGCTCTTATACTTTCCACGATCTCCTTAAAACATGCTTTTGGTTAGAAAATTATCTCCACACAGTCTTAAATCATCAGCTTAGGTCATTTAGGTGGCATTTCTGACTTGTGGGAAAGAAAAGAAAGTCCCCCCCCCCCCATCCAGTCCCGTTGCCGACATACCGAGCCTTGGTGTTTCTTCTCATGATATATTCCTGTTTATCCGACCCGTCTTCTTTCTCAGAGATCTCTTCAATTAGCAGTCTTTACTCCCCCTTCTTCCTTGAAATATGTGCACTAGCTTCCTCCTAATTGTTTCTTTTGAAGTTGCTGCAGCTAGAGGCACGAATCAGAGACAGCGTCCAGGAGATCCGAGGTCCACACAAGGGCTTTCTGCCTAGTGCCCCCACCCCCCTCGAATTTGGGGGTGGTATAGGGCACAGCAGGCAAGGGCAGTCCCCCCCCACTCGCTTGGGGGGGGGTCAGGAGGCTGCTTACTCCCATCACAGCCTCTTAATTACCTCGTGTGGGTCGGAGAGATGTTATTGTCGGCCATCTTCCAATGTGCCCCTAGTGGCCCCCCCCCCGGGATGATGGGAGTTGTAGTCCAGCAATGTCATGAACTGGTTGGACACAGGGGGATGGTGGGAGGAACCAGCTGGGGAGGCTCAGAGCCTAGGGAGTGGTGGCGGGACGACAATGAGTGGTCCGTGTCATAAGCTGAAGGGGTAACAGGGCATAGTGAGCAGGGAGAGTCTGTGATAGAGAGAAATCAAGAATTGGAGGCTGAAGATGAAGCAGGTGGGTGGGAAGAGAAAGGCAGAAATGAGTCAGGCTGGTGGAGAGTCACGGGCGTCTCCCACTTCTGCTGGGACAAGCTCCCCTTCCCTGCTTGTCTCCCAGGACTGGGGGAGGCATGAAGTGGGAGGAGCAAAGGCCAGGTGCACTGGCGTAGTCTCAGATTGCTTGGGAACAGCCCTGGAGAGCAGGAGATTTTGGCAGCTATGTTGCGGTGGGGATTTTCTGTCTCCGCAACTGCTTCATGGGGGCCAGACCTACCGGAGATGGTCTTTTCTTTTTTCTTTTTATTAGATAATACAAAAGAATACAAAGGAACAAAGGAACAGAAAACCTACAATAAACAAATAAACAGATGTAAATCAAAAATATACAGAAATATTCGACATTACATAAATGACACCCTACCCGTGACTCCCCTCCACTGTGTCTCGATTTCTTTATGTGTTATATTAAATATTAGCATTGCATTCCTTAGATGGTACACCTCTTATATCCAATTCCAAATATCTCCCTCTTGTATACTCTACAACCTTAATCTATGCATATCAACATATTCTTTTTTGAACAGTGTTTTTCCATGTGTTCTTCGAAGCATTGCCATTCTAGTTTTGGTTTGACCTGTAATCTTATGTCTGCTGTTAGTTTTGCCAACGGTACATATTCACTCATTTTACATATCCAATCATCCTTGGAAGGGATTGTTTCAGCTTTCCATTTACTCATTAGGCCTGGTGCTCCTGTGCAGGTCCTGTTTTTGCTAATAAAGCGCTAACTCCAACTTGCAAGGCATGATTTACTGCTGGCTGGCTCCTGCAAATGACAGCCGGGGACCCAAGTTTAGGAAAGACTGAACTAGAGGAACAGGGATCATCCGGGAGGGTGGCGGGGGAGCTGGCAAACGGCAGAATAATCCTTTTTGCAAAGATGCTTGCTTCATTCTCTCTCTCTCTCTCTCTCTCTCTCTCTCTCTCTCTCTCTCCCTCCCTCCCTCTCCCTCTCCCTCTCCCTCTCCCTCTCCCTCTCCCTCTCCCTCTCCCTCTCCTTCCTTCCCCTTCCTTCAGTGGCCTCCCGGACAGCAAAGGGGACCTGCTTCGCTTCATTCAGGAGGTGCACAGCCATTACCTCCACCAGCGGCCGCTCCACACCCCCATCGTCGTCCATTGCAGGTGAGTAACAGCCAGACTTGGAAAGCAGACTCAGAGCCTCGCAGTGCGTCAGACCAATAACCCGCCGATCCCAAAAGTGGCAGCTGTGGGGCCCCTCTGCCACGATGGCTTTGTTGCCTGCGGCTCTGTACTGTTGCCTGTGCCCTGGCACCTGATACAGTGGTGCCTCGCAAGACTAAATTAATTCGTTTCGCGAGTCTCTTCATCTTGTGGTTTTTTTGTCTTGCGAAGCACGGCTATTAGCGGATTAGCACTATTAGTGGCTTAGCGGCTATTAGCGGCTTAGAAAACGGGGAGGGGAAGGGAAAAAACTCGCAAGAACTCGCAAGATGTTTTCGTCTTGCGAAGCAAGCCCATAGGGAAATTCGTCTTGCGAAGCACCTCAAAAACGGAAAACTCTTTGGTCTAGCGAGTTTTTCGTCTTGCGAGGCATTCGTCTTGCGGGGCACCACTGTAATTGGAACCGGAGTGCCTTAAAAAGCAGTACAGTGGTACTTCAGGTTAAGTACTTAATTTGTTCCGGAGATCTCTACTTAACATGAAACTGTTCTTAACCTGAAGCACTATTTCTGTGTTAGCAGAGTCATTAACCTGAAGCATATGTACCCCGAGGTACCACTGTATCGAAAAGGATATTGTAGGGTTCAAAAAGGTTTCAGAAAAGGGTGAGCAAAACGATCAAGGGACTAGAGGAACAATTGCAGCTCTTGGGACTTTCTAGAGCAGCGGTTCTCAACCTGCGGGTCCCCAGATGTTGTTGGACTACAACTCCCATCATCCCTGAGCTCTGGCCTTGCTTGCTAGGGGTGATGGGAGTTGTAGTTCAACAACATGGTTGAGAAAGGCTGTTCTAGAGGAAAGGCAAGAAAGAGGCAACACGATAAGAGGTTTGTAAAAATTATGCCCTGCATGGAGAAAGTCCAGAGTTTCTCAAACTTGGGTCTGTAGCTGCTGCTGGACTTGTTCATCTTCTGTTCATCTTCTCCATCCCCCACAGCTCTGGCGTGGGCCGCACAGGCGCTTTCTGCCTCTTGTACGCCGCCATGCAGGAAGTGGAGGCCGGCAACAGCATCCCGGACTTGCCCCAGCTGGTCAAGAAGATCCGCCAGCAGAGGAAGCACATGCTTCAGGAGAAGGTAGGGGGCGTGGGGGGCGGGTGGAGCTGCCGTGGGTGGCGCCCATGAGCCTTGGGTCACCTAAAAGATCTTGGCTGGGTGCTAAGACCCTTGGGTGTGAACCTTGTCCTGGTCGCATTGACGTTTGAGGCCCAGTCGCTTGCTAACACGAGAGGGAGCCTTTTCTGTGGCCGTTCCCATATTGGCAATTCCCTCCCAAGAGAGGTCTGACTGGCTCCCTCCTTGTGATCTTTCCCCCAAGTAGGTTTAAGACCTCCCTATTTAGAAACAAGTGCGGACCAAGTAGGTTTAAGACCTCCCTTCAAAAACAAGTGCGGACCATCTGGACAACTGGCCTGCAATTGGTCTCTCAATTGCTGGCTCTGAATGTATTTTATTGTGCTATAAAGGTAAAGGGACCCCTGACCGTTAGGTCCAGTCACGGACAACTCTGGAGTTGCGGCACTCATCTTACTTTATTGGCCGAGTGAACCGGCATACAGCCGGTCATGTGGCCAGCATGACTAAGCCGCTTCTGGCGAACCAGAGCAGCGCACGGAAACACCGTTTACCTTCCTGCCAGAGTGGTACCTATTTATCTACTTTCACTTTGACGTGCTTTTGAACTGCTATGTTGGCAGGAGCAGGGACCGAGCAACGGGAGCTCACCCCATCGCGGGGATTCGAACCACCAACCTTCTGATTGGCAAGTCCTAGGCTTTGTGGTTTAACTCACAGCACCACCCATGTCCCAGTAGGTTTAAGACCTCCCTATTTAGACAGACCTTCAAAAACAAGTGCGGACCATGTTGACAACCGGCCTGCAATTGGTCTCTCAACTGCTGGCTCTGAATGTGTTGTATTGTGCGGTAAACCACTCTTTTTAACTGTTTTTGCATTTTACAATGATGTTTCTCATGGAATCGGGGAACGGTAGCATCAGACCAGGGACCCAAAGGGTCATCCAGCCCAACCCCTTGCAATGAGGCTTTTTCCGAATGCCGTAAGCCGCCTTGAGAAAAAGGCGGGATCCAAATGCATTTAGGTGAATTGTCTGGCCCTCAATCCTGGCTGCTCCTCCTCTTCCAGCTCCACCTCAAGTTCTGCTACGAGTCTCTCCTGAAGCATGCCAAGCAGGTGCTGCAGAGACATGGGGTCACGGCGCCCTCCGCCAGCAAGCCTGCCAGCAGCGCTACCCAGAAGGTAGGGTGCATCCGAGGGCAGGCATGGGTGGAGAGTCCTTCTGCTAGCACAGAAACAGGAGTGGGGTGGCAAAATGTCATTGGAGAACGTTTAAAGAGGTTTCTAGCCATGTGCAGAGCACCGTTCCTTTGCTCCTGTGCCCTCACAGCTGTCTCTCCTGTATCTGGGATGACTTGGGCATACTTCTCTCTCTCAGAAAAATCTCACTTGGGCTCAGCAGCCCTCCCTGCCATTTTGAAAGCCCACGTTTGCTCAATGGTTGGGACTTTTAAATGGTGGGAGAGGCTGTCTTACCAAATGCATCCCGTGACACGAGAAATGGCATCTCTTTTTAGAAAACAGACTGGAAATGATAATAATAATTTCTTATTTGTACCCCGCCCATCTGTCTGGGTTTCCCAGCCACTCTGGGCAGCTTCCAACAAAGATTAAGAATACATTAAAATGTCACACATTAAAAACTTCCCTGAACAGGACCGCCTTCAGATGTCTTCTTAAATGTCAGGTAGTTTTTCTCTTTGACATCTGGTAGGAGGGCGTTCCACAGGGCGGGTGCCACTACCAAGAAGGCCCTCTGCCTGGTTCCCTGTAACTTGGCTTCTCACAGTGACAGAACCACCAGAAGGCCCTCGGAGCTGGACCTCAGTGTCTGGGCTGGAGATGCTCCTTCAGGTATACAGTACCAAGGCCATTTAGGGCTTTAAAGGTCAGCACCAACACTGTGAATTGTGCTCGGAAACGTACTGGGATCCAATGTAGGTCTTTCAAGACTGGTGTTATGTGGTCTCGGTGGCCGCCCCCAGTCACCAGTCATTGCATTCACTTTCGTTACTTTGTATGTTGTGCATTTTTAATGCACAGCGCGAATGCAACTTGTGTGAGGGCTACGTGCCCAGAAGTTGCGTGTAAAGGCAAACTCGCACTGTCAGAATGATGCAAAGGCTGAGAGCTTAAAAGCGCTTTCTGCAGTGAGAAAACCCTCCGCAGAGCTGCCAGGCTTTGGAGTCCCCTTGCAAGCTCCTCCAGAGCTCAGTAAGAAAGGCTGTCCTCTCCCCACTTATTTCCTCTCCAATGAGGCGTTTGGCCAATTGATATACAATGCCTTTTTAAAACGTGCTGCGGGAGAGGGATTTTTGGTTTGTTCTGTTCATATTTGTATTATGCATTTTGTGGGGGTTTTTTATTGTAATTTTTATATTGTGAACTGCCCTGAGATCTACAAATGTAGGGCAGCGTACACATTTAATAAATAATATTATTTATTGGCGATCTGCATGAAGCTGCTATCGTGCAAGCAAAATCAGCGTTGTGATCCTACTGTATTTTAAGTCTCCATAACCTCCCCTGGGACCTTAGGGTGAAAGACAGGTGAATAATAATAATTTTATTAGTTGCACCCCCGCCCCTCGGACTGGGTTGCCCCAAGCACTCTGGGCCATAGCTGTCAACTTTTCCCTTTTCTTGCGAAGAATCCTATTCGGAATAAGGGAATTTCCGTTTAAAAATGGGAAATGTAATCTTTGGGCATCTCCCCACAGATATAAAGGCGTAAAGATCACCCCCTTCCCACAGGGCCTTGTGAAGGGATGCTTGCTGCACCCACTAAGCTGCTCTTCCTTTCCCTCTAGCCCTATATCCACCAGGACCCCCAGGATCTGGTCCTGGGTGCCGACATGCCCATCAGCTCCATCCAGGCCACCATCGCCAAGCTCAGCATCAGACCTCCCTTGGGAGGGGCAGAGCCCTCGTCTGCCAACGGGCAGCAGCTGGAACCCCTGCCCTTGGCCATCCCAGCGCCCCGTGCCGACCCACTTCAGACCGCCTTTGCTGATCTCGGCTGCCCCGTTGCCAGCGCAGAACCGGCCCCCGCACTCTCCCCGCCAGCCACCCCTGCCCCAGCGGCGCCCGAGGCAGCTGGATGCTGCGCGGCCGAGAACAGCAACCATCTGGAAGAGGAGAGTCAGGAGGAGAGCGAAGCCCCGCCGGCGCCTCCTGGTGCAGAGCCCTCCGCCGCTCTGGCCCCGTCCTCCTCGTCCCTGGAGCTCCTGGCCTCGCTGACCCCCGAGGCCTTCACGCTGGACAGCGGCCTCAAGGGCAGGCACAAGGTCAGCAAGCAGAGCTTCCTCCAACCCCAGAACGGGGAAGGCCTTCGCGGCACCCGCCCCAGCGACGACCCCCTCAGCATGCTGGACCCGCTGTGGACACTCAACAAGACATGAGAGGAAGGAGGGCAGGCACACCGACCCGAGACTCTGCTGCTGCTAACGCCACCACCGATGCATTTTGAGGACTCGAAACTTGGGAGGGCGAGGGAGGAAAGGTGGCTTGTTCGCACTCTCCTCAGCATGCAGCTTTTCCAGCTGGACACTGGCCACAGCCAGGAAGCCTCTGCTGCGCCAGGAGCCACGCAGTGCCCACTCGACTCGCGTCCTTTCCCCCCCCTCTCCCACTTCATTTTCCCATCGGCTGCGTCTGAACGGCTGGAGGCGTGCAGGATTTTTCTGAGCTGGTTGTTCCTTTCTTCCACTTTGTGCCTGCCTCCAAGTGCCATGGGAAGGAAGGAATCTGTAAGTTGGCCTTTGGTGGAGGGGCAGGAATCACGGGAGGCGGTTTGGACAGAGCCCGGGACGTGTGGTTTCATTTTCACTGCGGACATAGGTGGTTACCCAGCTGGAGAAGCCCCCCCGAGGTGATTTTCCAGACCAGAGGAAGGTTTTGAAACACAGCCAAGGTAACTCTGTCCTAGGTGGACTAGTTCCAGGCATCTTCAGCTAAAGGGCTTCAAACCCCACCCCGCCACCCTTGGTGTTCCCAAGGCTTTGAGATGTAGCACTTCAGGCCTCCTACGTCCTCCTCTGCTCCTTAAACTGCCTCTGACAAGACTCCCTTTTGCTCCCGTCTACTGACTTCCACTCTGAATGGGGTATCCAAGACCCAACCAGCCCCCTTTGAGCTGGCGAGAGCCCATTTGGGACCAAGCAGCTACGTTTGATCGGCTTGCATGAAAGGTGCGTGGAGTGTCTTTTTAGCTGCTAGGTGAAGGTGCAGGAGATGTGCTTTCTCAGCAGCCTCCAAAGCTGCTCCCATGTCTTGCCAGCTCCACCTTCCGTTTCCTGTTTGGCCAGGCCGGTTGCATTTTGTTGCCCTTACATTCCAGCTAGGGATCCCCGTCTTGGAATTAGCTCAGAGGCCGTGTCAAGTCACCCAGCAGCCTTGAAGTGGTGATTGACAAGACTGAGCTGTTCCAAACCGTTCACCAAAAACACAGAAGTCCCTTTTTGTGGTTAATTGGGATCATCATCAGTGTGCCTGATGGTCTTTTACAAAGGGGCAAGAGCTCTGCCTCCTGTGCCCAAAAGACAGGCGATGGCATCAAACATAAGGAGTAACCCTGCAGCACTATGAGGTATGGTCAGAAAAAGAGGACTGTATGTTAACTGAGCCAACTTGGGTCCTTGCAGCAGCAGTGTGCTTCCTTAACAATGCCACCCAACTGTGGCCATATGAAGGCAGATCATTAAATGAATGGGAATGCTTAAATGTCCATTTCCCCCCTAAGCATTTGCTCTTTCCATCAGCTCCCTCAGTTTAAAGGACGATCTTCATGAAAGCAGGAAGGTTAAGGTGGGAGAGGGGCCAGGTCTTGGTGGGTTTCTAGGTTGTTTTTTGCTTTGTACAAATGTAACATTGTCGACTTACTCTGTAATTTAGAACCAACTTTTTTCAGCTCTTTGCTACTAAAATAAATAAACGGGAGCATTGCGGATGGATCCACTGTTAGATTTTTGTCAAAAGCAGCAGAGGGGGCTGCATTTCAATTTGCAAGTATCCAAATACAGCAAAATGAGTTGTGTAACTTTTTGGCGCCAAGATAATTCATTTGCAGAAGTGTTTTAAGATTGAGAAGTTTTGGGGGGTGGGGGGGTTGAGCAGCTGCTGGGCCTTAAAATACGTTAGCAGCATGCAATAGAAAGCAATGCCTTTTCTCTCGTATCTATTTTGGTTTGGTTTTTTTTAAAAAAAAAACTAAGTTGCCCACAAAAATTGTATGCAAGGTATACCACTTGCTTTTTTTTGCATTAAAGTGAGCTACACAAAGAGAACTGTTTGCTCAATAGATCATGCCAACTTCTTTAAAGTGCTTAGTTGGGGGTCTTCATGTGAATGGTGTTCTGTTGCAGTGCAAGTGAGTTTTGTGGGGTGAGGGTAGTGTGTTCTTCACAGGTGGGGTAGAAGCAGCTCCCCTCAACCACTTTGTTTTGCAGACAGCCTGTGTTCGCTGCAAACGACAATGATTTGGAAAAAAACACACACAAAACAAGCTTCTATGCCCAGTAGTCATCTTGATTTTGGGGTAGATTACCTTTCCCTGCTACTCCGCAAAACACACAGGAGGCATTAAGTTAGTTCTGTTTAATGTGTCTGTCTCTGTACACATTATAAAACACAATCTGGTACAAAAGCAGCTGTCGCTGTACAGTCCAAAGGGCACAGCAGAGCTAAGGCCACCTGAGGCATGGTGTGGACACGGACAACGACCCAAGAGGAAGCAGCGGGCGCAAGGGTGCCGGGAGGGTGTGTGCTTTGAGGCCCTGAACGGGCCTCCACTGGCCAGCGTTGCAAAGTAGTCTCTTGCCCCTGCCAAACTTGGGGCAGTGGGACAAACAGAATACAGCAGGTTAATCCCCCCCCCAGCTCCCTTGAGTAGCATACAGTGCACAGGGCTCCTACGACAGGAGATGCTAAAGTAAAAACAGCGTGAACTAGACAGTCAATTAATGGTATTACCGTTTCAAAAGCGTTGCTTGTTCCAGCAGCTCTTCCTCCATTTCTCTGTCTCTCTGCTACCTCTGTTCCTTCCCTTGCTCATTTGCTTTCTTTCCTCCCAGAGCTGCAGCCCAGCGCACCCCAAAATAAAAGTGGCACACTCTGCTGTGGATTTAGGGGAGCGCGAACAGCCTTGGGGGGTGCCGCAACTATTACACAGAATGGAAGGCGAAGGAGTTCTGAATTTTGGTGCTGCAAAGGGCACCACTGAAATTTGAGGTCTGCCACTGGCCCCAAAGCTGCAGCCACTGCTGCTCTGGCAAACCGTTCATCTACAGTGGTGCCCCGCAAGACGAACGCCTCGCAAGACGGAAAACCCGCTAGACGAAAGGGTTTTCCGTTTTGGAGGCGCTTCGCAAAACAAATTCCCCATGGGCTAGCTTCGCAAGACGAAAATGTCTTGCGAGTTCCTGCGGGTTTTCCCCCTTCCCCCCCTTTTTCTAAGCAGCTAAGCCGCTTATCAGCTGATCCGCTAAGCTGATAAGCCGCTAAAAGCCGCTAAACCGCTATCCGCTAAACTGTCAATGGGCTTGCTTCGCAAGACGAAAAAACCGCTATACAAAGAGACTCACGGAACAGATTAATTTCGTCTTGCGAGGCACCACTGTATCTCCCTCTTGGGAGTTGTGTATAAAGCAGGGATATTCTGGCAGGATGGGACATGAGAGAGGGGCGGAGACGCCCACCTCAGTGTTGGGCGCAGAAGCCGGGCCCCTGCCTGCCTGCCCCCCACTTTCTCTGCACAGTACAAAGCTAGCTCTAGCCGTTGCAGAACAGCTGCCTGCAGCCCCTTCACTGGTCCAATCCAGGCTGATGCAGAGGGAGGGGACGTGAGCAGGTGGTGCAGAGGCCCACTCTCCTCAAGCTTGCATGCCGGAATAAATAACTATGTACAGCACATCAATAAATATGGCAGGTAGCGCAGTATGCCTACCCCTTTCCCCTAGCAGGCCGGAGGAGGAGGAGGCGGCTGCCACGAGGACTGTGGCATCGGTAGGACAGCTATCCCAGGGCTACTGCAGCTGGAGAGACCTCATAGGCTCTCGGTGCGCTGGCTCTTTCCCTCTAGGAAAAAAGCTTCCCAAAAATCCTACCCACCCACCTCTACCTGCCCAGGGGTAGGAGTCCCACCACAGCAGCCAGCCCAGTTTTTTCTCCTTCAAAGTGTGGGACAGAAGCAGTGCCTGCCAGAGGAGGGAGAAAGGATGGAGCTCAGAAAGGAGGAGGGTGGTGTGTGTGTGTGGAGCAACAGCCCTGAAGCAGCTGTCCCTCGCCATCGCTGCGCCTCAGGAGGCCACACACAAACACATCCCACCCAGCAGGAGCTCTCACGGGCATGTGCAAAGAGCTCCTGCAGCGACAGAACTTCGAGGGAGGCATTGGGCACTGCAGCCAGAGCAAAAGGCTTATTGGGGATGCAGCCCCGTCCTCACACACCCCTCTCCCTTTTATAGATTGCAAGTGGGAGGCTGGGCTTTGACGTTGGGTCTTTCCCTCAGCCCACAATCTCTCAGCGCTTGCTGACACCCAACCACAGCAGGGTATTCTACCTCCACAGTCCTCCGGTGCTGAGTTCTTCTTAGCTTATTGTGAGCACGGAGAAAACCCCTGTTCAACCCCTGCAGATCTCAGCCCCCTTCTCTTCCACCACCGTCAAATTGCAGACCGGGGAAAGAAAAAGGAACTGCTGGAAGGTGGGGAGAGTCAGCAGCAGCTCTCTCTGCTCCCCAAGAGACTGCCCTGATCCCTGCCCCTCCTAGTTAGAAAATCAGAAGGTTGAGGGGGTCATTTCTGGCCTGTCCCCAAGATCCTGCTTCAGTCTCGCTTCTCCAGCACTGACGGGACGTAGACCAGGCTGAGTTCGCTGCCAAAGTTACAGACGATGGCCGCGTTTTCCAGGACCAGGATCTGCCGAGCGGGCTGCGATTCATTGCTCTTGCCCAGGTAGACTGTCTGCAGGAGGTCTCCGTAGCCGATGTCCCAGAAAGAAACGCAGCCCTGGCCTCCGGTCACCAGCAGGTTGTCAGAGATCACTCCCAGGCTGGCCCCGCATCCCATATCCTGTGCAGAGAGCAAACGGAAAGAGGGTGAGAAGGGGAGGTGGAGAAGAACGGAGCCTGTCATGAGATACGTGGGGCTAATCTTTGCCATGTGTGTCCACAGCACCAGAGGCACGGATTACAGGCAACTTCTGGCATCAGAACGTGTGTCCCAGCAACCCTCAAGGTGCAATTAGTACAGTGGTACCTCGGGTTACATACGCTTCAGGTTACATACGCTTCAGGTTACACACTCCGCTAACCCAGAAATACTACCTCGGGTTAAGAACTTTGCTTCAGGATGAGAATAGAAATCGTGCCCCAGCAGCACGGCACCACCATTAGCTAAAGTGGTACCTCAGGTTAAGAACAGCTTCAGGTTAAGAATGGACCTCCAGAACAAATTAAGTTCTTAACCCGAGGTAGCACTGTAAGAGCTTCCTGGATCAGGCCAATGGCCCACCTAGTCCATCATCCTGTTCTCAAAGTGGCCAACCAGCTGACTCTGTGAAATCAGCAAGCAGGACCCAAGCATAAGGGCATTTCTCCCCTCTGTAGTTTCCAGCAACTAGCATTCAGAAGCATTGCTGTCTCCAGCTGTGGAAGCAGAGCAAGGTCATCGTGGCTAGGAGCCAATGACAGCCCTCTCTTCCTTCCCTAGGCATGACTATGGCACGTGGCTCTCTTCCAACACCAGGAGCCAGACCTAAAAAAAAACTAGAAGAAAAATCAAAGGAGAAATAAAGTAATAACACTACAGCTATTTTTTTTCAACTTAGATACATTCCGAAACAGAAAACCATCAAGACTTTAAAATGGCAATCAAAATGTGTTCGTTCTAAATTGTAAAAAGGTAAAGGACCCCTGACAGTTAAGTACAGTCGTGGACGACTCTGGGGTTGTGGCGCTCATCTCGCTTTACTGGCCGAGGGAGCTGACGTTTGTCGGCAGAAGTTTTTTTCGGGTCGTGTGGCCAGCATGACTAAGCCGCTTCTGAGCATGACTAAGCCGCTTCTGAGGAAACCAGAGCAGCGCACAGAAACGCTGTTTACCTAACCACCGGAGCTGTACCTATTTACCTACTTGCACTAGTGTGCTTTTGAACTGCTAGGCTGGCAGGAGCAGGGACCGAACAACGGGAGCTCACCCTCTTGCGGGGATTCAAACCGCCGACCTTCTGATCGGCAAGCCCAAGAGGCTCAGTGGTTTAGACCACAGCGCCACCCGTGTTCTAAATTGTAACGCTCACTAATTTGACTTTCTGTCACATCCATGACATACTTGGGCATGCCTGAAGATTAAAAGACCGCTTTAAAAAGGTCCAAATCAGGCTTTCTCGAAGCTACCAGCATGAGTTTGACCAAACTGCGGGAGACAGTGGAAGACAGGAGTGCCTGGCGCGCTCTGGTCCATGGGGTTACGAAGAGTCGGACACGACTAAACAACAACAAACCAGGCTTCCTCAATTTCGGCCCTCCAGATGTTTCGGGACTACAACTCCCATGATCCCTAGCTAGCAGAACCAGTGGCTGGGATGCTGGGAATTGTATTCTCAAAACATCTGGAGGGCCGAGGTTGAGGAAGCCTGGTCTAAACTAATCCTAAGGAGACCTGGGTATGTCTAGTGTAGAGTCTACAACTGCAGGACTGATCCTGAAAGAAGAACCCTAGCAGCCACTGTGAATAATCTGGCAAAGGGGAACCTGCAAGCAGGTCTCAGTGGCAAAGTTCAGTGAACAGGCACAAATATAAAGGGAGGGAAAACAACTCTCCTTCCGTTAACCTGGATCTATTGCGACTACATTTTTCAGACTTTAAAGAACAGAAAAATGTCAAACAATGAACAACACTAAATACACAAAGCACCGCGGCAGGAGGCAGCTTTATCACCAATGACGTGGGTAAACCAAAAGGTCTTTGCCTGGGGCCTAAAGCATTCCACTGAAAAGGCCACTCTCTGCACCCCACTCAGGTGGAGCACCCACAGAAGGGCCCCTGATGAAGACCAGCAGGGTCTGGGATGCTTCATGCAGGGAGAGGTGGTCCTTGAGATATTGTGGTCGTGAGCCACATGGGGCTTTTAAAGGTCAAAACCAGCATTTGGATCTGAACCCATGAACTACTCCACAGCCAGTTTAGTCAGGCCGGAACTGGTGTAATATGCTCAGACCTTCTGGTCTCAGTTCTGGCTGCTGAATCCTGCCGTAGCTGAAAGTTTCGGAACTGTCTTCAAAAGGCAGCCCCACGTATTGCAGCCTAGACAACTGGAGCTAAGTTATCCCTGCCTACACAGGGTTGCAGTTGAGCCATCAGCTGAAACTGATGGAAGAACTTTGTGCAGCTGTGTTTCGAGCGACAGAAGCAGACCCAGAAGTGCCCCATGCTGCACACCTCATGCTATGGGGGAAGCCAGTCTAGGGACCCAACCACGAGCGGTGCCTTGTCTCAGCTTCAATATCTTACGGTCCATAAACAGCAACACCCTAGAGGTCCCGGACCCTAAGGAAGTTAGATTAGCCTCAACCAGAGCCAGGGCCTTCTCAACACTGGCTCCGGCCTGGTAGAACGCTCTGTCTCATGAGACCAGGGCCCTGCAGGATCTGATTTCTTTCCGCAGGGCCTGTAAGAGTTGTTCCACCTCGCCTTTGGCTTGGAGTCAATTTGATTCCCTCCCCCTTTCTTGTTTCCTTTCTCCTCCTGTGACGAGGCTGCATTTTAATGTTTTAATGTTGTATTTTAACCTGGTTTTTAAGTTGTATTTCAATCAACTTGTTTTTATTACTGGTTGTTAGCCACCCTGAGCCCAGTCTTGGCTGGGGAGGGCAGGGTATAAATAAAATTTATTATTATTATTGGCTCTCATCCAGCCTATTATAGAACAAACACCACCACAGAGCTGTAGAGAAACAGAGAAGAACGGAGAACAGCGCTGTGCGCCACCAGCGCACTGATTACTCAACACACTCCAAATCTCTGGGTGACCTGGGCCATACAAAGTCTTTAAAAGGCCCTGTGCCTTAAATCTAGGTCAGAAACAAATTGGCAACAGGCGAAACCCCCATCACAGAGCCATTAAAACTCCCCCTCGACTCCTGGAAGCTTCTGCGCCATCTTCAAAGGCAGCCCCACATTCAGCGCATCACTACAGAGTGGCTGGGAGGTTGCCAGGACAACAGGAGTGCTACTGGATCTCGCTGCCTCATCCAAGCAGCGCAGCCTAATTGCCAGCACTGTTCTTCCCGGCAGCCCGCAGAGAGATTTTAAAAAAGCCTTGTCTGTTCTTCAGGAAGAAGGGACATTCGATAAAATCAGAATGAGAATTTCTTCTTTATAAATCTTTTTCTTTTCTTTTTTGGAATTAGTGTAATACTAATGAAATATTAAAATGTGCTGGAAAGGAATTAATTGGCTCTAGCAAAAAGGCTTGAAGGAGTTAAGTTTAAATACGGTTTAAATTTTGAAATTTTAATGTTTTGAAGGTATGGTAAGGTTTTAGAAATTAATGGTAAACTGAATTGTAAAATTTTCAAAGGTCAATGATGTTTAAATGAAATGAAGTGGTTTTAGTAATAAGGTAAAATAAGAACTTGTAAGAATGGTCTGATATTAGATGAAAATCTGAAGTTATTATATATGAGGATAAATAGTTAAGGGTAAATTAAGAGGATATGAATTTGCTGAACCAACCTTTAAATGGAATACAAAAAGGGAGGTGTGAGGAAGTCAGGAAAATAAGTAAATGAATGGTAAGAAATTGAAAAGAGAGATTTTTATTTTTGCTTTTTCTTTTCTTTTTTTGTTTTAAACTTTTGGCTTTTGTATTTTTCTTGTGTTTATTTTGGTTGCCGTTCTGTGGCTACTTTTTTGTTAAAATCTAATAAAATATCATTAAAAAAAAAAAAATTAAAACAAGCCTCGTCTGAGGAAGGGTCCCCCAGCCACACACCTGCTGGATGGAATAGTGCTTGATCCCGGAGCTTCGGTCCCAGATGCTGATGACGTCGTCCAGACCGCTGCTGATGACGCAGCAGGTAGTGCAAGTCAGGGAGGTGACATCCCCGCGGTGGGCAAACATGTGGCTCACCCTGCTGCCCGTCAGCACATCCCAGAGGCAGATGGCCCCATCCTGGCCCCCGCTGGCTAGCACCATCGTCTGAAAGGCAAGAAGGGCCAAGTCACTAGGGTCCCCCAGGTCCTTCTTCCTCAGGCCTCCACCCAAAGGTGAGAGTCAGGCTGGAGAACTAACGCTGAAAGCTTCTAACAGGTTAGCGGGATGAAGATGAGCAAAGGGAGATGGGGCCCATGCAGTGCAGAAGGAAGCCCTGCCTCGCAGAAGATGGGCAGAGGCGCACCCTTAAAGGCGTTTGCCCTCACAAGTAAGCTAAAGGGATCCCTGAACATTAGGTCCAGCCGTGGCCGACTCTGGGGTTGCGGAGCTCATCTCGCTTTATTGGCCGAGGGAGCCGGCGTACAGCTTCCAGGTCATGTGGCCAGCAGGACTAAGCCGCTTCTAGCAAACCAGAGCAGCGTACGGAAACGCCGTTTACCTTCCCGCCGGAGCGGTACCTATTTATCTACTTGGACTTTGACGTGCTTTTGAACTGCTAGGTTGGCAGGAACTGGGACTGAACAACAGAAGAAGAAGAGGAGGAGTTTGGATTTGATATCCCGCCTTTCACTCCCTTTAAGGAGTCTCAAAGCGGCTAACATTCTCCTTTCCCTTCCTCCCCCACAACAAACCCTCTGTGAGGTGAGTGGGGCTGAGAGACTTCAAAGAAGTGTGACTGGCCCAAAGTGACCCAGCAGCTGCAGGTGGAGGAGTGGAGACGCGAACCTGGTTCCCCAGATTATGAGACTACCACTCTTAACCACTACAGCACAGGAGCTCCCCTGTCGCGGAGATTAAAACTGCCGCCCTTCTGATCGGCAAGTCCTAGGCTCTGTGGTTTAACCCACAGCGCCACCCAACCCCCCCACCAAAGCTCCCCTCTCCGTTCCAAGCATGAGCAGGAATGGCCTGAACAAATGGGGAATGCAAGGTTAGGATTCTTGCTCCGTGTTTGGAGTCATGAGACTGTTGTCTACAACATGATAGTGTATGTTTTCATTTCACAGTGTGGGAAGTGATGGAGACAGGTTTATGCTACTGTGTTACTGAAGTGGGACTATTGTCCTTTGTTTCTTTCTCTTTGCTGTCTGATGAGAAAGAGGAAGGAGCTAAGTCAGAATGCTCAGAGTGTATTATATGTAAATAAAGTGGATTAGCCAAAATGCTGTGCTACTGAGTTCTGTTACGCAAACTGCAAATACTCTGCAGGATCTTAAGTGTGCTGGTGCTTTTTGGTATCAGTCACTGTGATGTTCAGGCTGGAGAAAGCTTTTGAAGCTCCTGAACGATTGACCAGGAGGAAGAGAAAATGCCAGTCGGGCATGTGTCTCTACCAGGGTCCTACACGAGAGTAGGACGATTCTAACATGCAATGACACTGTGGTGCCGGGTCTTACAGGTGGGGCAATCCAAACAGGAGATTGAAATATTTTACATCTTAGGGTGACATCATGGCCATCGGTACTGTGGCCTTAATTGCTAAGAGGCACCTCCATTTAAGTGTGTTCAACTGGAATCCAGAAGTCATTTTGGCTCTGGTACCATATGGAAAAATCATACTCCAGATGTCCAAACCGATGAACAGGAGAGAGAGTGACTGTTCCTTGTGTGGTTTAAATCCCAAATTGTGCCCTTCCTTCTTTAACCTCAAAAAGGCACCTGTATTGATGCTGAGCAAATATGAGGATGTGTTTATAATTAAAATTTTATAGGAAAATAAAGATTGAGTGATCCTGCAAGGCCCAATTCAGAGGTTTATCAGGGGAGGCTGTCAAAACTGCATGGCTATTCTCATTCTATAGAGACTGAAAAGGTGTACTGGGCACTTGCAACCTCAGTGTTCTTCACTGTCCACCTTCAAAAAAATCCTAGTCCTCATCATTTTGAAGGAAACACTGAAAGCATTACATATCTTTAAGTGCCAGGCAAAAACATTCCTCTTCTTCCAGGCCTTTGGTTAAGTAAACAATCTATTGCCTTTTAAACTGGGAGGGGATTGTCTTTGTTTGTTAACATGCTATGCATTTTTGTGTTTTTATATCGTAAACTGCTCAGTGGCCCTCGGATGAAGGCTGGTTTAGAAATTTGATAAATAATGATAAATAAAAGAGGTGGGCTGGTTGGCCTTGTTTTGCCTGGTCCCCCTGCCTTTCTCCACCTGTGCCCTCCTCCTCGCTCTTCTTTTGCAGCTGAAACTGTGTCCTGGGCCCTGTGAGTTCCCTCCTACCTGGTCAACGTAGACGGCTGTGATGGCTCCTGAGTGGCCCTGCAGCGTGAAGAGGCAGCAGGAATCTTCCAGGCGGTACACCTGAATGGGGAAGAAGTAGTGTCACCAACAGTGGAAGAGGAGCCTGTGCAGGAGAAGCGCCTCTCTGTCTGTCTGTCTGTCTGTCTGTCTGTCTGTCTGTCTGTCTCTTTCTCTCTCTCTCTCTCACACACACACTTTACTCTCCCCACTGCAAGTGGACAACCCCTGGCCTGTGCAGACAGAGACCTGTAAGGGGAGCTCAAGCGGCAGAAGAAACACGCAGGGGCTGACAGACCACATGACTGCCCTTCCTTTGGCCAAGCCTGGCAGGAACAGCCACAGAAGCTGCCGGACGTTGTGGTCTCAAGCACTGCTGGTCTTGGGCCAGACAAGACTGGTACATCTTTTCCCTCCTTGCTTGCTCCCGGGCACGTCCAGCTGCTGCCTTTTGCAGGGCTGGAGGAAAGAAACATGTACCACCTGCCACCTCTCAAACGCAGTCAGGCAAGCAACCGAATAATAATAATAATAATAATAATAATAATAATAATAATAATAATTATTATTATTATTATTATTATTATTATTTGTAGCTCGCCCATCTGACTGGGTCTCCCCAGCCACTCTGGGCAGCTTCCAACAAAGATTAAAAATACATTAAAATGTCACACATTAAAAGCTTCCCTAAACAGGGCGGCCTTCAGATGTCTTCTAAATGTCAGGTAGTTGTTTATCTCTTTGACATCTGGTGGGAGGGCATTCCACAGGGCGGGCGCCACCACTGAGAAGGCCCTCTGCCTGGTTCCCCGTAGCTTTGCTTCTCGCAATGAGGGAACCGCCAGAAGGCCCTTGGCGCTGGACCTCAGCGTCTGGGCAGAACGATGGGGGTGGAGATGCTCCTTCAGGTCTACTGGGCCGAGGCCGTTTAGGGCTTTAAAGGTCAACACCAACACTTTGAATTGTGCTCGGAAACGGGGTGTGTGTGTGTGTGTGTGTGTGTGTGTGTGTGTGGCCAGAATGGAGAAAAGGGCACAGGAACCTAGGAAGACCCTGCTGGATCAGGGCAATGTTCCATCTGGCCCAGCATCCTCTTCTCACAGTGACAAACGAGATGACCTAATCCTGAAAGCAGGTATCGAGCGTTAAGAGCCCTCTCCCCTCCTGCAGTTTCTAGCAAATAGTCCTTGGAAGCATTTCTGCCTCCAGTTGCTGAAGGCACAGCACATCAAGTACCGTCTTTTTTCCTTTGTAAGATGCACTTTTCCCCTCCTAAAAAGGGGAAATGTGTGTGCGTCTTATGGAGCGAATGCAGGCTGCACAGCTATCCCAGAAGCCAGAACAGCCAGAGGGATTGCTGCGCAGTGCTCCCTCTCGCTGTTCTAGCTTTTGGCTTAGCCCCTCAGTCCCTTCCCCCACCTACCAGAAAAGCCCCCAAGAGCCACGCTCCCTTTAAAGAGCCGTGTGGAGCGTGTGTGCGGCTCTTGGGGGCTTTTCCCCGAGGAGGGAGAAGGGCAGCCCAACAGTGATGGGCTGCCCTTCTTCCCTGGGGAAAAGCCTGCAAGCGCCGCACACACGCTCCATGTGGCTCGTGAAAGGGAGCGCTGAGCAGATCCTGGGATGCATACAGGCTCTGCTCAGCGATCCCTTTAAATAATTTTTTCCCCTTGCAGTCCCCCTCTAAAAACTAGGTGCGTCTTACGGTCAGGTGCGTCTTATGGAGCGAAAAATACGGTGGCTTATTCTCCTCCAGTCTGGCCTCAGAAGCTTCCTCCGGAAAGTGGGAGAGCGCTCACAAAACAACACGGGCGAGCTCCATCTTGGCCAGCCTCATTGGCCCTACCTAAAGGCACCTCCTCTTGAGCCACACACCTCAGCCGGCCCCTTAAAGGCTCCATCTCGGGCTGGCACCACCAATAAGTCATGGAACGGCAGCCAGGCCACGGGCAAGGCATGGGCAACGTGAAAGAGAAGCCGGAACGAAGAAGTTCTGCAGCCAACGCCACCCCGCAGCACATTTGCCAGCCCCCAGTTACTCACCCTTAGCGTATGATCCTGGCTCCCTGTGACCAGGCGCCCTGCTGCAGCCTTCAGGGCTGTAATGGGCTTCTGGTGAGCGCAAGTCACCGTGTGGGTCAGCTGACACGTGATGACATCGTTGCTGCTGTACATGGGAGAGGATGGGAGGCTGCTCCTGCTGGGTGTTCCTGGGGGAAAGATGGTTCGGTCAGGCCTCTTCCTCCTCAGGGGACAGGGGAAAGAAAGCCCTTCCTCACGCGGCACACAGATAAGCTATGGAAATCGCTCTCAAAGGAAGCAGGGATGGCTGCCAACCCAGACGGCTTCAAAATTCATGGAAGAGGAGAAGGCTATCAAGGATGGCTCTGCTGTGTCTCCACAGGAGGATGCAGCAATGCTTTTGGAGGGGTGCCCAGATCCTGCTTGCAGGTTTCCCACAGGCACCTGGTGGCCACTGTGAGAAGGGGATGCTGGGCTAGATGGGCCACTGTCCAGGGCTGCTGTTTATTAGCTCCATCTGGTATGCAGGATGAGACCCTACCTGTCTGCAAACTGTCTCACCAGAGTGGTGCATGCTCTGGTTATCTGCCGCTTGGACTACTGCAATGCACTCTAGGCTCTCACTTGTGGGGTGCCTCAGGGCTCTGTCCTCTCCCCCAAGCTTTTTAACATCTTCATGAAGCTGCTGGGAGAGATCATCAGGGGCTTTAGGCTGGGTGCCCGCCAATATGCACATGATACCCAGCTCTACCTCTCCTTCAAATCAGAACCAGTGAGGGCAGTGAAGGTCCTGTGTGAGTGCCTGGATACAGTTGGCGGATGGGTTGAGGTTTAATCCTGACAAAGACAGAAGTACTGTTCTTGGGGGACAGTGGGCAGGTGGATGTGTGGGACTCCCTGGTCCTGAACGGGGTAACCGTGCCCCTGAAAAACCAGGTGCGCAGCCTGGGAGTCATTTTGGACTCAACAGCTGTCCATGGAGGCACAGGTCAATTCTGTGCCCAGAGCAAGAAAGTACACACTGAATTGAAGAAGATATTAAAGTACACGTTCATAAAGAAACCAGAAATCTTTCTTCTAGGGATATTAGGACAAGAGATAAAAAAGGAAGATCGCAGATTGGTATACTATGCGGTTACGGCAGCAAGGGTAGTATTAGCCCAGAAGTGGAAACTACGGGAAACCCCAACGGTGGAGGAGTGGAGATCTAAGCTGTCAGATTACGCAGAGTTGGATAGATTAACAGGAAAAGTTAGATACATAAGAGACCAAGTGTTCACCAAAGATTGGGAAAAGTATGTAGATTATCTGGAATGTATTAGTGAAGGGCAAATAACACTAAAGGGATTTAGAGACGCACTGTGAAAGACTAAGAGTTATTGTGCAAAGCAAACAGGAATTAGGAATCGGTATAATGACAATATAAGTAATGAAACGTGTAATTTTATTTATTGCTTCGAATGATTTACGGACAGGCTGAAGGAAGCCCCGTAAGAGACAACTATGTTATGGATGATATGGAAATGATAATTGCTGTTCATTATTTTTAATTTTTCTTTTCTGTGCATTTTCTTTGTATTTGTGTGTCACCTTGTGTTCTTTTTGGAAATAACTAATAAAAAAGAATGAGGGGAAAAAAAATTCTGTGCCCAGAGCAGCTGTTTACCTGCTGCATCTGGTATGCAGGCTGAGACCCTACCTGCCCACAGATTGTCTCTCCAGAGTGGTGCATGCTCTGGTTATTTGCCGCTTGGACTACTGCAATGCACTCTTCGTGGAGCTACCTTTGAAGGTGACCCGGAAACTACAACTAATCCAGAATGCGGCAGCTAGACTGGTGACTGGGGGCGGCCGCCGAGACCACATAACACCGGTCTTGAAAGACCTACATTGGCTCCCAGTACGTTTCCAAGCACAATTCAAAGTGTTGGTGCTGACCTTTAAAGCCCTAAACAGCCTCGGTCCAGTATATCTGAAGGAGCGTCTCCACCCCCATCGTTCTGCCTGGACACTGAGGCCCAGCACTGAGGGCCTTCTGGTAGTTCCCTCGCTGCAAGACGCCAAGTTACAGGGAAGCAGGCAGAGGGCCTTCTTGGTGGTGGCCCCTGCCCTGTGGAATGCCCTCCCATCAGATGTCAAAGAGAACAGCAACTACCAGACTTTTAAAAGACTTCTGAAGGGAGCCCTGTTTAGGGAAGCTTTTAATGTTTAACAGATTACTATATTTTAATATTTTGTTGAAAGCTGCTCAGAGTGGCTGGGAAAACCCAGCCAGATGGGTGGGATATAAATTATTATTATTATTATTATTATTATTATTATTATTATTATTATTATTATCCTCCAGCAGGTTCTTCTTACGTACCCAAGGAAACTTGAGGGAAAACTATCTATATTTTTGATAGTTTTCCACTTCTATTGCCAAGATCCAGGTTCTCCAGAAATCTGAAGATGGAGGTTGTGTATAAGAAGAAAAACAAATTCTAACTCTGGGCGTGGAAATGGAAGTCAAATAAAGGTTACAGTCATCAAGCGCATGAAAGCTGTAGGTGCAGGAGGCTAGCCAGGACCTGCCGCTGTGGAAGGAATTATCTGCCAGCTTTTCCACTATTGGATCCTGGGCAGCTCCAGAGGAAGGCAGAGCAGAGAGCAGCCTGAACCTGGAGGGGCAGGGACCAAAGCAGACCAAGAAACTTCTGCTTCCACCTGGGGGATGTGGGGAGCGCAACACTCACCTCTGAGCTGGGAGTGATCCAAAGAGGTGTGCGTCCTCAAGGAGTAGAAATCCAGGGAGCCGTTCAGCCTAGCAGCTACAATCCTATCCAAGGGGTACAGAAGGGAAAAGAAGCATGAGCACTCCCTCTTCACACAGGCCCAGCCAACATTTGTCCCTGTGGCCTGAGGCAGGGGGGAAGAAGAAGAAGAAGAAGAAGAAGAAGAAGAAGAAGAAGAAGAGGAGGAGGAGGAGGAGTTTGGATTTGATATCCCGCTTTATCACTTCCCTAAGAAGTCTCGAATCCCCGCAACAGGGTGAGTTCCCGTTGCTCGGTCCCTGCTCCTGCCAATTTAGCAGTTTGAAAGCACATCAAAGTGCAAGTAGATAAATAGGTACCACTCCAGCAGGAAGTGAAACGGCGTTTCCGTGCGCTGCTCTGGTTCGCCAGAAGCGGCTTAGTCATGCTGACCACATGACCTGGAAGCTGTATCCTAACCTTGCATTCCCCATTTGTTCAGGCCATTCCTGCTCATGCTTGGAACGGAGAGGGGAGCTTTGGTGGGGGGGTTGGGTGGCGCTGTGGGTTAAACCACAGAGCCTAAGACTTGCCGATCAGAAGGGCGGCAGTTTTAATCTCCGCGACAGGGGAGCTCCTGTGGTGTAGTGGTTAAGAGCGGTAGTCTCATAATCTGGGGAACCAGGTTCGCGTCTCCACTCCTCCACTTGCAGCTGCTGGGTGACCTTCGGCCAGTCACACTTCTCTGAAGTCTCTCAGCCCCACTCACCTCACAGAGTGTTTGTTGTGGGGGAGGAAGGGAAAGGAGAATGTTAGCCGCTTTGAGACTCCTTAAAGGGAGTGAAAGGCGGGATATCAAATCCAAACTCCTCCTCTTCTTCTTCTGTTGTTCAGTCCCAGTTCCTGCCAACCTAGCAGTTCGAAAGCACGTCAAAGTCCAAGTAGATAAATAGGTACCACTGTGGCGGGAAGGTAAACGGCGTTTCCGTGCGCTGCTCTGGTTCGCCAGAAGCGGCTTAGTCATGCTGACCACATGACCTGGAAGCTGTACGCCGGCTCCCTCGGCCAATAAAGCGAGATAAGTGATGCAACCCCAGAGTGAGTCACGACTGGACCTAATGGTCAGGGGTCCCTTTACCTTTACCTAAGGAGTCTCAAAGCAGCTAACAATCTCCTTTCCCTTCCTCCCCCACAACAAACACTCTGTGAGGTGAGTGAGGCTGAGAGACTTCAGAGAAGTGTGACTGGCCCAAGGTCACCCAGCAGCTGCATGTGGAGGAGCAGGGAAGTCAACCCGGTTCACCAGATTAGGAGACTACCACTCTTAACCACTACACCACACTGGCTCTCTCTTGCCCCTGTGGGCCTTGTGCAGAGGTTATTGGGAGAGGGGAGCGCATAAGGAAATGAGTGCACAGCTCTGGGACTGAGGAGCTGCCCTGGAAGTCACACAAGGAAGGCAATCAAAACTGCATGGACTGGCTGGCAAAGGGTGGGGAGAGGGGAGAGTCTACACAGGAAACCCAAGGGTCATCAGGTGCCTTGTGGAAGGCCAAGGGAGGCCTGGAGACTCTGACCGCAAGGAGGAGCTCCTCCTGGGTTAAGGCAGGCCGGAAGCCTCACCCTCCTGGGATCTGAGCAATATTCCTGCAGTCAGGAGAGGCGAGAAGTTGCAATCACTTGGGAAAGGCAGGCATGGTGGAGCAGCAGGGGGTCAAGGCAGACTCCTAAATATAGCTGGTCCATCAGCCGAACAGAACTAACCATCAGCTACGGTGAGATGCTCTGGGGATGGAGTCGGGCTGCTTACCTGCTGTTCAGGAAGACAAGGGCAGTGATGCCTGACTGGCCATCTTCGTTACTGCAATGCAGAGTGCCCTCGATGGCATCCCACACCTGCAACACAAGAGGCCAGGAGAGAGAGATGTTTTGGGATACAACTCCCACCAGTCCAGACAGCAAGCAAATAAAGAAATTGGAGGGGGGGGCGGGAGAAACTTGGTTATCTTTCAGTTGCTTCTCATCCCCCGCCCACATCAGAGTCTGGAGACAGCATGCAGGCTGGGTGCGGATAGGTGCTCTTGGGAGAATCTCTTGGCATATACAATGGATGCTTGGGTTGTGAATGTGATCCGTGCGGGATGCACGTTCGCAACCTGCAGCATTCGCACCCCGCGTCCGCGCAGGTTGCGGTTTGGCGCTTCTGCGCATGCACAAAGTGCAATTTAGTGCTTCTGCGCATGCACAACCACCAAAACCCGGAAGTAACCCGTTCCGGTACTTGCAGCTTTCAGTGGTCCGCCACCCAAAAAAACGCAACCTGAAGTAACCCAAGTATGACTGTATTAGTCTTTCTGAAGCCAGAAGGCATTCTGCAGAACTAGGGGTATTTGGGGATGTAAGGAAAACAGAGTGACAATTCCATGCCAGGTGAGGATGGGTGTTACATGAGTTGGCCTCTGGCTCATTGGCTTCCCATTTCCCCGTGCCCTTGCTCAAGACAGATTGGGCCGTGGCACCTTCTGAGACAGAGGTGGGAACCGGATCTGGTTGGCAGGCCAGATCTACAACTGCCCCCTTCCTGCCGTGGACCCCAGGGACATCCACTGCTCAATCACCTGATGCCAAGGGATTGCAGCCGCTGCTTGAAAGCAGTGTTCGAAATTAGGCGCATTTTGTACCTGACTATTGGCCACTTGTGACCAAGAGAAGATGCCTTTAAGTTCTCTAATTCTTAACCGAAATAAATAAAGACTTTAGAGCTGGCTTGCCCCAAAACAGCAACTACGCATTCCATTTTGGCGACTGTAACCTTGGTTTAAGGAACCATTTGGCGCCTAGCTTATATAGCTGAGTTTCCAACACTGCTAGATAGCATGGGAGCCATAAGAAACGGAGAGCCTTTAGACTGCGCTCTCAGTTCCTTCTTCGGTGGGCTTTAAGGTACAAATTCTAAAAGCACTGAACTACCCTTGCAACTGGAAAGGAAGGTCCTGGAGTGCACTTAGGTTACAGTTCTGATTTTTTTCCATTTGACTCTGTGGGTTTACAATCCCACAGCCAACAGTAGGTGGCGGAGAGGTGGGAGGGCCAAGTAAGGATCCCTGGTGGGCCTGATCGGGCCCAGGGGCCTAAGGCTCCCGAGCAGTGCTAAACTGTCATGGACGTGGTGTGTGTGTGCACATGGCTTTTTGTGCAACAGCCTCAGGGCAGACAGCTGATGCCTCCCTTGATGTCCTTTGCGATCAAAACCTAAAGGAGTTCTTCCTTTCTGGCCTCGGGGGGGGGGGGGGGGACGCTGCAGCCGAACAAGCACAGCTATGGAAGGCTCTGCTCCCCCCCCCCCAGGCCCCAAAAGCCCAAGGCCAACAAGACCCAGCCTCCTTCCTTACCTCCAGCCTCCCGTTGCTCCGGCCGGCCACAATGAGGTTCCCTTGCAGCTCCAGGCTCCAGATGGAGCTTTCAAAGTCACCGCCCAAAGAGGGAAGGGGGGGCACCTTCTCCAGCCCAGCATAGGGCTCATCCCCAAGGCTGCTCCTGCGGGCTACGCAGTCCCCTTCCTCGCACCCTGGGGATCTGGACCCACTGCCAGCCTGGGGGCTGAAGGCCACCTGTCCGTAGGGGGCAGAGAAGCCCAAGAAGTTCACGCAGTTGGAGGAGTTCTGTTCCTCGCAGACCTTCTCCACCAGGCTGCTGAAGTCGTAGCCAGACTCTTGCCGGCCGCAGGTGGCCCGGTGGCGGGGCTCTGGGGCAGTTGCGGCCTTGGCTTGCTCAGAGAAGTTGGTGTCAATGAGGGAGGTGAGGTCGGGTTGGTCGCTGAACAGGAGGGGCTGCGGGGGGCTCCGGGCTCTTTTGAAGGGGCGGCGGCAGCTGCTGTCAGAGCCGTCATCTAGCCCACTCTTGCTATCGAGGCGGTTGGGGTCCCAGCAGTCTTGGTAATCAAAGATGCCGCTGTTCTCTCGACGCAGCCTGGAAGGCAGCCAAGAATAATAATAATAATAATAAATTTTATTTATATCCCGCCCTCCCCAGCCGAAGCCAGGCTCAGGGCGGCTAACAACATTAAAACAGTACAAAGGTACAGCACAAACAACACTCTAAAATCATTCATTATAAAATTGATTCAAATCAAGCCACTGGCAACCATTGTGCCAGAGCTCCACGAAGATTGCCGAGGGAGGGAGTCAGGCTGTGCCCTGGCCAAAGGCCTGGTGGAACAGCTCTGTCTTGCAGGCCCTGCAGAAAGATGTCAAGTCCCGCAGGGCCCAGGTCTCTTGTGATAGAGCATTCTACCAGATCGGGGCCACAGCCCAAAAAGCCCTGGCTCTGGCTGAGGCCAGCCCAACCTCCCTGCGGCCCGGGATCTCCAAGATGTTTTTATTTGAAGACCGTAAGGTCCTCCGTGGGAAATACCAGGAGAGGCGGTCCTGTAGGTACGAGGGTCCTAGGCCGTATAGGGCTTTAAAGGTTAAAACCAGCACCTTAAACCTGATCCTGTACTCCACCGGGAGCCAGTGCAGCTGGTATAGCACCGGGTGAATGTGGTCTCGCAGCGAAGACCCCGTAAGGAGTCTCGCTGCAGCATTCTGCACCCGTTGGAGTTTCTGGGTCAGTCTCAAGGGCAGCCCCACGTAGAGCGAGTTACAATAATCCAGTCTGGAGGTGACCGTCGCATGGATCACAGTGGCTAGGTCAGGGCGAGAGAGGTAAGGAGCCAACTGCTTAGCTTGGCGGAGATGAAAAAATGCTGCCTTTGTTATAGCTGCAATCTGCGCCTCCATGGAAAGGGAGGTGTTGAAGATTACACCCAAACTCTTAACAGATGGTGCTGGCACTAATTGCACCCCCACAAGAGAAGAGGAGGATGTGGGGTGAGGGGTCAAGCAGAGCACAGAGAGGGATATGGCCACCTTGGAATTCAGCAGACCCCCACCCTAAGCCACTCCAGCAGCTAATTTCTTCTGCAAGTTTGTGGCCAGGTGTGAGAAAAAAAAGAGAGATTACAGTGGTACCTTGGGATGCGAACGGGATCCGTTCCGCAGCCCCGTTCGCATCCTGAATGGAACGTAAGACACGACAGCGCGTCTGCGTGTGTCGCATTTTGCCGCTTCCGCGCATGATGTCATTTTGAGCATCTGTGCATGTGCGAGTGGCGAAACCCGGAAGTAACGCACTCCGTTATTTCCGGGTTGCTGCGGAGCACAACTCGAAAGCACTCAACCTGAAGCACGTTCAACCCAAGGTATGACTGTATAGAGACTTTCTAGGTCAAAGCCAGGACTTTGAATTGGGCCCAGAAATCAACTGGCGCTCAGTGGAATCAGCAAAGGATTGTTGTTTTGTGGTCAGAGGATCTTGCCCCAGCGAGCAACCTGGCTGCTGCAGCTTCCAAACAATCTTCAAAGGCAGCCCCACATATAACACATTGCAGAAGTCTAAGCTAGAGACTACCAGAGAACAGACAGCAGACGTTTGGGGTGCAGCTTGACCACCTGTTGAAGTTGATGCAACATACCTTGCACCAAAAAGCAACTTCAGCCAGAAGTAGAATTTTCCTTCACTGGGAACGTTTTCTCAAGGGATGTCAGACAGCCTTTTGTGCATTAACATTTGTAGAGCATATTCTAGTAGACAACACACTTGTCAGTAGATTATTGATATCTACCCTCTGTGATACTGAGGCTGGGAGCAGGGAAACCCAGAGATTTAGACTGCACATGGATTTGAACCCAGGTCCGCAATAAGGACTGGAGCATGCTGGATCAGCAACTCCAATAGGGACATGGCAAAAAAATGGCTAAGTAAACAATCTAGGGACGCGGGTGGCGCTGTGGGTTAAACCACAGAGCCTATGGTTTGCCAGTCAGAAGGTCAGCAGTTCAAATCCCCGTGACGGGGTGAGCTCCGTTGCTCGGTCCCTGCTCCTGCCAACCTAGCAGTTCGAAAGCACGTCAAAGTGTAAGTAGACAAATAGATACTGCTCGGGCAGGAAGGTAAACAGCGTTTCCGTGCGCTGCTCTGGTTCATCAGAAGCGGCTTAGTCATGCTGGCCACATGACCCGGAAGCTGTACGCCGGCTCCCTCGGCCAGTAAAGCAAGATGAGCGCCGCAACCCCAGAGTCGGCCACAACTGGACATAATGGTCAGGGGTCCCTTTACCTTTACCAAACAATCTATTGCCTTTTAAACTGGGGCATCTTCTATAGCCAGCAATTGACAACCAAGCAAGGACTTGCACACATTTCCATGATGAGCCATTGAAACTAGTAGCCCATCAGCCTGAACGGCCAGTTAGCAGCAGGAAGCCAAACCTACCCTTGCTTCGGAATGACAGTGAGGCAGTCGCCTGTCTGAGCATCCCACACGCGGATCTGGCCCACCAGGCAGCAGCTCACAAGCAGCATCCCATCACTAGCCAGGCACTCAATGTCCTGCAAAAAATAAGTAAAAAATAAAACAGGTCAAATGCTGAACAAATGGTGCAATGCAGGAAGGATCGTGCCCTGAGGACAAGAGGACTCCAGTGTATGCCTCCTGGCTTGCCTCCTTAAAAGTCTGGCTGCTGGATCAGACCAGAGCGAATCCATCCAGTTTGGCACTCTCTTTCCTATCCTCCCCCCCTTCTTTTCTTTTTTATTGATTTTCACATATTACATTACAATTACTTCCCATTTTAATCTAGGCATGTCAGTGTATCTTTTTTTGAGCAATATTTTGCCATATATTCATCAAAACATTTCCACTCCTTTCTTAATTTTTGATTTGACTGATTTTTTATTACAGCGGTTAATTTTGCCAAAATTAAATATTCATTTAGTTTACAAATCCATTCCTCCTTTGTGGGTATAGTTTGTGACTCCAACCTAGCAGCAATCCCTATTCTAGCAGCTGTACTTGCATATAGAAAAATTCTCTCCCCCCCCCCAACGGTATCTCTTCATCTATCAATCCTCCCTATCCTTTCAACAGTGGCAAACCAGGGGTCTCAAAGAAGTGAACAGGCACAGAAGGAAGGCAACAGCTCTGTCTCTCTCTCTGAAAGCTTATGGGCACTGACTGGCGAAGACTAGGTCTTTTGGGAAAGATTCCCAGTGTCCAGGCAACAGGGAAAGTGTGCTTTGTGCCCCACAGTTCCTTGCCCCCCCCCCCGTAAGCGTTTCTTGTCCCCACAGCATCCCCTTCCGTGACCCCACCCAGCATCGACCTGTCAAAAAACACAGCCTTTAAAAATTCTGCAACAGCATGATGTTTAGATGTGCTTCCTCTATGTGGTTTCACCTCTGCTCTATTCAGGATGGAGAAGCTGAGGATGAGATGCATTAGCTACATCAAGGCCCCTGTCTTGCATCTCACCATCAGGTGGCCCCTGAGGACCAGAGGGATGATTTCGGTCTCCGGCGGAGAGTAGCCATAGTCATCGCAGGGCAGGTCTCCTCTTCGACGCCGGCTGTGGGAGAGCCCGTTCTGCCCATAGTTTTTGGGACACAGGATTTTGTACAGGCAAAAGAGCAGGAGGACCAAGAGGATCCCAGACGCCAGTCCCAAAGCGGCGACCCTGAGGTGGTTCGTGGAAAATGGAGAAGTCAGTCAGTCACAAATACCTTTGGTTCCAATCCCATCATTTCAAGTACACTGAGACCATCTGCAGGAGCACGGCTGGTCATTCCCCGAGTTGGTGAGGCTCACTGGACAACAAGGAGCCAAGTCTGCAGTGCCACTGGCCCAGTCCTTTGGAACTCCCTGCCACTAGAGATTCAACAGGAGCCTTCTGTGCCAACTTCCAAGAACTTGCTTAAAGTTTTTCTATTCTGCCAGGCCTTTGCAGGCAATTAAGAATGCACCCTTCCACAAGGGGTAGTTGATGTCTGTTTTTAACTTCTTTATTGCATGGTTTTATGGTTTTACTGCTGCAAACTGCTTTGATATATCTTTTTATGACACGGCATAAAATATTTCTATAAATAAAGGAAAAGAATACAACAGATCCAAACAGGTGCCAACGGCTACAGCAGGGTCATCTAGCGCTTGAGTCAGTGCAGCCGAGAGAGAACACAGAGCTATGCTCTGTTATAGTAATTTTAAGGTGCACACACATCTCGGATAAATTGTGTGGGATAAAAGCAGATCTTTCACCCAACTCACTACCCTGTTTCCCCGAAAATAAGACAGTGTCTTATATTAATTTTTGCTCCCAAAGATGCGCTAGGTCTTATTTTCAGGGGATGTCTTATTTTTCCATGAAGAAGAATGCGGTACACATTTATTGTCTAATTGTGAGTCAGCCAGACTCTGTCAGGGCAGAGCGAGCAGCAGGCGGCAGCTTGTCTTGGCGGGGGCACGGGCTCTCTGATTTAAAGAGACCTTGCACAGCCTGAACAGCTCCGGCTGCGCTGCAGCCAATCAGTGAGCTGCGTGGTGGCTATGGTCCCGCCGCTATGGTCCAGAGGAGTCGACGCCTTATGGTAGCTTCGGGGGCCTTATATTCCGGGGTGGCCTTATGTTCGGGGGAGGCCTTATTATCGGGGAGGAGATTGGAAGAAGATTGGAAGAAATTTAAAGTTTATTTACAGAAACTTTGTAAAATTAAGGAATGTTAGAAGGATGTTGGAATGAAGTTACGTGGTTTTAGCAGAAATGTTATAAAGGATTAAGTAAAAATAGATTGTTAATTGGTGAGAATGTAAAGTTACATTATATTAAGATAAATTATTAGGATAAAAACAAAGATAGAAAGGATTTGCTGAAATAGCTAATTGAACTAGAACACAAAAAAGGGAGGTGTGAGGAGGTCAAGGAAACAAGCAAAGGAAAGATAAGTTATAGAAGGATTGATTTGTGTTTTTTCTTAATTGTTTTTATTTCTCTGTTTTTGGCTCTTTTTTCTTTTCTTTTTCTTTAATTTTGTAATTTTTCAAAACCTTAATAAATATTATTTTTTAAAAAAAATATTATCGAGGAGGTCTTATATTCGGGGGGGATGCCTTATATTACAGTGAGAGGCAAAACTGGAAGTGGGTCTTATTTTCGGGGGATGTCTTACTTTCGGGGAAACAGGGTAGTTTCTGTTCTGCAAGATACTGAGAAACCAGCCACTCTAAAGCAGGAGAGTGGCATGCCGTGCCCGGCAAAGGCTTACAAACCAGCGGGTGTCTTAATGGGCCCCCTCAGCTCTCCCTCTTCCCTCCCCACCCCTCACTTTGGCAGCATCTCCCCCCCCCCACCCCCAATCAGCTCTCTCTTACTTGTACAGCGTGACGTCTTGGTGGCCTTGCACTTTGGGCACACCTTCCGCCACCTGCTCCGACTTCTCACTGCTCGGTGAGGAGAATGGGTAGTATCGATTTGCCTCGTGAGGATGGCGCGCCTCCAAGGCCTCCTGCGGGTTCAGGTACAGAGTGACTGGGATCACTGGAAGGATGCTGATGTACCTGCAAGAGCGGCAAGAGAAGCGATAATGACAGGACTGGCCGGCCAACATAAGAAAAAGCAGGGACAAGAGGCAGAAAGGCCTTCTCAGAGGACACCATTCACTCAGTTCATGGCTTTTTCGCTGCCTGCGTTTCTTAGCTTGATGCAATGTCCAGTACTGTGTGAATAAGCCAGAAGGCATCTTTTAGTTACAATTTTTTGTAGATTATCAAAACCAAGACTGTGATGTGGCACTGGGGGTGCCTCCATTAATAATAGTGCTTGGCCAGGTGAGGTCTGTCTGCCCATTTCCCTCTCTTCCTTCAGAAGGTGGCAGCAACAGGCTGCCCACATGAGCCTTAACAGGATCTTTTTTCACTACAGTGGAACCTTGGTTTTCGAACCTAATCCATTCCGAAAGACCGTTTGACTTCCAAAACGTTTCAGAACCGAGGATCAAAGGCCTGTTGGCAAAGTGAATGGGGGGGGGGAATGAGAAACACACTTCAGAAGCCGTTCAACTTCTGAGGCATGTTCAAAAACAGAAGCATTCACTTCCGTGTTTTTGGCGTTTGGCTTCCGAAATGTTCAAAAACTGAGATTCCACTGCACCTGCTGTTCTTTCTGAATCTTTGCTAATTCTCTCCCAGGTGTCAATGCTTTTACCCCCACCCCTTGTTGCTGAGTTCTGTTTTTTTCATAAAATACTACTGCTACTTTGAGAGCACAGATGAGGAAGCAGTGTGCAAGTAAACAAAACAAAAGAGGAGGGCAACCAAAATGGTCAAAGGCCTGGAAACGATGCCTTATGAGGAACGGCTAAGGGAGCTGGGCATGTTTAGCCTGGAGAAGAGGAGGTTAAGGGGTGATATGATAGCCATGTTCAAATATATAAAAGGATGTCACATAGAGGAGGGAGAAAGGTTGTTTTCTGCTGCTCCAGAGAAGTGGACACGGAGCAATGGATCCAAAGTACAAGAAAGAAGATTCCACCTAAACATTAGGAAGAACTTCCTGACAGTAAGAGCCGTTCGACAGTGGAATTTGCTGCCAAGGAGTGTGGTGGAGTCTCCTTCTTTGGAGGTCTTTAAGCAGAGGCTTGACAACCATATGTCAGGAGTGCTCTGATGGTGTTTCCTGCTTGGCAGGGGGTTGGACTCCATGGCCCTTGGGGTCTCTTCCAACTCTATGATTCTATGAAAACAAATGAAGTAATTCCAAAATGCATGGCTGAAGGGGAAAGAAGAGCGCCCCGTGTTATCAGAGGATACAAGAGCAAAGAACATAAGAGGATCCTGCTGGATCAGGAGCCGATCTAGTTCTGCATCTTGTTCTCACAGCAGCCAACCAGATGGCTGTGGAACACCCACAAACAAGATTCAAGCACAAGACCCTTGGTATTCGGAATCATTGCTGTGTCAAACTGTGGAGGCAGACCGTAGGCTCCATCACAACTAGCAGCCGTCAATAGCCCTCTCTTCCTCCATAAATTTGTCTGATCCTCTTTCAAAGCCAAGTTGGTGACCATCACTGCCTCCTGTTGGAATGAGTTCCACCGTTTTTGTAGTGATTAGGTGGGATTGCTATGAGGAATTATAAAAAATATGGAGCAAGCCATTTGTGTCTGCGATGAAAGCATTGCGTTAACTGGGTTTGAGCCATTTTGATACGATTTCTGATCGATCCATGCCTCTGCATCTGTCCTATTTCTCTACGCCTGACAGGCACGTATAAGCATTCTGAAACACAGGCCAGTTGCTTCATCAGGCATCCTCAGTTCATTAAGTTAATAGGTTACTTTGATCTTTAGACAGATCTAAGGGCCAGGAAGAGAGTTCACAAGGAGATGGTAAATACTGTTTACTGCTGTTTATGACCTCGGGGGTTTCCTAAAAGCATTGCTTCCTATTTTATTTACTCTGGACTACTATGCATGCTCAAGCAGCAAATAGTTTCTTTGTAGTTAAAAGAATTTCTTCTATCTGACTTTGTCCCCACGTGGGTTTGTTTTTCTTTTTGAATGCTCAGAGGAAATCTGATTGGTTCTTACAAACACTGTGTAAAAAGCTCTTTTGTGAATTAAACGACCTGGGCCAAGGGGTGGACAGGAATTATTATTGGCACCCCTCCCAATAATTGCTGGTCAATCTATTAATCTATTAATCAGAGTCCAATCCTTCCTTTGCTTTGGGAATGCCACAGTTTTAACAGGAAGAAGCCAGCCCTGCACCCAGAGCTCAAGGGGCCAGCGGGTGTCCACACCAATTTGGGAGGCCAATCTCAAAGTACACACACCTCCCGACATCACAGGGGAGACTCTGGCCACTGACATTCCCTCCCTCTGCTTAACCAACGTAGTCCACAGATGCAGCAGAGAGAGAGACTTCGGGAGCTTTCTGCCCGGGCAGAAACATCAGGGCTGTCTTCTTAGAATCATAGAGTTGGAAGAGACCACAAGGGCCATCGAGTCCAACCCCCTACCAAGCAGGAAACACCATCAGAGCTCCAAAGACCTCCAAAGAAGGAGACTCCACCACACTCCTTGGCAGCAAATTCCACTGTCAAACAGCTCTTACTGTCAGGAAGTTCTTCCTAATGTTTAGGTGGAATTCTTCTTTCTTGTATTACCTTTGGGTTCTGCTGCTAAACGTTAGCAACGATTCAAAATACAGTCATACCTCATGTTACGCTTGCTTCATTATACGTTTTTTCAGGTTGCGTCCTGCGGAATGGGTTACTTCCGAGTTTTGCCGCTCGCACATGCGCAGAAGTGTTAAACTGCGCTTCGCGCATGCGCACGAGCACCAAATCGCGCTGTGCACCTGCGCAGATACGGCGCTTCAGATTGCAAACTGGCCTCCAGAACGGATCCCGTTCGCAACCAAAGGTACCACTGTATTATCGAAGTTTCAAAATTTCACTGTATTATCGAAGTTTCTTGCCACTCACCGTTTGGCCAGCGTGATGTTGTAGTAGCTGAACAGAGAAGGCCAGTGCCGGAAAGAGAGTTTCCTCCAGATCTCCTCATCTTCCACTCCCCACGTCACTTCCGCCTTGGGGCCCAGATCCGGCTGCCCGCTGCTCCCCCGGCTCTCCTGCTCTTCAGCCTTGGCACGGTGGCTCGATTCTTGCCTGCTCAGCGAATCCAGCGTCTGGTTCTCCGACAGCTGCTGGACGGGGTCCGAAGCGAAGACAGAGAGGGATAGCTTGGCGTCGCCGGTGGGAAGGACCTCCCCAGGAACAGGCATGGCGGGCAGCCCTGCCTCCCCCAGCGGGCTCTGCTCCGTGACTTGAGAGGCCAGGTAAGGGCGGAGGCCGGCCGGGTCGGTGTAAAACAAGATGCCAATCCACACCATGGTCCCTGTCTGCAGGGAAGGCAAGGAAGGAGGAGAGCATAATAGTGTTCAGAAGAAGAAGAGTTTGGATTTGATATCCCGCTTTATTACTACCCAAAGGAGTCTCAAAGTGGCTAACATTCTCCTTTCCCTTCCTCCCCCACAACAAACACTCTGTGAGGTGAGTGGGGCTGAGAGACTTCAAAGAAGTGTGACTAGCCCAAGGTCACCCAGCAGCTGCATGTGGAGGAGCGGAGACGCGAACCTGGTTCACCAGATTACGAGTCTACTGATCTTAACTACTACACCACACTGGCTCTCACAGAACCCTGCTTTCCTTGACACAAAAGTCTCCCAGAACCAAAATTCCATGTGTTCTAAGCAAAGGAACCTTTGTGGACCTCAGAAATCCACAGCCCTCTTCTGGATTGAGGCCACTCCCCAATTTGTTTCACTTCCCGGCACCCGTCTGTTGATGGAAAAGCCAGAAGCAGTGTAAGGGAAACCGAAGAGGTGTAGTTCTCCATGCAGATAGGGAACCCAAGACACTCCAGCTACTTTTGGACCCAGTTGACATGACCAATGGTCAAACACCCTTCTGTGTGCTGTTCACCAGCCAGAAACAGTGGCCAACTCTAAACACTGCCGAAGGACTCATCTATCCCACAAGATTTATCACAATGTCATGATGAGTATTTATTGATATTTAACTGAATGTTTTGTTGATGGCTTCTCTGTATTTTCTGATGTCGTTCTTTGTGTTCTTGGTTTTAAACATTAATATACTTTATTTTTAAAAAAGCTTACTGTGTTTTACATAAACCACTTAGGGATCTTGCATGTTAAAAATACTACGGATGATTATCTGCTCCTCCAAAATCCCAGTCCTTAGGCATGGCGTGGGCGAGTGCACCAACATCTATCCTCCCAGCTGACTAGGCTACCTCAAGTACTGCTAATATATAACATTCATATGCCGCTTTAAGACATAAAGAGATTTACAATCTCTGTAAATTTTAGCCCTCAAAAATAATAATTATAATAATAATAATAATTTATTTATACCCCACCCTTCCTGGTTCAAAAACTGGGCTCAGGGTGGCTAACAACAAATTTAAAACACTTTAAAACACTTAATTATAAAAGCAGCATCAAATGTAGTATAAAAACATGAATAACAATAAAATTCAAAAATCAACTAGATAATCCCCAGGGCTAGCTGGCTGAACTGGTTCAACTTGGGCCAGCGAGGAGGTCAGGGGAGAATTAGGGAAGATCAGAGCGGGTGATCTTCATAAAAGGGGAGGGGGAGGGAAGAGAAGGGAAATAAAAGACCAGGCTGAATTCAAATTAAAGGCCAGGCAGAATAGCTCTGTCTTACAGGGCCGACAGAAGGCATTAAAAGAAGCAGCAGTGAGGTCACCATGATTTCAGAGACGGGGGAACGAGGCCTCCTGTCAACTCTCATGCCATTTTTCCAGCGCCCACAGACACCAACCCAGGCAGATGATGGGTACAAGGAACCAGCCATGCTAGCCAGCTAACCCTACAGCCTTGGGTCTTGCTGCCTCTTCGGGCTCTGCCTCCCAGCCCTGCCCTCAGCCCAACAGGGCTTTTCTGCTCCACTCCCCAGCTGACAAAAGCCCTGCCTGTTCCTCCCACTGCAAGCATCCCACTTCCTGCAGCACCGCCCACAAAGCTGCTCTGGCGGAGGGCCTACCATAATGAGTCTCTGTGCCAGCCGGGTCCTGGCGAAGAAGTAGATCACCCGCAGACGCTTGGGCAGGCGCAGGTTCCTGAAGGAGGAGGGCTGCAGGGTGATGGTGTGCGGGGTGGCAGGCCGCATGGCTGGCTGACGCTCATACCGCTGGGAGCGGCTCGCCGGCTTGGTGGAGGAGGGCATGCAGGCTTCGGCCGGGAGGCGCCTGTTCAGATCCGCAAGCTGCCAGGAGAGGGAAAGTGGTGGGGTCAGAGACAGAAAGACAACAGCAAACTTAACCATAATGATAATAATAGTAAGTATTATTTATACCCCACCCTCCCCTTCTAGAGCCGGGCTCAGGTCGGCTAACACCAATAAAATCACAGTAAAAACATAATAGGGGGAAGGGGGGGCAATTTAAAATACAGGTTAAAATGCAATTTAAAATGCAGCCTCATTTTAAAGTAGCTGATAAATCAAGGCCATAAGGGGAGGGAAACATAAGGGTCAGACCGAGTCCAAACCAAAGGCCAGGTGGAACAGCTCTGTCTTGCAGGCCCTGCAGAAAGAATGTCCAGTCCCGCAGGGCCCTAGTTTCTTGTGACAGAGCTGTCCACCACATCGGGACCAGTGCTGAAAAGGCCCTGGCCCTAGTTGAATCCAATCTAACCTCCTTGAGGCTTGGGACCTCCAAAGTGTTGTTATTTGTGGACCTTAAGGTGGCCTGAAACACAGGGTTGCCAGGGAAGCTGGCCATTGGTGTCCCACACTGTGGCACACAGAATCCCGAATCTGTGCCCTGAATCTGTGTTCAGCGAACTGCCTCCTATGACAAGTGCCAGTTTAAGTCATCCACGAACAGCTGACTTGAACCTCTGTATTCAGAAGTGCCTGATCTTGTAATCCCTGCTCCTCTCAGCTCATAAGACACCCAGCCAAGCACACAAGGGTTAGCTCACCCCCCCTTTGATTCTGTAAACTCATCCCCAGTGCCCCCTCCCCTTCCCTGTAAAAAGCGTTTTCCAGAACATTTTGCACAACCAACCAAGGAAGATTACAACACAATGCAATTCAAAACAGTGGCAATTTTTGCACATTTATTCAAAATCCAATTATAATTACCTAGTTCAATTCATTTGACGGTACTTATAAACCTGATTCAGTGATGGTCGGATAGTCATATATACTTCCAGCACCCCCTGCCTCCCCTCTAGAGAATCCCACGGCCCCCTCTGGGAACCACTGCAAGTAATAAACAATTATGTTATACGACCTTCCGTTAGACATCTGAAGGCAGCCCAGTATCAGGAAGTTTATAATGTCTGATGTATTGTGTGTGTGTGTTTAATATTTTGTTGGAAGCCACCCAGAGTGGCTGGGGCAACCCCCCCCCCCCAAGGAAATGGGGAACACTGCCCTTGCCTGCTGTGCCCATAAATCACCCCCTAATTTAAAAGAAGGGGGTGAGGGCCCTAGGCAGAATGCCCCCGTGTGGACCTGGGCTCTCCTGGACGCTGTCTCTGATCGCGCACTAGTTGCAGCAATTTGGAATAATTAATTACAAAAGAAGCAAATGCACATATTTCAAGTGAAGAAGGGAAGTGAAGTCTGCTAATTTAAGTGACCTCTGCGAAAGAAGACAACGGGCTGGAGAAACAGGAATATTTTACGATGAAGATACACCAAAGGCGGGGTATGTTGACAACGGGGCTGAATGGGGGGGGAGGAAGAGAACCTTTTTTTACTTTACTTCTATGTGATTTACAAGAACCCCTCCTCATTAGAACCGTCGGTTGAACTGACCCAAGCAGGATGATTAAGGTCTGTGTGGAGATAAACTTTAACCAAAAGTATGCTTTATGGAGACCGAGAAGCAATAAGAGCTTTTGGGAATGGCGCAGCAATTAATTTGGAGTCGCCATCTTGCCAAAGTATTTATAGCCGGGAAGAAGAACGGATTTGTTTTCAGACTGCATTCCTAGTGAATCTCCTCAGAGGTTTTGAGAAAGGAGGCAGATTGGTGAAGATTAATGACGCCAAGACTGTTTTGATGTATGGAAGTGATGTTATATGGAAAACGTCTGGATATGGCTACTGGATAAAAAAAATAATATCCACGCAGGATTACAAACTGTTCTAACCAGCTTGCAGAGACTATCAGAGGTCACAAAGAGAAAGGAAAAATATATGAAAATAACAACAAGAGATGTGGAAAAATAATAAGAAAGGACTGGATAGTACTGTGAACATCATAAGGCTAGATTTGTGGACCGCAGTAAGAAGTAAGAAGTTGATTGGATCCCTTCGGAACTTGAAATATGGGTACCCCCAACAAAAATTTAAAATTCGCCTGCGTAATTTGGAATTTATGTAATTTGGTTTGATTTGATGTGATTGGTCGGCTAATAAAAATTATTCTTAAAAAAAACCAGAGTGGCTGGGGCAACCCTGTCAGATGGGCAGGGCACAAGTGATAAATAATCATTATTATTACTGCCTTCTTTTACCTCCATGCGGCGGATGTCTATGGACAGGACGGTGGTGAAGAAGAGCATCTGGAGGAAGAAGTCGGACACCAAGCCAACCACAGCAAAGAGGCAGAATTCCTGCAAGGCACAAGAGAGGAGGGTGTTTGTTAGCTGCTGTACTAAGCTCCCAGCAGGGAGAGTCACCCCAGAGCAGGCAGCAAATGCAGATCTTTGTGCAGCAAGAAACAGTGTGCAGCTGGGAGCTGGTTATGCCAGACAAGACTCAGCAGTTCTCACTCAACAACAGGAGCAGCAGTTCCAGGATCTTTTATTTTAAATCTAATTTTTATTCATTTTCTCATCAAACCATAATTTCACTTGACACCACCAATCCAATCTTTCCGCACTCTGCCAAGTTCAAGACTTCCTTCCTTCCCATCCCTTAACAAGCTTTCTATTACAAATCTGTATCTCGCATTTATAACTTAAACTATAAAGTCCACGTCGTAGGAATCATTTCAGTCCTGCTAGTGTCTTCAAACTTTCGCAATGATTATTAACGTAATCGATAAATTTACTCCAGTCTCTCTGGAATTTTGAGTCCTCCTGGTTCCTGATTCTGCAAGTCAGTTTTGCCAGTTCTACATTGTCCGTCATTTTCGTCTGCCACTCCGCAATCGTTGGTATTTCCTGTAATTTCCACTTTGGGGCTAATAAAGTTCTTGCCGCAACTGTGGCTTACAAAAATAGTCTTTGGTCCACTTTCGCAATTTCTTCCCCCATCAACCCCAGCAAAAATGCTTCCAGTTCTTTGGGGAAGGTATATTTAGGATCTGTTTCAGGATCCGTGCTGCCCAGTGTAGGGAGCAGGGAGGAGGTAAGGGTATGTGTGAACATGTGCATTCCCACATCTCTCGACACAACAGGTCACCTATTTGAGGGACCAATTCTACCTCAAGAGAAGTAGGCTAAACCCAGGGGGTAATGAGGTACATGTCCTTAGCCAAAAAAAGTGCAGCACGAGACCGCAAGAGAACGGGGCGAGGGTCAAAAGCACATGAAGCCTGTGGCAACTTGGCTCCCTATTGCCAGGATTCCTTGGACTCTGTAACAAGCATGCTGAGCATTATCTCTTCTGCGTCCTTCACGTTCAGGGCCACAGATAAGGGGCAGACAAGCAGACCTGTTCTAGGCACCATTATTGCAAAGATGCAGAAATCAGGGCTGGAAGGTTTGGATTTCAGCCACCAGAATCTGCCACCATTCTGCTGCTACAGCGCAGGAGGCATCAAGGTTCTGCCTATCAGCTCAAAATACGCTTTCTATCTCATCAAAAGGATCTTAACGATATTTAATCGATGAACTGTGGAGAAGGGAACAGAGGCAAGCAACACTTTCAGGCCACGGCAGGCTTCCAAGAGGAAGTCCTGCCAGGAACAGACCCAGTTCAGGCTTCAACAGGCTGCGGGGGCCTTACAATGGTAGTGACGGAAAGCATTCCCTAAGACATATGCAAGTCTCAACACACTGAGCGGCTTTCAAGGTAAAATGTGAGTTACAGTGGTGCCTCGCAAGACGAAATTAATCCGTTCTGTGAGGCTCTTCGTATAGCAGTTTTTTCGTCTTGCGAAGCAAGCCCATTGACAGCTTAGCGGATTAGCGCTATTAGCGGTTTAGCGGCTTTTAGCGGATCAGCTGATAAGCGGCTTAGGAAAAGGGGGGGAGGGGGGGAAACCGCAGGAACTCGCAAGACATTTTCGTCTTGCGAAGCAAGCCCATAGGGAAATTTGTTTTGCGAAGCGCCTCCAAAACGGAAAACCCTTTCGTCTAGCGGGTTTTCCGTCTTGCGAGGCGTTCGTCTTGCGGGGCACCACTGTACATTATGGGAGGGCTGTTTCACGCTATCCCACCCTTTGCCCTTGGAAGCCCTGCAAGAAGCTGCTGCAGGAGAGGGGACTGTGAGCAACGTCATAGGAGGGGTGTTTCTGGGACCAAGGAGAACTCCCTTGTTATGTTTTGCTATGGGGTGCTGGCTGTTGTTTATGTAATCTTGTTATATTCATAGTACTGAAACGTGGTTTTAGTTTTGGTTTGGTTTTTGCATGTTACTACATTTGCTATTGTGTCATTTTGGTCTGTTGTTATGAAATTGCTTTTGCACGGTTTGGTTTTGAAACGCTTTCCCGTTTTCTTTGTTGTAAGCTGCTTTGAGCATGATTTTTGGGGAGGGAAAGTGGCATATGAATGAATGAAATGCCGCACTCTCCCCCATCTGAACTGCATCTAGCACAGCCTTTCTCAACCTGTGGGTCCCCAGATGTTGAACTACAACTCCCATCACCCCTAGCTAGCAAGGCCAGAGCTCAGGGATGATGGGAGTTGTAGTCCCACAACAGGTTGAGAACCGCTGATCCAGAAGGTAGCAAGATGGCAACATGGATGGCTGAGGCGCCCCCAACAGCCAATCCCCATCTAGACTTGTAGCGTCAAGGCAGTCTTCAAGGGGGACCCCACTAGGGAAGTGTCTCAGGGCTACAGAAACACAACTGACTGTTGCCAAATGAAAACACGGTGACATATGATGAGCTGGTAGATTGAATTGACTGAAAATTTTGGCAACTGCAGGAATAGGGTTGGCAGATGGCACAAGATGTTGTGGACTAACATGGAATGGCAACACAGGAGGTCTGAGAAGAAGGGCAGGGTCACAAGCCCTACTATGTCCAACGATGCTCTGCAGGTGGTGGGTAATTGCCAGGCTAAACCAACCCCCACCCCAAGAAGCCAAGCAGGGCTTCTGCCACACGAGAACCCACCAAGTACCTGGATAGCTGGGACAAAGGTGAAGTAGCCAATCAGAATGATCCCCAGCTCTGTAGCCATGTTCTTCATAATTGACCAACTCTCATTGCTCAAACCTGGGGGGGAAGAAGAAGAAGAGTTTAGATTTGAGATCCCGCTTTATCACTACCCAAAGGAGTCTCAAAGCGGCTAACATCTGGAGCTGCATCTGGAGGAGCGGGTAATCAAACCCGGTTCACCAGATTACGAGTCCACCGCTCTTAACCACTACACCACACTGGCTCTCCATCTGTTCTGATTGGCAGTGGCTTGACAAGGTCTTTCCCACACCTGGCATCTGAGATCAGTGCTTGCTGATCTTCTGCATGCAAAGTAATCCCTCTATTGCTGATCTGTGACCTTTCCTCTGTGGCAATCCATGCCCCAGCAGTCATTCTGGGTCTTAGATGTGTCAAAGGCACGGGGTAGTATATTGGCGTGGGTCAGAGCAGCCTGGGGGACAGGCCCCATGACAGACTGAAGCCTGTTGCTCAGTTGACACCAGATTAAACACACCGAGATTACTGCATGACACTCATTAGGAAATACAGGAGGAACCTAGCAATCCTGTTTTGCAATCCAGTCTCAATATGCATAGCTAAGGAGCACAGAAGACCCAATTACAAGGCAAGCAGTTTGATATCTTTGTCGTGTGTGGAGGTTGATTTAAGCTTATTTTAATAACGTATGTCCTAAGAAAAGCCCGCTAGATCAGGCCAAGTTGCACAAGTGTAAATTCCCCTCCTGTAGTTTCCAACAACTGGCAGGGACACACTATCAGTGGAGGTAGAATTGCTGCTTCACTTTCAGTGAAGGTAGCAATTTGCACAAACCGAGTAAGGAAGTGCTCCTCCTCTCATTGAATTTTTAGCAGCCTTACTTGAGCCAGGAGCACCAAAATGTCTCAATAGTAGCAAAGCCAGTTGCGTTCTCCAGCCACTTCTCCAGCTTCCACTTATGTGTCAAGTATGCTGGCTGTTTCCTGACAACAGAGGCACGAAACTGAAGTGTCCCTCCAGAAGAGCACTTTGAACTTTGGGAGTTCAGCAACCCATTGATTTTTGCATGTTGTGTTTGACTTTTGTTCTGTTAATAGTTTTTGTCATTTTGAAGAAGGGGTGGGGAGCCTCTGTCCTGCGGACCAACACCAGGCCTCCCCATTTGGCTTCTGAGGCGGTTTCCTCAAACTACGTTCACCTGTCTCCATATGTGATGCCTGCTGTGGAGCACTTAAGAGACACAGCTGCCTCTCCTGCAAAAAGCAGCTGTTGCGCAGGGGGTTCAGTCCTTCTTGGTGACTGCCTCCTCCCTCCCAACCAACTTCGACAAATCAACAGGACCACCCGCCTGCCACTCACATGACATTGTTATATTAGATGATTGACAAGTGGGTGGTCCCACGCAGCTACCAAAGTTGGACCAAGTGATGGGGGGAGATAAAGACCTGGCCCCCCAGGCCAACAAGGTTCCCCTGTCGTAAATCAATGCCTCTGCCCCCTTAAAATGTTTGTGTGTTGGGCAGTCGCTGCAGGTCAAGCAGGCCCCCAGCTTCCAATCACTGGCCTTAACGTTATTTTCATGTGTCCCTTTTCCCCAGAGAGCCAGTGTGGTGTAGTGGTTAAGAGCAGTGGACTCGTAATCTGGTGAACCGGGTTCGCTTCCCCGCTCCTCCACATGCAGCTGCTGGGTGACCTTGGGCCAGTCACACTTCTCTGAAGTCTCTCAGCCCCACTCACCTCACAGAGTGTTTGTTGTGGGGGAGGAAGGGAAAGGAGATTGTTAGCCGCTTTGAGACTCCTTAGGGGAGTGAAAGGTGGGATATCAAGTCCCCCCCCCCCAAAAAAAAAACCAGACTAGAGATGAGCCAATAGTTTGGCAGAACTTTCCGTCTTCGTTCCACGTACCTTGCGCAATCCTCAACTTCACTTCCAGGTCGACGGGCGTGGAAACGACAGATTTTGTGAGGACCAGCACATTCTCTAGGCCAATAACTACCACCAGGTAAGGGAAAATCTCCCTAGAGGAAAAACGGAGGGTAAACATATAGAAAGTGGAATTGCCTGGCCTAAGTAACCAGAACAAGTCTCATTCTCAGAAGAGAATGGCTGAAGCACACAGGGTGGCCTTGGGTAGGTCACTATCTCTCAGCCTAACCAATCTCAAAGGGTTGTTGTGGGGATTAAATGATAAGTGGGGGAACCACCTGGAGCTCTGGGGCAGGGTGGGGGAGGTAGGCAGTATAGAAATGAGATCAAACAATCCTTTAAAAGATTGTTTAATAATAATAATAATAATAATAATAATAATAATAATAATAATAATACTTTATTATTTATACCCAGCCCATCTGGCTGGGTTTCCCCAGCCACTTTGGGCGGCTTCCAACAAAATATTAAAATACAGTAGTCCATCAAACATTAAAAGCTTCCCTAAAAAGGGCTGCCTTCAGATGTCTTCTAAAAGTCTGGTAGTTGTTGATTTCTTTGACATCTGATGGGAGGGCATTCCGCAGGGTAATTGCCACCACCGAGAAGGCCCTCTGCCTAGTTCCCTGTAACCTGGCTTCTTGCAGTGACAGAACCGCCAGAAGGCCCTCGGCGCTGGACCTCGGTGTCCGGGCTGAACGATGGGGGTGGAGACGCTCCTTCAGGTATACTGGACCAAGGCCGTTTAGGGCTTTAAAGGTCAGCACCAGCACTTTGAATTGTGCTTGGAAACATTCTGGAAGCCAATGTAGGTCTTTCAAGACCAGTGTTATGTGGTCCCGGTGGCCGCTCCCAGTCTCCAGCCTAGCTGCCACATTCTGGATTAGTTGTAGTTTCCGAGTCACCTTCAAAGGTAGCCCCACATAGAGCGCATTGCAGTAGTCCAAGCGAGAGATAACCAGAGCATGCACCACTCTGGCGAGACAGTACGCAGGCAGGGAGGGTCTCAGCCTGCATACCAGATGGAGCTGGTAAACAGCTGCCCTGGACACAGAATTGACCTGCACCTCCATGGACAGCTGCGAGTCCGAATTGACTCCCAGGCTGCGCACCTGGTCCTTCAGGGGCACAGTTATGGGGGTTATTGGAAAATAGGAGCTACTGGAAAATAAATATCTTTAGGAAGGCAGGCAATACTATTTACTATGAACACATCTGACAAAACATACTTCAGATGCCAGCATTTACCATTCCCCACAAGCAACGAGAAGAGCAAACAAGGCAGCTGGGCTCTCAGATCAACTTGGCATGGATCCAAAGTGACCGTCCAGTTGAGAAAAGCCTATCAGAGACAGCGGTGTTGTGGTGCTACAAGGGGAAGGTCACGGGGAGAGATGTGGTAATGCTCTTCTGTGTTTGTGTGGGAAGATGATGCAAGGCTCCGACAAAGGGCAGGCCGGGGGAACGGAAAGGCTGAGTGCATCTCAAGGCCCCCCAAGAGAGATACTGGTCCCTAATTCTTGGGCGCATGGGTGGGGGTCATCCTCTTCCCATCAACTCTTAGCTTTGGGTGATAAATAGCAAATCCATGGGGCAGAATATGTTAAACTGGATGAAATGATTTCTGCTGCTTTCCAACGCTGTGATGCATGATTAAGCTAATCACCCAAGCCACGGGAGCTAGAAAATTGCTCTACAAAAAACTGCTCCACGGGGGCTAGAAAATTTCAAATGCTAAAACATGGGAGACTGAAGAAGCTACTAAATGGGCTTCTTGGTAACAGAATCCACATTCAAGAGTTTGCAGGTTTAATTGCTGAAGGAATGTATTTGATATTAAAGTTCCGTGATCTACAAGATCGGGTTGTCCTGTGTCTGCATAAAAGCTAGCTCTGGCCTGTAGGAAAATATTTATACAGGATGCAATCTTTGTCAAGCACACAAGGTTTAAAACATCTGGATTTATACCAGAGAGCTACCTTGTTACAAGAGGTTATTCTGTGGCTTCCAAAGATTACGGTTGTTTTGGAGAGAGCTGGTGGAACCACTGGTTTCTACTGGGACATTTTCTGGCAAAACCACAGTTAGAACAGGTGCTTCTATCAAATTATGACCCGTCCCTTAATCTAAAGATAATCTGATAGGCATTGGGGTGTGTTTGTTCTAATAACGTCCCCACCTCTGAGTCGATTCACCTGCCAGAAAGACACAGGTGAAATCCCAGTTCTGATTCATGTTTGGTGTAGATGAAGATTGTGATGGGATAATGAGCTGCTTGTGCGTAAAAGCTTGATCCCTCTGGGGTTTGGCTGGTCACCCAAACCTAGGCACTAACGGAGCCCCCAAAGCATGACTCCATCAGTCGCTGGTAGAATCTGACAGTGGGCGTCTACGGAACTTACTCCAACATAAAAGCTGTTTGACGGACATGCGCCTTCGTGACTCTCTGCGTGACAGTTTCCGCGAAGGGTGGGAGTTCCTAACGGGGGTCTTGTTACCTCCTCACTGTTCTCACTAGAAGTATCCCAGAGCCTCTCCCCCCGATTCCCTTTCCGCTGGAACTCCTGCTCTCCCCCCTACTGGTTCCTTCTTCTGCTGTAGAGTCTCTCCTATTCTCCTGGAGCCTCTCCACCACCTGTCCCTCCGATGGCAGTTCCCTGACAAAGATGTTTGCAAATGAATTTGTTGTACTCATGCTGTGCTTTTTTAGGTATCCACCTAACGGAGCTCATCTCAGCAGAAGGATAATACAGTTTCCTCAGGCAGCCATGAGACATTGCTTGTAAAGGAGGTCATTAATACGGCAGCTGTAGGAAGGAACTAAAGGAGAGAGCAGCAGCTCTTTTGCAACCATATTAACCAGCTTCTGCCAGTTAGATTAATTTAGATGCTTACCCTCCATTGAGCGTAGGTGTCAGGCCAAAGAGTGTGCACAATCCAACCGACATGAGCAGAGAACTCAGGACCGTCACAACCGCAGCCAGAGCTAAGCCCCATTTTGATTTCACCATGTCAATCTTCCCTGAGGGAGAGAAAGCAAAGCCTCCAGAACCGTCGGATGAAAGTAAGACACAGCAACAAAGCCGTGGAGGCAGGACACATGCGTTCGCTAACCAGACCATGGGAAAGGCAGAAAAGGTGCCACCCACAGATTGATGTGCAAATGCGCAAGCGGGTCTGCGGGTCTCTCTCAACGCACAACACGATCCATCGCTCTAAAATGAGGTTCGCACCAGGGAGTGAAGGAACCTTGAAGGATGGGACACAACAAGAAATGTCACCTATCCCAAAACAGTGTTTCTTTTTCTTAAGGTTCCAGAAAGTGTCTCTGTCTCTCACACACAATACCAAGTACAGTGGTACCTCTGGTTACATACCTAATTTGTTCCGGAGGTCCGTTCTTAACCTGAAACTGTTCTTAACCTGAAGCACCACTTGAGCTAATGGGGCCTCCCGCTGCCGCCGGAGCCCGATTTCTGTTCTCATCCTGAAGCAAAGTTCTTAACCCGAGGTACTATTTCTGGGTTAGCGGAGTCTGTAGCCTGAAGCGTATGTAACCCGAGGTACCACTGTACTGCTCTGGCTATTAAATAAAGGGTGCTGCATTTATTACCCTTTTCCCCCAGCAAAGTCAGTCTGCTCGGAGACACAACTCTAAAGGCTCTGCGCCGCTCTATTGCTGCGTTAAAACCAGGGGTGGGGGGCAGCACACACGATCCCTTGAGCCCTCCTCCTCGCAATGCCCTAACCTGCCCTTCACACTTACGGGTAGAGAAGTAGATGTAGGCAAACAGGATGATGTAGGTGGTCACAAGGGGAATGAGTTCAGCAATGCCAATCTCTTCCTTGAAGTGGACGTGGGTGATGTGCTCTTCCTGCAGGGTGCAGTTGGGGCTGGGGTGCAGCGCCTTGAGGCGGGAGCGGAGGCTGGCAAGGAACCTGGCGTGGAAAGCACAAGGGCAACTCACAGCTCCTACAAAGCACATGCATGCAGTGCTCCTTGTCTTAAAAGAGAAAAACCAGCTTTCACATAAATTACAGGGCACACAGCAAAGCTGCCCTGTTTTTGTAACCTGTGTAGCAGCCGTAAGAGGCTCGGCGTTGCACAACCATGGCTACTACAGTGGTGCAACGCAAGACGAAGGCCTCGCAAGACGAAAAACCCGCTAGACGAAAGGGTTTTCCGTTTTTCAAGGCGCTTCGCAAAACGAATTTCCCTATGGGCTTGCTTTGCAAGACGAAAACGTCTTGCGATTTTTTTCGCTCCTCCTAATAGCCTCTTAGCCGCTAAGCCTTTAATATCCACTAAGCCGCTAATAGCGCTAAGCCGCTAATAGGGTTGCTTTGCAAGACGAAAAAACCGCTAGACGAAGAGACTCGCGGAACGGATTATTTTCGTCTTGCGAGGCACCACTGTATTCTAATCCACTGGTTCTCCATTGTTCCTCAGTATTTGCATAGGCAAAGGAAGGTTTTGCATAAAGGCTTTGCCAGTGTATCGAGCGTAAAAAGAGATGTTAACGTGACATTTCGACATGTGATCATTCAGGGGAGAAAGTGACATGGATTTAACAATCCCTGTTAGGAAAACACGCTAAAGGCAGCCTTGAGAAAACGAAATACAGTCCTGGAGTATGAACAACACATGGAATAAGGGAGAAGCATTTCCCAAAGCTGTAGGTGACTGTTTCATCATCTTCTGGATGAAATACCTGGAATCATAGCGCTGAAGACCCAGGGTAATGGTGTAGGTTACCACTCGCTTCCGGTTATATAGGTTCACCCCACTGTACTTCCCTGGAACTCCGAATAGGAGGTCTGAGGAAAGAAGAGGGACGCACGGTGAGGTTTCAAAGTCGCACAACCGGGAAGCAAATGAGGCTCCCCAAGCTTAATGAAGACTATCACACACTGCTCTGGTTGCCACATCTCCAAAAAGATATAGTACAGTGGCACCTCAGGTTAAGTTCTTAATTCGTTCCAGAGGTCTGTACTTAACCTGAAACTGTGCTTAACCTGAAGCACCACTTTAGCTAATGGGGCCTCCTGCTGCTGCCGCGCCACTGGAGCACAATTTCTGTTCTCATCCTGAAGCAAAGTTCTTAACCTGAAGCACTATTTCTGGGTTAGCGGAGTCTATAACCTGAAGCGTATGTAACCTGAAGCGTATGTAACCCGAGGTACCATACCACTGTACAACAGAGCTGGGAAAGGTACCAAAATGGGCAATTTAAACAAGCTAGGAACTGTAGCATGTTCCTTATGACAGACAAAAGATTTGTATCTTTTTAAGTCCCAAAAACAGCAATTAAAACGAGCTAGGAACTGTAGCATGTTCCTTATGGCAGACAACTTAAAAGATTTGTATCTTTTTAAGTCCCAAAAAGGGCAATTAAAATGAGCTAGGAACTGTAGCATGTTCCTTATGACAGACAACTTAAAAGATTTGTATCTTTTTAAGTCCTAAAAAGAGCAATTAAAACGAGCTAGGAACTGTAGCATGTTCCTTATGACAGACAACTTAAAAGATTTGTATCTTTTTAAGTCCCAAAAAGAGCAATTAAAACGAGCTAGGAACTGTAGCATGTTCCTTATGGCAGACAACCTAAAAGATTTGTATCTTTTTAAGTCCCAAAAAGGGCAATTAAAACGAGCTAGGAACTGTAGCATGTTCCTTATGGCAGACAACTTAAAAGATTTGTATCTTTTTAAGTCCCAAAAAGGGCAATTAAAACGAGCTAGGAACTGTAGCATGTTCCTTATAACAGACAACTTAAAAGATTTGTATCATGCTACCTCCAGGGTCAGAGGCATCATGTCTTTGAACACAGTGGTGCCCCGCAAGACAAACACCTTGGAAGACGAAAAACTCGCTACACGAAGGAGTTTTTCGTTTTCTTAGCCGCTTCGCAAGACGCATCTCCCTATGGGCTTGCTTCGCAAAACGAAGCTTGCCCCGCAAGCTCCAGGGATAGCGGGGAAGCGCAGCGCGTCTTCCCCGCTGTCCCCGGACCTCTTTTGAAGCAAGGGGCGGCGGGGAGAAGATCGCTTCTCCCCGTTGCCTGCCCCGCAATCTCCGGGGCAGAGGGGAAGGCGCGCGGCGCTTCCCCTCTGTCCCCGGACGGTCTCCATCGGAACGCATTGATTGATTTTCAATGCATTCCTATGGGAAACCGTGCTTCGCAAGACGAAAAACTCGCAAGAAGAAAAAACTTGCGGAACGAATTAATTTCGTCTTGCGAGGCACCACTGTACCAGGTGCCGGGGAATAACAGCAACAGGGAAGGGTGGCTGCCCTCAAGTCTGCTGATCAGCTTTCCATGGGCATCTGGTTGGCTACTGTGGATCAGCTTTTGGTCAGATCCAAAAATGCTCTCCTACTGAGTTGATGTCAAAACTCTCTTCCTGGCTCTGGCATGGCAGAACAGCTGTTCTCCAATATTCAGGCCAGCCTCCCAACACCTGATCAAGGACAAGCTAGATACCATTATGTAAGAAAGCTGAGGGAAAACCAATTCCATTTCACTACGGCGTTGTTGTTGTTGTCTTCCATGTAGTTTTTTTCATTAATTCTCCAAAGATATTTCAAAGCAGTTTTTTTAAAACATATTTTCTTCTTGACTTCCTACTGCATCTCTTCTGGTGGTTTTTTAAAAACTCCTTTTTATTCGTTGTCCTATACAGTAGAACCTCAATTCACCACCGCCCCTACTCGTGAACAATTCGACTTGCAACTGCGACAAACCCAGAAGTAAATACTGGGTTTGCAGCGATTCGCACATGCGCAGAAGCGGCTTCTGCCATCTGCACATGCGCAAAACGGCGCTTCTACCAGCAAACCGGATCGACTCACAAACGGACCTCCGCAATGGATTCCGTAAGTGAGTAGAGGTTCCACTGTATTATATATGTTTTTATTGCCTAAACCCCAAATCATTGGTTCTTTCAATAATCCACTGTTTATACTTCAAATCCTGCCTGCGACTTCATGTATGGGTGATAGTTTGACTTGTAACCCATCCATGATCTCCGCTCCTCCTTAAACGTTTCATCATTATGTCCTCTTAATTTAACAATTTCACCATTTCAGCATAGTCCATCAGCTTAGAAGCAGTTCCTCCTTGGTTGGTGATCCTTCATTCCCCCCCTTCTGTGCATATTAACTTCCAACTGCCTGTTGTCACATTATTCCTAGTGAAAAGGCTTTGGGCTTTTTTAGGGATTGTCAGTTTAAACATCCTTTTCAATTTATTATAGTATCTTTTCCCCAGAACCCTTCGCCTTTTCATAGGACCACCACATGTGGCGTTGCTAAGCTGGTTGTCAGGCGAGACATGAGTCGGGCCCAACGGATGTTCCTCACGTATTTCCCCTACTAATCTCTTCTCATGCAAGATCTCATACCTTTGGGGGTAGCCGATGTCTGTAATGTCTTTGGTTCATGCTGGTGGATCGTTCTGATGACATCCGGGTCAGCACTGAAGAGTTCCTGGTCATTCTGCCAGAAGTTTCCTGGGGACAGCAGCAGGCAGCCATGTTCAGGAAGCAAGCCTCGAAGCTTCTTTAAATTGGGCAGGAGATCTGTTACCTGAAGGCAGATTTCTTCCAGACTTTTGATTCTGGAGCTGAAAGGGGGGGGGGGTGAGAAAAAATTAAAAAAATATGGTCTGGGCTCTGGTGGTTTTCCTTTCAGAGATATTCCCTTTCTATGGTCATTCCAAAAACACCTTAGCCAAAGTCATTTTTCCTCTTCTCCTGCTGTTACCATGTCACCATCACTTCTGCATTACACAGTGGTACCTCGGGTTAAGTACTTAATTCATTCCGGAGGTCTGTTCTTAACCTGAAACTGTTCTTAACCTGAAGCACCACTTTAGCTAATGGGGCCTCCCGCTGCACGATTTCTGTTCTCATCCTGAAGCAAAGTTCTTAACCCGAGGTACTATTTCTGGGTTAGCGGAGTCTGTAACCTGAAGCGTATGTAACCCAAGGTACCACTGTACTATCTACATTGTCCTCAAGCTCCCAGCCCTTACATTTGAGGTACTCCACCTCTTCCATCTCTCACTGTTCCTATTCCTTGCAGCTCTGCTCTGCAGACAAGCAGAACTGCCACCAAGGGACTCATGGTCAGTTAACAGCTTCCAAAGCAGGTAGCTCTACCCAAAACAAGGAGAAGGAATCAGCAATCCAAATCCAAGTTTTGCATCCAGCACAAATACAGGATATGTGGACTGACCATACAGAGGCTGAGATACATGGTTCCAAATATCTCCATATGCCGCCGACAAAGTCAGGAACAGAAGGTGCAAACAGAATCAAGGCTCTTGGAGCTCTGAGTCAAAGAACGTTCATATTTATTGCTATTATTATTATTATTATTTCAGTGGTGCCCCGCAAGACGAATGCCTCGCAAGACGGAAAACCCACTAGACGAAAGAGTTTTCCGTTTTGGAGGTGCTTCGCAAAACGAATTTCCTATGGGCTTGCTTCGCAAGACGAAAATGTCTTGCGAGTTCCTGCGGGTTTTTTTTCCTTTCCCCCCCTTTTTCTAAGCCGCTAAGCCGCTTATCCGCTAAGCCAATAACCCGCTAAAATCTGCTAATAGCGCTAATCCGTCAATGGGCTTGCTTCGCAAGACGAAAAAACCGCTAGACGAAGAGACTCACACAACGGATTCTTTTCGTCTTGCGAGGCACCACTGTACTATTATTTATTACACTTATCTACTGCCCTTCATCTGAAGGTCTCAGCGCGGTTCCCAAAATAAAGATACTTTGTACATGGTAGGAATGCTGGCTCCCTGCACCAGCACACACCGACCAACGTGATCAAGAGCATATTAGGATAAAGCCCAACTGCTGCCCTGCAATCGTGCCAATGTGCATTCTTCCTATAGAAATACAAAGTGGCTCACACTCATTGCATCCAGCTCAGATATGAGCTAGAACCTCTGACACGAACATTTAAGGGTGCCACAGTCAACAATTTTTATCTGGCAAACAACTTGGGTTCTGTAGCAGACTGTGAAGACTAGGTTTAGTTTATATAATTCACAGTTCAAGTATTTTGAAGAGATGGGGGATCAGTTGGCATCAGATTAACAGCCTGGGAAAGGGAGCCAGGCCAAGGGAGTAAAGCGTCCCCTGAACAAGAGCAGCTCTCCACAAATACAAAGGTCAAGAGATCCCTCTGAAAAGCCAGGAAATCAGCAAGTCTCAGGCTGCCCAATTCTGGATCCGATATTCTATGTTCTACCAGCATGATGAAACTCCTCACATATTAAGCACGTACAACCTTGCCTATAGGCAGCTGGCTGTACACCACATGCTAAATGTCAAGAAATCAGAAGAGAGCAGTTAGCTAGCACATCCTCATTCCTAATGGGAATCTCTCCTTGGCTCACTTGGTGCCTTCATTACATATTTAGGCGCTAAGCAAAAACATACTTCTCCCCCGTCTTTGGCTAATTATGGCCTCTTAAATGGGGGGAGGGGAGGTATTATTTTCTTTGTTATTATTTTATATATTTTTGTGTTCTTATACTGTAAACCGATCTGTGATCCTAAGTTAAGGGTGGCATGTAAATTTAATAACTTAAAGGTCCATAAATCGCAACACCCCAGAGGTCCCAGGCTCTAAGGGAGTCGGATTGGCCTCAATCAGAGCCAGGGCCTTTTCAATACTGGCTCCGGCCTGGTGGAACGCTCTGTCTCATGAGACCAGGGCCCTGCAGGATCTGATTTCTTTCCGCAGGGCCTGTAAGACAGAGTTGTTCCACCTGGCCTTTGGCTTGGAGTCATTTTGATTCCCTCCCCCTTTCTTTTTTCCTTTCTCCTCCTGTGATGAGGCTGCATTTTAATGTTTTAATGTTGTATTTTAATCTTGTTTTTAAGTTGTATTCATTCAACTTGTTTTTACAGTGGTGCCCCGCAAGACGAATGCCTCGTAAGATGAAAAACTCGCTAGACGAAAAAGTTTTCCATTTTTTGAGTCGTTCTGCAAGACGAATTTCCCTATGGGCTTGCTTCGCAAGACGAAACGTCTTGCGAGTTCTTGCGAGTTTGTTTCCTTTTTCTTAAAGCCGCTAAGCCGTTAATAGCCGCTAAGCTGCTAAGAGCCGTGCTTCGCAAGACGGAAAAAAACGCAAGATGAAGAGACTCGCGGAACGGATTAATTTCGTCTTGCGAGGCCCCACTGTATTATTGGTTGTTAGCCACCCAGAGTCCGGCCCTGGCTGGGGAGGGCGGGGTATCAATAAATTTATTATTGTTATTGTTATTAACAAACAAACAAATAATTGAGGTCCACCTACCCATCTTGCAGGGCATGATTTCTGATTTCCTCCACTAGCTGGAAGACACGGGAGAGTGGGGACCGAAACACATCAACAGCCAGGAATGTCTTGGGCCATGGAGAGACAGTGGCTTTCACCAGGACCTGCTGAATGTAGGCTACAGGAGCACCTGTGTACTGGGAGGGAGAAAATGAGATGAGACAAAGTTATAACAGGAGACCAAAGTTGCAGCAAAGTACTCTTCAACCATATAGTAGTTTCTATGTGCCATTTGTTTAGCGAACTGTATCCAAGCCTCTTCATGCTGCACAAGGGTGGAACAGAAGCTCAGTGCAAGAACACATGCTTCAGAGCTATTCTGGGCCTTAAGAATATGAAAGTTAATGAAAGGCAATACCGATAAAAATATAAAAATGGTGGCTGTGTTTTCTCTGCCTGTGTTTTCTCTGAGCTAAGCCACCCCAAATGCTATTTGGCTCTCCATTTCATGCGTGCTCGCTTCACACACTGTGGTAGTAACAATAGTAACAGTACCCAGTCAGGCCTCTCGTTCGGCTCTCCTTGCTGGTGGGTTGGGTAGGCTGGAGGCTGTGCGTAGTCCTTCACAGGGGTGGTGTATTCAACAGGTCCAGTGCCGGGCAATGGGAGTTTCAGCAGTGGGTAGCTGCAAGGCAGAAAACAGGCAGCAAAACATTTTTAGGCAAGACCAAGCGATGAAATAAAAAAAATGGGCAAAAACTTTACGTCCTTTCTCCCACCCTGAAACTGAACATCCATGACAAATGCCAAAAGAGAAGTCATGCACAGAAAGCACAAGAAGCAGCCCTGTGGGGCTTTAAAAGACCTGCACATTTTAAAAAAGCAGCATGAGCTTTTGCAGGCAACAACATTGCTGAGGCCTCAAAGCAAACGGATTCCACTTCAAGGCAGCAACGTCCCATTGTCACACAACTCTCACAGATGCAAAATTTTCCTGTTATCTGACCTTCAGCAACTTTGGCACTTTCAACATTTCCTTCAACTGTGAACTAGCGAAAATTGCCAAGGCCTTTTCTAAACAGAACACAGTATTGCTCTGTATGATTTAAAATACAGGGAATACAGACTCTGAGAACTCTGGCAACACACTCCCCCCCACACACCCTCAAATTCCTTCCCCTCAAATAATTCCTTCAGACTGCAACAGCAGAAGTAGCTATGGCCGAAATTTTAATAGGCAAACCAGTTTGAGAAAACAGACTTTCTGTTTAAAGAAAATTAATTCTGGCTGCATCTCTTCTGTGTCTCTTCTCTTACAGCGGTTTTCCATATGAAAGAGAACATGATGTTTTCTCTTGCTGCCAAGTCCTATGGCAAGGTCACAATTCTGTTTATTAGTGACCAATACCTTCTTACACTCATGCCAAATGTTTCATAGCAGCAAGACACCGTTGCTATAACACTGCCAGCCACATGACTACCTAGTCCGGCATTGCAAAGGCACTCCAGGGCTAAAGGAGACAAAGAGAGCAGGGAAAAGTTTGGACAGAATAAAATATTTCTTCCTCTTTGAAAGTTAATGGAAACGGGAGTACGTCCCACACAGCTTCAGAGCCTTACTAAACAGCCAAGCCTACACAACGATGGAAGAATAGCCCTTTCATGTCAGACATTTTAGCCCACTACTGCAATTCGGCACCTCTCAAAAGATCTGCTAACCCAAACCACAAGTACAGAGGTACCTCGGGTTAAATACTTAATTCGTTCTGGAAGTCTGTTCTTAACCTGAAACTGTTCTTAACCTGAAGCACCACTTTAGCTAATGGGGCCTCCCACTGCCACTGCACCGCTGCTGCATGATTTCTGTTCTTATCCTGAAGCAAAGTTCTTAACCCAAGGTACAGTGGTGCCTCGCAAGATGAAAAGAATCCGTTCCGTGAGTCTCTTCGTCTAGCGGTTTTTTCGTCTTGCGAAGCAAGCCCATTGACAGCTTAGCGGATTAGCACTATTAGCGGCTTAGTGGCTTTTAGCGGCTTAGCAAAAGGGGGGGGAACCCGCAGGAACTCCCAAGGCATTTTCGTCTTGCGAAGCAAGCCCATAGGAAATTCGTTTTGCGAAGCACCTCCAAAACAGAAAACCCTTTCGTCTAGCAGGTTTTCCGTCTTGCGAGGCATTCGTCTCGCGGGGCACCACTGTAATATTTCTGGGTTAGTGGAGTCTGTAACCTGAAGCATATGTAACCTGAAGCGTATGTAACCTGAGGTACCACTGTATTGGTGCATTTAGTCAAAGGTATCTAAACTTGCCCCGCCTGGGTGTTCTTTGCAGAAATGCAAGTTTCCTCCTGGGCCCTTTGGCCTCTCCTCAATACTTTCACAGCGTTTTTGAAATGAAAATGCACAACCACGTGGTCCACTTGAAGACAAGGCACACATGTATGGATACTGCGGAAGAGAGACTTTACCAGCAGGCCAGGACACAGAGGCCGGTGAAAAGGATGATAGGGATGGGACAGGAAGCACACAGCAGCCCGTGGTTGTAGAACGCCCGTGATATCTTCTCCCGCAGTCTGTCAGTCAAGGTCATTCTCAGCTGTCCATCAGCTAACTGCCATCCCGGAATGTATTAGGGCAGTTTCATCAGAGTCCACCATGGGCGGCACTTCAGAAAAGGCACGGCATGCAAAACAGAATTCTGGAAGGGAGAGAAGAGAAGGCAGCAGCTGGTCAGTGCAATGGGCAAACCGTCACCTAAGGGTAGAGAGATTCCTTTCTACATTAACAGTGCCATCCTGTGCATGTTTACTCAGAAGGAAGGCCCGCTCTGTTCAGTGAGACACATGCGCAAAGAAATGTGCGCACAAGACTGCAGACAAAGAGCACTTCTGCAGGGAACTCTCATGCCTGACATAAAAACCATTTATGTCTTGGCAAAACCCTCTCATTCACAGAAATGGCACATGAATCAAACATCTGCGTACTACATTTTAGGTACAAGCTCCAGTGGCTTACAACGGACAGTAGTGCTCAGACACAGGACTCAAACCACACATAAGATACCTGGATTTATCAAGTTTTCTAAACTTATTCTGATATTGCAACCTTACTTTCCTTGATTTTTCTTCCAGATCTCTCTTACAGCCCTTCTCAGAATTATTTTCCATTTTTTTCCTCAGTGGCCTTCTGGATTTATGATTCACAAAATGGGAAAACACATGATTTCTGTAAGTGATCCTGGGACCTTTGGTGTGGGCGGCAGGTCTAACAGCAACAACAACTTTGGTTGGGGCTGTGTCTGCCTGTTCAATTGGGCTGCCAACAAACCCAGGAGGAGGAAAGGCATTGCCTGGGCTGGTTTAGTTGACCTGACATCAGCAAAGGCAACACGGAGCAACTAACCCTTGATTGCTAAGCAGGTCAGTTGAAACACTGAACTTTCCCATAAGCTCAAGCTAGGAAAATAGCTGTGCCATCTGACTCTTGTGATCATCATAGTCTTCAGCCTTGAATGCAGTGTATTTGCCACCAATTGTAACAGAAATGGCATTGAAATACCAACCAGAAGAAGGGATGTGAAGGAGAGTTAAGAGCCTCAGATATAAGATCTCCAGGTTGATGGACTTTTTGGAGTTGACAGAAGGGACGGCAGAGGCCGAGACCAGGGAGAGGAGACGGTGGAAGAAGATTGGGAATTTAAAGTTTATATTTGGAAATTTTGTAAAATTTAATGAGGGAGAGAAAAATCGTGGAATGAATTTTTTATGACTCTAGTGGAAATGTTTTAAGAGTTTAAGTTCAAATAGATATATTAATTTTAAGGAGAAAAAGAGGGAAAGGATTTGCTGAAATATTTAATTGAATTAGAATACAAAAAGGGGAGGTGGGAGGAGGTCAAGTAAACAAGCAAATGAAAGATATACTATGTGAAGGTTTGATGTGTTTTTTGCTTTTGTTTTTCTTTTTTCTTTAACCTTTTCCCCCTTATTTGTATGGTATTCTTTTTTTCTTTTTTTAAATGTGATACATTGTTTTGTTTTTTGTTTAATTTGGTGTTTTTCTGTTTTATTTGTAACCTTCAAAACCTTAATAAATATTATATTTTTTTATAAAAAAATGAAATACCAACCAGAAAGAGGAGGAAAAGCAAAGACAAAGCCTTGAAGAGAATGCCAAGGATTCCAGGAGGAGACCCCTTGGGTGCCAACATCTGAAGCACACTGCTCAGTGGCTCACTACCACTAATTGATTAAGATAGCAGGTAGCAAAGACCAGGAAGCAGATGGCACCATCCACATACTGATTATCTATGAAACCACTAAGGAGCCGAGCTGTATGAGAGATGACAGAGACAACAGTTTGGCAGAACAGCTATAGTTGAAATTATTTGTGCTTTGCCATGTGCACGACTGCCAAGTCAAACACAGGTGGGAGGAAAAGTATATTTCCCACTCCCTCCACTTTAAAACAAAAACAAAAAACCATAGCACACTACAGTACGTTTCCGAGCACAATTCAAAGTGTTGGTGCTGACCTTTAAAGCCCTAAACGGCCTTGGTCCTGTATACCTGAAGGAGCGTTTCCACCCCCATCATCCAGGCCGGACACTGAGGTCCAGCGCTGAGGGCCTTCTGGTGGTTCCCTTGCTGCGAGAAGTGAGGTTACAGGGAACCAGGCAGAGGGCCTTCTTGGTAGTGGCGCCTGCCCTGTGGAATGCCCTCTCAGCAGATGTCAATAAACAACTATTCTACTTTTAAAAGACAAGTGAAGGCGGCCCTGTTTAGGGAAGTTTTTAATGTTTGCTGCTGTATTGTTTTTAATATTCAGTTGGAAGCTGCCCAGAGTGGCTGGGGAAACCCAGCCAGATGGGCGGGGTATAAATAATAAATTATTATTATTATTATTATTATTATATTACGTGTTAGTAAGCATATTGTATTTTCAGATAGTGTAAGCACACAATGTTCCTTTATTTCCACCATTATATTCTGATAGGGTGTTGGATAATTCCGTGTGAAGCAACATCACACAAACATGGTAACACCCCGGTCATATACTGTAACAAGGTCGTAAAATGCACCAGAAAGAGAATTCAGAAACTAAGCACCCCCTTATTTGTCAACACATTTGCTGTCCCTATGTTTGTTGTGTAGATCTGAAAGACCCTGAAATTAACAAGTTGTACAGACATGTAGAGCTGGATGAAGCCAGAGAACTTTAGATAATATTCACAGTGGCGCCTTGGGTACCTCTGAGCTGGTGAGGAAGCCATACGTCAGTGGTAAGATGTCCCAGGCCTTGATTCCCAGAAACTCAAGTTTAAAGTATTCTGGAAAACATATTTCTTTGCCTGGGACCCCACAGAGATGCTCCCACTCAGAGCCAATGATCCTGGGCTGGGCGTACCAATGGTCTGACTCGGCAGAAAGCAGCTTTTATTTTAGAATTATTATTATTATTTTTAGAATAAACCTGGACAAGGTCAGGGATCAAGAGGTCAATTTGAGGTTTTGGGGACATGGGTAATGAAGGTGTTGATTTTTCCAGTTTCTACTAGGCCACATTTAGACAAGGTATTGTCAAGGATATTACATGTGTGGCCTTTTACCTGGGTCTTAAAAGGCTCAGCGTCTTAACAGCTTATCAAAGGATTACCCAGCAGAAGAACTGAAACCAAACCAGCCAATGATGCAACAACACAATAGTGTGATTTGGTGCTTAGTGCTGAAACAGCCTTGATTATATAGATCTCATCAAGAGTACTACTTGTTCCCACTCTGTTATCAAACAGCAATGGCTACTCCCAAGAAGACAGAACCCCAGAACTTACCTCTCCAAAAGGGTATGGGTGAATGCAATGATAATCAATACCAAGATGAAGGTCTAACATGCTTGTATGTTGAGCTCACTGCTTTATGGGCAACCCGCCAGGAGCAATGCCATCCACATGCGCTGCGTTAGACAGATTTGAGGCTTCACATGGCAGGACAAATAGAGATGTGCTCTCCCAAGCCCAAATTTCCAGCACATTCACATTCCTGTCTTAGTGACATCTATGTCAGCTTGCTAATGTCCAAAGAATGGGAAATGGCAAGATCCTCAAAGACGCGTTCTATCGGGAGCTGGCTTCAGGCACCAGGCCCACTGGCAGACCAACTCTGTGTTACAAAGGGGTCCTCAAACGTTACATGAAGGCTGGCAACATCGACTGTGCCATGTAGAAATCCCTTTCAGACAACCAGTGCCTGGAGATAATCAGTCAGGTCCTGTATCCATAGCAGTGCCCAGAGGAGGAATGACCGCTGGGAGGAGCGCAGAAATGCCATGGTACGCTTGCTTCAGCACCACCTGACACCTTCCTCTGCCCCACCTGCAACTAAGCATGTCTCTCCCATATCAGTCTCTTCAGCCACAGCAGGCGCTGTGTATCTCTGACGATTTGACTTCACCCCCAAAGGCACACTCCTCCATTGTCTCCCAAGATGCCAACCAACAAGCTATGGAGACCAGTGAGTATCTCGTAACATTACTCCAATACCACCAAGCAAACCTGAAATTCCTAAGCAAATGTGTTACAGTTTCTGTGAAAAATACTGACTGACTATAAAGACAGATAGGATTAAAAGCCTGGGAGAAGAGAACAGGCTATATAATACAGGAGGCCTGAGAATACAGCTGGGTGAAATTCAGGCTTGTGAATCCCAAGGTCCACCAACCAAAGTTAGACAATTCATGGGATGCTTCTGAGCACATCCTCAGTCCAGGAATTTGTTTTCAATCCCAGAACCGAGCTCACAGCACTTTCCCCATGCTTTCTTCATTTCAGCAGACTGATCTGGGAAGACGGGAGCCTTTTAACCGTCCCTACTGAAAAATGAGTGGGCATTTGAGAACCTTGTCATATCTAGAGAAAGTCATGCAGATCTGCCTTCTGCACACTCCACCCTTAGAATAAAGGGGCAGAACACCACCCAAGTCAGGATGCAAAACAATGCCCACTCTTACACACAATGAATAAGAAGTCCCTTTGAGCTCAGTAGGTCTTCTCCCAAGTAAGGAAACTTCAGATCACAGCTAAAATGCAGCCAATAGCTCCCTGCAAACTAAATGGCCAGTGAACAGCAGCTAGTCAATAAGTGGCTTTCACACATCATATACAAACAAAGCAAGGTCATAAAAATAGTTGTTCTCATTGGCTGCACCCTTGGCTCCTGCCCTTTGGAAGTCTATTAAATTTGGCCTTTGGATGCCTCAAGGGACCTGAGGTGGGTATTTTTATTATTATTAATAATAAGGAGGAAGAAGGGTTTGCGGTGGCCTGCAGAGGGTAGGCCTTGGCATCACCTACAATGGCCTCCACTCGCAGAGTGGAGCAATGGCACGTCTGTTACAATTAAGTCATCCAATTTCAATACTGAGAAGTCTACCCTGTCAACAAAAATTGCTGAAGGCAATCCATAGCATTCCTGAATTTTATTAAATTTAGATCCCACCCTTCCTCCCGAGAACTTTAGCTTTTCGTTATGTTGCTAGAGAAAGTAGCTCTAGATGAGTTCAGTACTTTGCTGGTGCTTATCTGAATATTTCATCTCAATGTTTGAAAACAAAATTGTAGCACTGAAGCTGCAAAGGTGTAATTTGCTAATTTGCTTCCCTCACTTGGGAAAAGGGCAAAACAAGAAAGCAGCTGGTTTATTCCTTTAAATTGCAATCAAGTTAAGTGAAATACGAGAATGGAGAACTATTTGGCTTGAAGTTATCAAAAGCGATCTGAGGAGAGTTAAAGGAGAAAAACAAGGAAGAGAGAAATGAGACTCCAGGCTACTCCCTCTGGCAATACAATTTCACAATGTCTGCATCATGTAACAGGCAGGAAGAGAGACCCCTGATGTTTGTCAATATCATGTGAAATTTCACACAAAATAAAACACTTGTTTCTATAAACACAGGTACTAGGCAAAGGGTAAAGAGGGTAGCATATAATTCTTGATAACCTTACCCTTTCATTCTGAATTTGTCTAAATCCCTTTCAAACCATACAAGTCAGGGGCATCTTGCGGTAACAAATTTCTATGCACTGTGCAAAGAAATACTTTTTGTCTATCCTGACCCTCCTTCTCCTTTCAGTTTCACTGGGATGGTCCCAGAGCCTAGTACAGTATTATGGTGTGTGTGGTGGGAAGGTGGGTGTGAAATGTCTCTATCTACTTTCTCAACACTATATAATTTTATGCACCTCTTATCATGTCCTCCCTTATTCCGCTTTTCCCAAAACTAAATGGCCACAAACTTTGTAACTTTTCTTGCAGGAGAGTTGTCACAGATAACCCTGCCTGTGAAATAACCATCCCCAAGATCATCATCGCATTGAAAGGCAAAAGAGTTGTACTTTGAAATAGGATTTTCACTACATTAGTTAAGCAGACACCAGCAATCTCCTACATACTCCAGGCATGCATTCGCTACTCACAGGCGATCTGATCATCAGAATCAAAACCTCCACACAAACACTTCTCACCTTACTTAGCCAGCCATCATCACCTCATTCTCACTCCTTGGGATTAATCCCAGGGATTAACTTGGAGCAGTTAATCTCCATATCATTGAAACAGTCACCATATAAAGTTCACTGCTGCCCACTTAACCCCTATGGCTTACCAAAATAAATCCATGAAGCAACACCTGTCACAACCGCCCCTCTTCAGACGCAAAAGATGTCTCCATACTAACAATAAAAAAGATGGCTTAAGAACTAGTAAGTCTTAGCTGCCCTAATTCCTTCAGCAATCGTTGGGGCATTTTCATAAGTTCTCAGCTTTAGGTTAGCTCCATTTGAAAACTGCTGCGCAAGTCAGTTTCCTAGAGAAAAAGTTCGGTTTTGAAGACAAAGACTGTGAACTGAACAATGACCCCACTTTGTGAGTATGGTAACAGAGTGAACTCAGTAAGACCAATACACCACTGTTCTCCTTTTTCGTTCTCATGGGAAGAACTGTGCCCTTGCAATATATAGGTACACACAAAAGCAAAGTGAGAACAGAGCCCTTCCTATGGTTATAACTGAAGCACTTGTCACTGGAAGCCGAACAATCTTTGCAAATCCTGGCTGACCAGTTCAAGAATTTGAACTTCAAGACCTCTCAGCACTGTGGTTTGTTCTCTGTAGTATGTGTTCTGTTCTATCTTTGTTTAGTCATTTAGTTGTGTCCGACTCTTCGTGACCCCCTGGACCAGAGCACGCCAGGCACTCCTGTCTTCCACTGCCTCCCGCAGTTTGGTCAAACTCATGCTGGTAGCTCGTTCAACCATCTTCTTCTCCTTGTGCCCTCCATCTTTCCCAGCATCAGGGTCTTTTCCAGGGAGTCTTCTCTTCTCCTGAGGTAGCCAAAGTATTTTGAGCCTCAGCTTCAGGATCTGTCCTTCCAGTGAACACTCAGGGCTGATTTCCTTCAGAATGGATAGGTTTGGTCTTCTTGCAGTCCATGGGACACTCAAGCATCTGTTCTATCTAAAGACACCCTTAGATTAGAATACTAAGGACAGAAGATGACAGAGGGGAGAGGAAGGAAATATTGAACTAAATAAAAAATCCAGCAATAAACTCTTCTTCACAGGAGGCTTTTAAGCAGAGGTTGGATGCTTTAGTTGAGATTCCCGCATTGCAGGGGTTGGACTAGATGACTCTATGGTTCTATGAAATGAAGCAAGGTCCACAGAAAGAAAAAGGTAGAGCAGCTCTCACTTGCTCCCTTGTAATAAAGCAGGAACACACACGGGAAAGTAAATTCTAACCTGTTATTGCTGATTGGGAGAAAAGAAGCAGTAACACTGAAGCTCATCTGCACTATGCTTTTTAATGCAGGTTTTGCTGGCAGGTTCTGAGCTAGATTGCATTCTTCCATCATTAACCAAGTAAGATTTAATACCAAACCCCACTGCACACAAGGCAGTGATGGAGCTGCTGTGGGCTTTGAAAAACAGCAGTGAACCAATAGCAATACAATCTAGGCCATAACATTAAACAAAACGAACAATGCAAATGTAAAGTTCTCAATAACTGAACTACTCATGAACCTCTCTTTGTTTATTCATATAGCAGCAGCAGAAGTAGCTAGGGAGTTCACCTACAAAGATGATGTAACTAACACCTCAAATTACAACTTCAGTTCTAGAAGATAAAATGTGTGGTGGAGAGAAGAAAAAGGTTTCAGAATCATCTCTCTAATGGAATAGAAAGGCTCCCTTCCCAAAAGAATTGTGGTATTGCAACAATAAAATGTTGAATCAGCACAGTTTAAGCATTTTATCCAATCAGTACTACAATTCCATAGTAGGTGGAAATAGTTTCCCAACAATTAAAAGACTTAAGGCAAATCCACGGATTATAACGCGTTCTCATTAAATTTCTATTATTATTTCAATACATTTTGTTCTACTGCAAGTTTGAGGCTGTGTTTTAATTTGTGAGTCAGAACTACTATTCAGCACCAAAACGGATCTTGCAGAGGCGTTCTCACAAATCATGGTTTCTCTAGCACTAAGTTTCACAGAACATGTGCCAAAGGTGTTTGCTGAACAACAATTGCAAATATTCCCAAAGCACTACCACACTCCAAATTAGGAAACTGTAAAAGGACAGTGTCTATAATTTTGACTTGTTTAAAAATATCTCTCATCCTTTCATGAACTGATGGTTGATACCTCTATGAACTGAAAAATGCAGAATGGTAGATGTCTGAAAAAGTAATAGTTTTAAGCTACATCAAGGATTCCTTTCCCCGTTGACATTTTAACTCCCTCAACATCTACCACAGAACTTCATCACACCATCAAGGTTTCTGGGGTGCAGATGAGGGCCAAGCAAAAGACAAGGACTAGTTACTCTGCACAAACCAAGAGGATGTCTTAGAACACAGTTTAACAGTGAACAGCACAATGTACTTTCCAGTTTCCATTTGCTGGCGAATTGCAAACCATGGTGTGTCAATACAGATTCACATCAACCACTGTTAAGCTTCCTGAATCATAGTTTGGCTGCTGACTGAACTGAGCATTTAAAATTTTCAGCTGCTGCAACTGGAAAGGCTACTACTATTACTACCAAAGACCTCTCTATCATAGTTAGAAAGCATCTGGAACATTATGGTTACAAATTACTAGGCCAGTAACCTCATCCAAATTCTTGTTTTGAGAAGCCTCAGTGGACTGGTATTGCAATTATAGCAGATATTATTCCACAACAAGGTAACATAATGTATGAGACACTTGCGGGGAGGGAAGATGCTAGAACAGAAACTGCAGAACAATGTGGTGTTTTATTTCCATTTCATAAGTTCATTAATAACAATGCATGGGAGCTAGCTGAAAATAGAACCATTTCACTTTGTGTAACTATAAAGAAAAAGGGTTTTAAGTGTTAACCTTATGGTATTTGATCCCAATTAAAATTAAATGGTGCAAGAACTGGCCTTTTGTTGAGAGAATGCTCAGAACTAGGGACCTACATACAACAGGGGTATTAGAATATTGAAGTTTTTGGAATCCGTGCAAATTAGTACTATGCAAAATATGAAATGAGAGTTAAATTCCAGAGATGACAAGCAAGGACCTGAGAGTGAGCGAAGAACAAGAACTCAAGGGCTGGGCCAAGCGAAGGCAAGTTGAAGCAAGAGACAGAGAGGATGTTCATGAGATGAAGAAAGATTAGTAGTACTGAGGTCAGGGATCAGGGAGGGCAGAAATGATGTGGAGATAAAGTGGGGAGGAAACAGAAAATAAGGAAAGTGATCAGGTGGCAGGGAAAAAAAGAAAAGCAAGTGAGTGATCAGATACAGGATCTCTTCCAGCTCTTAGATTCTTAGATGAAAAGGACCACTTCCTTCCATCCCTCAAGCCTTAAGATGCACAACATGAATGTTCTTACTCAACCACAGCGCTTCCTATTGTGAATACGGCATGGAACGACACATAAATTAATCTTGCTGCCTTTTAGCTGTGCTTTTGTTAGAGGCAGAAATCTAAGAAAGCAACACAACAGGCTAATTGTCAGAGATGGCATCACAGCACACCCAGTTGTGAACGTATTTCCTATAGCTTTGGCCTAATCAAACAGAGCTCGGCAGCAAGGCAGATGGAGATGTCATTTCACTGACAACTCAATATTTTAGTTAAGCAAATTCGCGCAAGATTTTCAAAACTTATCTGCTAGTAACTTCTTACAGCCATGTCGTGACTTGCCTGTCCACGAGTAACAAAACAGTCACACTAGTGAACGAAGCACCACCATCCCAGCTCCAAGACAGAGAAGGTTAAGGATCCTGTCATCACCCTTGACATGACAATGGTGGTGAGCAGAAATACAGACCCCCCATCAAGAGGAAAGGTCCCAAAAGAAGCATAAATTGAAGGAAATATTTTGTAAAGAAATGTAGAGAAATTTCATTCATCAAGAAACAAATCCAATGTGTTCTGAGTCAACTGGTCCTTCTTCAGGGAAATTTTGTATATACCGTATTTTTTGTTCTATAAGACTCACTTTTTCCTCTCCTAAAAAGTATGGGGAAATGTGTGTGCATCTTATGGAGCGAATGCAGGCTGCGCAGCTATCCCAGAAGCCAGAACAGCAAGAGAGACTGTTGCTTTCACTGCGCAGCGATCCCTCTTGCTGTTCTGGCTTCTGAGATTCAGAATATTTTTTTCTTGTTTTCCTCCTCCAAAAACTAGGTGCGTCTGGTAGTCTGGTGCGTCTTATAGAGCGAAAAATATGGTAATACAAGTTCTCTTTAACAAGAGGACAAATCAAGAGAATAGTTTGTATTCCCATCAAATTCACTTTTGTTGTTTACAAAATTCCCCTTATGAAGAGCCAAACCATTTGAAACAAACTGCCACCTGATTCTTGAGCACCATTGGGTGAACAAGAGAAATGCAGGCTTAACCAATAAAGTATATAACTAATTGACTAAAAACATCTCTGCATCACTTCACAAACCACTTCTGCTGTATTCCAGAGTTCCCAATACACCTGAACAGCATTTGTCATTAATTTAGCTTAGGTGATTTCAGTCATTTCTGAAATGTTAAAGAGTTTGTACATCAAGACTTGTTTCCTGGGACAGCTGAATAGGTGCTTCAAACCTAAAGATGTCACTCCACAGGTAGAAGACGTCCTCCGCTCAGGGACAAGCTACAGAATTGTGGCAAGAATGAATGCGATTGAACGCAAAGACCTTGTGCTTGCTCAAAACCTGATGCAAACTCTATGCATATGGAAGAGCTCTCAAACTTTTAAATATCTTACTTTTCAAGTCCTGGATTAACATTTTTTCCTTCCCACTCACTGATCTCTGGACCCAACCCAATGACCTCATACACAGGATTTCACTCACAAATCCTCAGAGGAGAAACATTGGTTTTTTTTAGCGGTTCTTGTTTTTATCTTGAGCCTCGTCAGGGAAAAAGGCAAGGTATATATAAATCTATAACAACAATAATAAAAGACTCACTATGTAAGGTGTTGAGAGAAACCTAGCATCTAGTAAAACTATCAACCTTTAATGAACTCTGAATGAAGTTAACAATAAACAGCCCAAATGCTTAGCTGTGCATACATTCCTTCCCTGTATTCTTTTCGGTGCCTGATGAACATTCTTATTTAGACAACCCTTCTCAGATTAGAAAGTTTGAATGAGTTTTTAATTGTTATAGCTTATTCTATTGTGGTTTTAATTTTCTGTACGTTTTAAATTATGGTTGTAAAATTATACTCATATTTGTTTTTCTTGTAAACAGTGGTATATACCGTATATTTTTAAAATAAATAAATAAGTACCCTACATCACCAGGACCACCCTGGCTAAAGAAAGGCCCACCACCTCAAAAAATGTACACACACACACATATATATATATGGCAGTGCACAAGAAATAATAATCAATAATACACATATAAACTTGGGCAAATCTACATACGTATGTTATATGTATGGGTAGACTTACTGGAATAAATATGTTTTAGCAAGGATCTAAAACAGTTTAGCAAGGGTGCCTGCCTGTTAATAGGCAGTTCCAAAGAACAGGTAGGGGCTGCTATACCAAAATACTGATTTCTCAGAAACTGAGACATCGTGCAGAGTCACAGCAAGGGTTTGATTTTTATCCCACATTTTCCCAGCCTGGCACCATGTCTCTTCCATACGAAATTATGGCTGATCACTGTTTTTTTAAAAAACAACAACCCCAAACTGACACATAGTACTGTCCTTTAAGGGGAGTAGAATAGAAAGATCATAAATATTTAAATGCAGGTCAGAACACACATTTAATATGCACTGCAAAGTTTGCTAGCGTGGCATCTGTGTGCCCCATAGAGGCCGTTTTAAAGCCCACAGGGTTCCGGGAGCCCCACAACACCTTGAGAGAAGCATTCCTATGCAACCAATATAACAGGTTGCAGTGTGTGTGCACTTGGCTGTGGGGCCCACAACAGTTTAATTGGCTTGCAAATGTGCCCTCAGGCCCAAGAAGGCTGGTGATCTCTGGGAAACTGCCACCCTGAATTGTAGCAATGGAAGTGTAGGTTAGTGATTAACAATCCATGTTACACTTGGTTTTAAAAACAAACAAACAAAAAACAGTTGTAAATTCCACTAGGTAAGAGCCTTGAGGATAATGGAGTTTTCTGTCTGAGATAACAGAAGAAATTATGGTAGAAAACAAGGGGAATTTCCCTTTGTGAACTCCCAAAGAATGTCTCTATTTTCATTTGCTTACCTGCTTCATGCAATGCATTATTTCCTATGAGAGTCCTTAGTGCTACACGTCTGTAGTATGCAAACAAAGCAATCACAGATATGGCCAACAGCACTTTCTGTGGGAAAGGGCACTGCAGCAATTGTGAGAATGCCACTGGCTTTTCCGTAACTGCCCAGTTCAAAACCAGCTTGCAATGCATACTACAATCAGGATCACCTGCATGCAACATACTGTGCAAGCTATAGAACTGACACTAGACGTGTACACGTAGCACGGTCCCCTTCCACGCTTTTACTTTGCCATGTATTCAAGCAACGTAGTTTCCCCTTTCATGTTGCACAAAACAACTGTCACCACTGCTTCATCACTATAGTATATTATTGGTGTTTTGCCACGGTGAATAATAGGGCTCTGCGCTGAGCCAAATCAGGAATATTCAGAGGGCCAAGGATGAGTCCACCACACACAGCCAAGGATTGCTGAGAGTCAGGTTGGATGGGCCCAGAGCGATCCCTGGCTGTCAGGGGATGGGACATCGGGCAGGAAGAAGAGCCAGACTGAGCCCTACCTGGCTGTCTTCCTGGGAGAAGGTAGACTCAGTGCCATAGCTCTTCACCCTGTTCAACACCCCTGCCATGCGGGACCAATGCCTCCGTAAAACAGCATCAAGCCTGTAGAGTGTGGGTACGCTTTGCAAGAGGCTTTCCTGCAGCACTGCACAGGACTGTTACGCAGGAGGATCCAATCCTGTGAAGTGCTGGTTGCTGCTCCTTCATGATCAGCTTCCCACTTGTGAAGGAGGAGCACTGTGCAGGATCAGATAATCCTGCTTACCAGCTGCAAAGCAGGATGATCTTATACTACACAACACTGGTGCACACACACACCCCACCAAAAAAAACCTCCTTTTAAAAACCTTACTTCCTGTTCATAAACCAAACCAGCTGAGACCTACATTCTTTCTCCTCAGGAAGATTTCATATTGCATCAACCCAGATCCATTTCTTACATGGAGAAATGTTATCACTCTATCTGCCCTCAAGGCAACATGATGTGAAGTTTATTTCAAAAGGGAACATTTGCATGTTATTTAATGGATAATATAATTAAGTCATCAACTAGGTCTCGACACAGACACTACATTGTTTCATTACTTTTAAATATAACATATATAATTTTAAGATTTCTATTCTGCCTCTCTTTAAAAGAAAATCCCTAGATTGCTGGCCAACAATTCATAAAAAAATAAAAGTTATACATTTAAAAACAACCACCTAGACATCACATTAAGAGACTAGACTCAGCTAAAACCTGGCTACATAAGAAGGCACATCAAGGCAAACATAATACAGTGGTATCTCGTGTTAAGAACTTAATTCGTTCTGGAGGTCCGTTCTTAACCTGAAGCACCACTTTAGCTAATGGGGCCTCCTGCTGCTGGTGCGCCGCTGCTGTGCGATTTCTGTTCTCATCCTGAAGCAAAGTTCTTAACCCGAGGTACTATTTCTGGGTTAGCGGAGTCTGTAACCTGAAGTGTGTGTAACCCAAGGTACCACTGTAACTGATTACCAAAACTCCCACTTATTTGCTTTCACAACTGCGAAGAAGTCTATCATGTAGACCTGTGCACTTTTTTCTTAATCACACCGATACTACTGAAAGCCAAGTTTCTCCCTCACTGACTCACAGGGTTGCAGGGAGTGTATTTGAACACACACTAGGAAAATGTGACGGTGAAAGTAATGACTCAAGAGTAGAGGTATAGGGCATTGCTAATGCAACCACTTGCTTCATGAAGTAAGCCATTTCCTGTTAGCATCACGAAATAAGCTGTTCACTGTTAACAGACACAGCATCTCTTTGAAGGGAAAAGCATCTTAGCATAGTGAGCAACAACCTGAGCTATGAATAAAGATGTCTGCGGTTCAAAGCTTGCCCCTGCCATGAACACCTTCGGTGGCTTTAGGCAAGCAACTGTCCCTCAGCCTCAGTCCCTCCACAGTATGGGAGATAATAATACTAACATACTTTACAGGTCTGTTGCAAGCATTAACACTTGAAAATGCTATAGTAAGCATTGCTGTGAGTAGGGAATCCAGACTCAAACCCATTGCTTACTTTTAGATGTCATGCCTGTTTGCTCAGGATTTGTGGATATAAATCTGATGTAAATCAAGCAGTGCTGACAGTACTGCACTTGTGCTATACTGTTTTAGTTTTGTACTTTTTAGATGTTTTAGGTGTTAACAATTGTATTTTTTACTCTGCTACACACTTCTCTGGGCTCCTTTAAGAGGAAGAGGAGGAGGAAAAAAAACCACAGAAAAAATATTATCATCTACTGAAAAAGAATAGCCTGGCAAGCTTGTGTGTGTAAAGCCAAGTCCTCTTTCTACTCCAGCCAGAAACAACATGACATTCCATGCTCACTCTGCCCCTCCAACGTAGAAAGTTCCCTCCATTCTATACTTTTCTCATCCCTACCCCTAATGTCAAACCCAACAGGGCTGCCTCAAAGTAAGTACAGACAGCCCTACTTTGTCCCTTCCTACATCCCTAGAGAACACTGAAGACTATACTAGTTTTCGCCCCATATTGAGTTACCTGAGGCCTTGTTCTTATGTGGTAGACATGTGTTTGGGCTGTAAGTCTTGAAATTCAAATACTCCTCCACACCCACAGAGCAAGCTAAATAAATCATTGCCTAATGGAGAGAAAGTTAGACCACTGCCTTTCTCCATGACACGCTAGTTTTCAGCTACAGGGATTTGTGTTAGCATACATTGAAGGGTTAGCTAGCTTAATCTGTGGCACTAAAAACAAAAAGTCTTGCACTGTCTTAAAAAGGTTGACACCTTTTGTTAAAGCATGCACATATGTGGATTCATCAGAAAGCTTATGGCACAATAAAATGTGTTAATCATCAAGGTGCCACATCAGCTTTTGTTACCATATATTGCAATGGACCTCACTTGGTAGGTGGCACATAAGCGTATAACAATTTATTAGTGATATTTACTGGTGGGGAGAGAAGTGAAGCAGGAACACCCTGCAATGTCACCCACCTAACAGGGTTGTTGTAAATATTTTTATTGAACGGACAGACCATATACTACCCTCAACTCTTAAGAAGGACAGGATTTAAAAAATTAGACTGGTTCATTAACACACATATAACCTCCTCCTCAGCCTGCCCCTAGAAGCCGCCTGAGTAAGAGGCGACATGATCATTTATAAAACTATGCATTGCATGCAGAAAGTGGATAGAGAGAAGTTTTCCTCTGTCTCCCATAACACTCCTGTAGGAAGCTGAAGGTTGGAAGAGGAAGACCAGATAAAAGAAAAGACTTGCAGCGCACAGTTAAACTCTGGAACTCCCTTCCACAGGAAGGGGCAAGGGCGAACAACCTGAATGACTTTTTAAATGTTGGTTCATGGAGGAGGAGAGGGCTACCAAAGGCTCTTCGTCCACAGCTGGAGGCAGTCGCTGGGAATCACAGAAGGGGAGAAAGTTTGGCGGTTCAACACCCCAATTTCCGATCCCCATACGGGCCACCTGCATATCCCTGCCTTGTTAGGTTTATCAAGGGTGCAATGAGATTAAGGGCCAATATCTGAACGATAATCTTGATCATTTTATTGTCCTTTTTACCCACTGTTGTCTTTTTATTTGTATATATTGCTTGTTTTATGTTGCTATGGCCGTTGGCTAATGCGAATAAAGTTTATCTACCTACCTATGTACTTTGTTTGCTGCTAAACAGCACCTTTGCTTGTCTGGCAATTTGATGCTTGAGTCTGAGATAGGAGGGTCCATTCGCCTACCACTACAGTGGTACCTCAGGTTACAGACGCTTCAGGTTACAGACTCCGCTAACCCAGAAATAGTACCTCGGGTTAAGAACTTTGCTTCAGGGTGAGAACAGAAATCACACGGCGTCAGCGGGAGGCCCCATTAGCTAAAGTGGTGCTTCAGGTTAAGAACAGTTTCAGGTTAAGAACGGACCTCCAGTACGAATTAAGTACTTAACCACTGTGCTGTATCTATCCCTGCCTTGCAACGGGGTTGGACTAGATGACCCTCGGGACCCCTTCCCATTCTGTGGGAAAGCGCTGTGGCGGGTTTCCCCCGCTCGGCCGCTGCGGGAACAGGAGGGGCACCCTCGGGCCTGATCCAGCCGCAGGGCTCACCTTAGTCCATGCTTAACCTCTCCCCTCCCCCCTCCCCTCAAGCCGCGCCCTCCCCCTCCCCCTCGCGGCCTACTGGCGCCCCTCAAACCCTCGCCCCTTCCCTCAGCGGCGTCGCCACCGAGAGGAAGGCCGTCACCTCACCTGAGCGGCGGGAAAGCGGAAACTTAAAGAGGGCCGGCTTCCTTCTCTCTCTCTCGCTCGCTCCCTGGCTCGCTCTCCTCTCGCGCGCTGCCGCCTCAGCCGCCGCTCCGCCTCTTTCCCCGCCTCAGGCCTCGCCAGCGCCAGCGCGCATGCGCCCGCCCCTCGCGCTCCCACGCACCTGCGCGCGCACGCTCCGCCCCTTCTCTCTGCTAAGCCACGCCCACCCCTCGATGTCTATGACTTGCCTCCCCCCTCCCTGGATGAGAAAGGACGTCACGACGCCGAGCGTCCCTCTGACCACGACGCGCACGCGCCGCTTCCCCGCCCCTCTTTCTCTTCAAGTTCCACCCCCCGGCTAAGCCACACCTTCCTCTCCCTCACGTCCGCGTCCTAGGCCGGCGCGGAGGATGAGCGTCACCCTTGATCGCTACGCGCATGCGCCGGGAAGGAACACGCTTTCCCTCGCCTCCCCCATTGGTGCATCCAGTTCAGTGTTGTCTGCACTGACTGGCAGCTGCTGCCCGATATTTCAGGCACAGCTCTCTCGCAGCCCGGGGGTTGAACCTAAGACCTTCTGCACGCCAAGCAGGTGCTCTACCACTTAGCTAGGATCATTTCCCTGAAAGCAAAGCAAGGTTCTAATCTTCACGGTTCTAAATATAATCTTATTTTTTTTAATATAAAAAAGAAAGCGCCTAAGATTCCAGTCCTCATGATTTCAAATACAAGGCAGCTTTAAACAGGAACATGAATATCAAATATTAAATATGAATATATTTTTGTCACTTTTAAAAATCCAATTTGGAGGAGACTCTTGCGAGTCCCATGGACTGCAAGAAGATTCAACCTCTCCATTCTGAAGGAAATCAGCCCTGAGTGCTCACTGGAAGGACAGATCCTGAAGCTGAGGCTCCAAGACTTTGGTCTCCTCATGAGAAGAGAAGACTCTCTGGAAAAGACCTTGATGTAGGGAAAGATGGAGGACACAAGGAGAAGGGGACGACGGAGGACGAGATGGTGGGACAGTGTTCTCGAAGCTACAAACATGAGTCTGACCAAACTGCGGGAGGCAGTGGAAGACAGGAGTGCCTGGCGTACTCTGGTCCAGGGGGTCACAAAGAGGTGGGCACGACTAAACAACAACAACATGTTGTAAAAGATTGTACTAGAGACAACAAACACAAATCCAGCTTGATTTCAGATTAAACCTCAAAACCATCACAACAATTTACAGTGATTTCATCTTCATTCGTTTTTCCGGATTTTTTGGTTAAGCCACTGAATAAACTGCCACTCTGTGTGTTACAAAGCTACTACTGTCACTCAAAAGTTAAAAGAAGACTATGCCAGGTTGTGCCTGCTTGCTTGTGTGATATATACGTAAGGGGCAGGCTAACACATAATGAGTGATGTCTTCCATCTATCTCCGTGTGGGACCTTGTTGTAGCAGCCACCCAAGACTGCAATGGGCATCACTTGGAAGCGCAGTTCAATAAAGGCATTTCTTAAGGAAAAGGGTCAGTATATATAAGATAACCCACTCTAAAATGCACTGCTTTCAAGGATGGCTACCAGGGGAGAATTGGGTGTTCTAATTAGTTGCAGGTCCCTTCTAGAGTCTATCCAGAAGAGTCAATCCCTTAGTTGACACGTACTCAATATCAAAGCAGAGCTCAGATTTGGAAAAGAATAATTGTCTAAACATCTTGATAGGCTGCTTTCCAGAGTTGGTTATGACTCAATTCCATATAACACAGTGCAAGAAAATGCTCAGTAGGTGTTATGAGAATTGTAGGGTCTAAGATATAAAATAAATGTACCAGGCAAACACATACATAAATATATAAACCACATGTCTGAAACAGTACAGGAAAATAATCCTGAAGCCATGTGACTCTCCCAAATTGACCTCAAATATTTCTCTGCAAGGAGGAAGGAAATTGGAAAACCTCCCCATTGTCTCTTTGCTCACAAATCCTGTCTTAATGGGGTATCTGTATATGAATAGGGTGAGCCTGTGACCGGGATTCAGGAACTGAGTATTTACCATCACCAGAGAATGGCCAGACTGCTCAAGTAATACAATCAGTGACCATTATCAGGTACCCTGGCAAACAGGATTTCTGCTGTAGACCGCCTCCTCTGTTGTTGACCGCCTCCTTCTGTGATGTATGTATGACGTTTTAGTTGGGTGGTCTTGGGCTCCAGGGTGGGCAATTTCAAAAGTCTATATAAGAGCTTGCACATCAATGTTCTGGTTTCCTCCTCCCTCCTGCATGTGGTGAGGACCCTGTTCCAACAGTTTAATAAAGATCAGGCTTCCTAGCTGCTTTGTTTCTCAATATTCCCTGGTTGGCCTCTGTTATTTTCTCCTACTGATAGTGTGATAGGAATTTTGAGGTCTTAGATATAAATTAAAGGTTCATAAGTCTACCAACCAAGCACGTATATAGATCAGCACAGGAATACCGACCTGAAACCATTTTGATTCCCAAACTGACCAGATGTTTTCTCTGCAAGGTCAAAGGAAAATGGAAAAGCCTCCCCATTGTCTTTTCCTTCACAAATCCTGTGTTAAGGGTATGTCTGTGTATGAATAGGGTGTGAGCCTGTGACCTGGCTCAGGAACTAAGTATTTGTCATTACAAAAGACTGGCCAGGCTCCCCAGGGTATCCAGTCAAGTGACCGTTATTAGGTAACCTGCCAGACAGGAGAAAAACAACACACTCAGATTTCTGCTGTAGACCGCCCTTCTGTGATGTAGGTATGATGTGTCTGGGGGGGGGTCTTGAGCTACGCCCCTTCTGTGATGTATGTATGATGTTTCTGAGGGTGGTCTTGAACTCCAGGGCAGGCAATTTAAAATGTCTATTTAAGGGCGGACACACCTGGGTTCTGGGTCTTCCTTTCCTGCATGTGAGGGGAGCACCTGTTGCAACAGATCAATAAAGATCAAGCTTACGAGCTGCTTTGCTTCTCAATATTCTCTGGTTGGCCTCTGTTATTTTCTCCTATCAATAGGGAACCTACGTAAGGACTCTATATGGGCTCTTGGCTATCCCATAAGGGAAAGGGAGCAGTTTTTTTCTTATAACAGTAGGCATAGTAACAATTTTTAAAATATACTTTTAACTGAGTGCAGTCTGCTCTTACCTTAATTGTTGGCTGCCTGCATTCTGTGCAAAGGAAAGCTGCTGGCTTTTGCTTTAAGCAGAATCTGCTGCTGTTCACGTACCGATAGAGCCTGAGGTTGCAGGTTGCACAAGGCCAGCAATGCATTAAGCCTCTTTAGGGTAGAGAAAACAAATCTAATCTCTCCATCCCTGTTTCAACTCTACCATAATCACTGAAACCTGGTGGGATAAGTCCCACGATTGGAATGTAATAATGGAGGGATACAATCTATTTCAGAGAAACAGACCAGACAAGAAAGGAGGAGGTGTGGCGTTATATGTCAGGGATGTATATACCTGTGAAGAGATCTAAGATTTAGAACCTCAAAGCCAAAGTGAGAGCATTTGGGTCAAAATTAAGGGAGAGAAGAATATCAGTGACCTCATTGTGGGAGTTTACTATAGATCCCCAAGCCAAACGGAGGACATAGATGATGCCTTCCTGGAACAGATGGCCAAGCATGCAAAAGGAAGGGAGATAGTAGTAATGGGGGACTTCAATTACCCGGATATTTGCTGGATGTTAAACTCAGCCAAGAGCATAAGGTCAAACAGATTCCTCACTGGCCTTGCAGACAACTTCATTGTCCAGAAAGTGGGAGAAGCAACAAGAGGAACAGCCATTTTAGATCTGGTCCTAACCAATGTTGATGACCTGGTTAGTGGGGTAGAAGTGGAAGGATCATTAGGCGTGAGTGATCATGCTCTTCTGAAGTTTACTATACAGCGAAAAGGAGCAGCCAAGCATACTAGGATTCAATTTCCTGATTTTAAGAAAGCCGATTTCATAAAACTTAGGGAAGTGCTGGGTGAGATCCCATGGACAGTAATACTAAAAGGAAAGGGAGTTCATGATGGCTGGGAGTTTGTTAAGAGGGAGATAGTAAAAGCACAACTTCAGGCAATACCAATGAGACGGAAACATGGAAGGTGCCTAAAGAAGCCAGGGTGGCTATCTAAAGAACTTTTAACTGAGTTAAGATTAAAAAAGGATGTGTACAAAAAATGGAAAAGGGGGGAAACCACCAAAGAGGAATTCAAACAAATAGCCAGCATGTGTAGACACAAAGTCAGAAAAGCTAAAGCACAGAATGAACTCAGGCTTGCTAGAGAGGTTAAAAGCAACAAAAAAGGCTTTTATGGGTATGTTCGTAACAAAAGGAAGAACAAAGAAACAGTGGGGTCACTCAGAGGAGAAGATGGTGAAATGCAAACAGGGGACACAGAAAGGGCTGAACTCCTCAATGCCTTCTTTACCTCAGTCTTCTCCGATAAAGAAAACAATGCCCGACCTGAAGAATTTGGAGCAAATGATTCAGCAAGGAAACACAGCCCAGAATAACTAAGGAGATAGTACAAGAATACTTGGCTAGTCTAGATGTATTCAAGTCTCCAGGGCCAGATGAACTGCATCCAAGAGTATTAAAAGAACTGGCAGATGTGATCTCAGAACCACTGGCAGTCATCTTTGAGAATTCCTGGAGAACAGGCGAAGTCCCGGCAGACTGGAGGAGGGCAAATGTTGTCCCTATTTTCAAAAAGGGGAAAAGAGAGGACCCAAATAATTACCGCCCAGTCAGTCTGACATCAATACTAGGGAAGATTCTGGAGCAGATCATTAAGCAAACAGTCTGTGAGCACCTAGAAAGGAATGCTGTGATCACCAATAGTCAGCATGGATTTCTGAAAAATAAGTCATGTCAGACTAACCTGATCTCGTTTTTTGACAGAATTACAAGCCTGGTAGATGAAGGGAACGAAGTGGATGTAGCCTACCTTGATTTCAGCAAGGCATTTGACAAGGTGCCCCATGATATTCTTGTAAAGAAGCTGGTAAAATGCGGTCTTGACTATGCTACCACTCAGTGGATTAGTAACTGGCTGACTGACTGAACTCAAAGGGTGCTCATCAATGGTTCCTCTTCATCCTGGAGAAGAGTGACTAGTGGGGTGCCACAGGGTTCTGTCTTGGGCCCGGTCTTATTCAACATCTTTATCAACGACTTGGATGATGGACTCAAGGGCATTCTGATCAAATTTACAGATGACACCAAACTGGGAGGGGTGGCTAACACCCCAGAGGACAGGATCACACTTCAAAACGACCTTGACAGATTAGAGAACTGGGCCAAAACAAACAAGATGAATTTTAACAGGGAGAAATGTAAAGTATTGCTCTTGGGCAAAAAAAATGAGAGGCACAAATACAAGATGGGTGACACCTGGCTTGAGAGCAGTACATGTGAAAAGGATCTAGGAGTCTTGGTTGAGCACAAATTTGACATGAGCCAACAGTGTGACGCGGCAGCTAAAAAAGCCAATGCAATTCTGGGCTGCATCAATAGGAGTATAGCATCTAGATCAAGGGAAGTAATAATGCCACTGTATTCTGCTCTGGTCAGACCTCACCTGGAGTACTGTGTCCAGTTCTGGGCACCACAGTTCAAGAAGGACACTGACAAACTGGAACGGGTCCAGAGGAGGGCAACCAAAATGGTCAAAGGCCTGGAAACGATGCCTTATGAGGAACGGCTAAGGGAGCTGGGCATGTTTAGCCTGGAGAAGAGGAGGTTAAGGGGGGATATGATAGCCATGTTCAAATATATCAAAGGATGTCACATAGAGGAGGGAGAAAGATTGTTTTCTGCTGCTCCAGAGAAGCGGACACGGAGCAATGGATCCAAACTACAAGAAAGAAGATTCCACCTAAACATTAGGAAGAACTTCCTGACAGTAAGAGCTGTTTGACAGTGGACTTTGCTGCCAAGGAGTGTGGTGCAGTCTCCTTCTTTGGAGGTCTTGAAGCAGAGGCTTGACAACCATATGTCAGGAGTGCTCTGATGGTGTTTCCTGCTTGGCAGGGGGTTGGACTCGATGGCCCTGGTGGTCTCTTCCAACTCTATGATTCTATTCTATTCTATTCTATTCTATTCTATTCTATTCTATTCTATTCTAAAACAATTTTCTTTTCTGAGTCATAATAATGGTGCAGCCCAGGCAACACCAAAATGCCTCTTCCTTCCACCAATTCATATGACTGCCTTTTTTCTTTTTTCTTTTTTTTTACAGAATTAGATAAATTTAAGCCTTGACAGGTGAGGCATGTTATATATCAAAAATAATAATGACTGGGAGAAAAAAAGTATGGTGAATCAACAGATTCCAATTTGTCGTAAAGAATTTCTTCTATCTGGAATGATCTCTTCTCTGAAACCAAAACCCTAGTTCTAGGCAGGGCAAAGCACAGCCACCAATGGCCCTCTTCTCCATAATTTTTTTCCTCTTTTAAAGCCATCCAAACAATTTAAAATACAGGTTAAAATGAAATTTAAAATGCAGCCTCATTTTAAAAGTAGCCCATGGATCAAAACCGTAAGGCGAGGGAAAACATAAGGGTCAGACCGAGTCCAAACCAAAGGCCAGGCGGAACAGCCCTGTCTTGCAGGCCCTGCGGAAAGATGTCAAGTCCCGCAGGGCCCTGGTCTCTTGTGACAGAGCGTTCCACCAAGTCGGGGCCAGTACTGAAAAGACCCTGGCCCTAGTTGAGACCAATCTAACCACCTTGCGACTTGGGACCTCCAAAGTGTTGTCATTTGTGGACCTTAAGGTCCTCAGCAAATCTGATCTGAGAAACTTAGTAGAACGAAAGCTTCAGTCTGCCCTTTTGACTCTGGAGCACTTTAGGAGAGACCCCTACAGAGCTACAATTCCCGGGGTTGGAGAGAAGCTTGGACAAATGACTGAGAATTGTAAGTAAGCAACGAACTCTACCTACCTTTTTTCGTTCACCACTCCCCTGCCTTCTACAACACTCTTTAAGGTGCATTAAGATATCTCCAATTATTGTGGATATTTCTCCTTATCTCCACTATGGGCCATGGCAAGCGGCCAAGGGACCTGGATGAGGCAATGCCTTCCCCAAGGCCCAAACAGTCCAAGATTGATTCTTTCTTTCTTAACTGTAGCAGAAATAACGAGGAAGATAGCTACACGGTTGAAACTCACAATCGTTTTAATCCTTTAATTGACCTCGCAGCCGACATAGAAGTGGAGGGGGTGAACTCGAAGGCAACGAATAATGCTAATGATAAGGACAAAGAAGTGAGAGCCACCTCGAAGGGGGAGTCCGAGTTGGCCCTGGGCGACGGCACGGGATTCAATCATTTCCAATTAATAACCAGGACCCTGCGCTGCATCTTTAAAAGCATAAATGGGATCTCCATGCAGGTGAATAAAGGTAAAGGTAAAGGTACCCCTGCCCGTACGGGCCAGTCTTGACAGACTCTGGGGTTGTGCGCCCATCTCACTTAAGAGGCCAGGGGCCAGCGCTGTCCGGAGACACTTCCGGGTCACGTGGCCAGCGTGACAAAGCTGCATCTGGCGAGCCAGAGCCGCACACGGAAACGCCGTTTACCTTCCCGCTGGTAAGCGGTCCCTATTTATCTACTTGCACCCGGAGGTGCTTTCGAACTGCTAGGTTGGCAGGCGCTGGGACCGAGCAGCGGGAGCGCACCCCGCCGCAGGGATTCGAACCGCCGACCTTTCGATCGGCAAGTCCTAGGCGCTGAGGCTTTAACCCACAGCGCCACCTGCGTCCCATGCAGGTGAATAACCTCCACCAAAAGCTTGAGGCCCATTTGTTGGAGTTGCAGCACAACCTCACTCTGCCTCCAAGGGATTTAAAGGGACAGAGGTGTACCTCCCCTGTTAGACATGAAAGTGGTACTGGTGGTCACCTATTAAAAGCTCAATTGGACTCTCAATCTCTGATCCTACAAGCAAACAAAATATGCCTTACTATACGCAGCAGTGACCCCAGGTCCCCAAGGTGGAATTATCCGAGAGATATCTAAGGCAACTCCTTCAGATTTGGCCTCCGCTAATAGATCTTAGTTCAGTGAAACTTTTGAACTACCACCATCGGTTCCAAAAAGTATTGCTCTCCTTCCAGTCACCAAAAATTCCTTCCATACTGGTTAGGCATGAAGCGTTTTTGGCCACCTGGGGCATTTTCCCAACGAGAGTCTTTCATGACACCAGGATTAAACCTCTTTTCCGTAACATCGTACAAAAAGGTTTCCGCTCACCAGACTGGCGCGACATAGTCTTGAAACTCAAGCTGTCCACCCGGGAACCTCACCCTCCCTCTCAGCCCAAGCTTCCTGGTTTATCTACTCCAGCAACAGAGAAGCATGACCAAAGCGGGCCCAGCCATCTGGCTGCTTCAGAGGAGAGGGACCTTATTTCATCCTACGGCGAGTTGCCATTAGTAGAACTGCAGGAAGTTATAAACAGGCTTGATATACTCAAGCAGCAACTTACACATGTACTTCAAGAAAAAAATTCCTCAAAATCTGGTCATAGTAACCTACTAAATCAAAGGAACGCAGGCATGAAGGGGCTAACACCCCAGAAATCCCTGCCAAATACTGGGACTCCAATAACGGATGATATGGCAGTCTGCCTGGCGGAAGCTCCTCATACACCGTCGCAACGCAGTCCCCCTTCACCTCTACTAATAGATCTGCAATCAACTACCTCGCTCTCTGTCTTAAAGAGCAATGCGCCCAACACCCCTCATCTTGGAAATCTGTCAATGTCCTATTCTTCTATGCCTGACCTGGAGTCTTCAATCAGTGCGGCCCAGTCAGATGACTGTACATCCTCGTGCTTTGCCAGTCAACCTCTTTTGGTAGAACCTTATTTACCCGCAACCTCTTCAAGCCAATACATAAACGTTAAGGAAGCCATTGGGCAAAGAGTCAGCTCAGGTCTTATTGATGACCCTGCTGGCCACATCAATCAAATTACCACCCCTTCAATACCTTCGGTAATATCACGCCTGGCGCTGTCTCAGACCCTTGGCAATGCCTCTCCCACCAGCAACCAGAGTAACTGACTAGCACATACTCCCTCTTCAAACTGCTTTAATGTGCTATCCTGGAATGTGGCGGGATGGACGTCCAAACAGGATGGCGGGGATATGAAAGAGTTTTTAGCGAAATTCCAGATCATGGGTATACAAGAGACCTGGTGCCTAGAATCGTTACCCCCCCCCATCCCTACTGGGCTATGACGCCTTTGTGATTCCTGCGACCAAAACACATTTGTATGGGTGCCCTAGTGGTGGCCTGGTAATATTTGTTTCGCAGGAGCTTCAACTTAATATCTCTCCTCTCTTTTGGTCAGAGAGTAATTCCATTCAAACTTTATACATCCCTAACAATGTTGGGGACTTCATATGTGTGAACTTGTACAATCCATCTACCTCCTCCCCTTCTCATTCAAATCAGCTTTGGGAGGATTTAAGATTTATCCTCGATAAATCTGTGGCTGAATTTCCAAAGTCAGAGATTCTTATAATGGGGGACTTTAATACCAGAATCGGAGCAGATATAAGCTCATTCACCCATAAGTCGCAATTATTCATAGAAGAGGAGTGGTTTCCTACGTGGAATTCACATGATAAGACCATCAATAGGGCTGGCATCATACTACTGGAGTTTACCATAAACTGCGGGCTGCACAGCTTGCATGGCACACCCAAAGACTTGTTCGGGGGATTCTATACTTTTCTAGGATCGAGAGGGGCAAGCGTTATAGACTACATCTGGTCCTCCTCGGCATTTAATGATAAGGCATATTGTTTCAATGTGTTCAACAGAACCGAAAGTGACCACCTTCTAATCGCCATCTCCTTCCTCCACACACAGCTGGGGCTTCCCAGCTCACTCCACCTCCAGGACCCACTGATCTTAGCCCCCGGACGTAAGAAGTGGGATACCCATTTGGAGCAAGACATAAAAGTCCTCCTAAATTCTCCTGAGATCCTAGCCTTGAAAGCTCAGCTGTTAACAATGAATGTGAATCCTTTCTCAACTTTCCAGCAAATTCTAGCCTACTTGCTTCCTTCACTCATGAAACCTCCCCGTGCAATTCTAACCTGGAAGAATCAAACCTGGTTCGACCAAGAATGCAAACAGTGCAGAAGTTGGCTTAGATTTCTCCAGTCTGATTTGAAATCAGACAGCACCCAGAGCAAAATCAGGGAGTTAGCCCAATTCCGTTCATTCTACAAGAAGCTGCTTCAACATAAGAAATTGCTCTTTGCGAAAGAACGCTGGACGGCGCTGTCAGTGGCCATTAAAACCCGTGACGACAAGAAATTCTGGAATTTAATTAATGCAGGTTTAAGACCCCACTCATTCATCGTTAATAACATCACAGCAGCCAGTTGGCACTCTCACTTTGCTCAGCTGTATTCCGCCCCAGATCCTGAAGTAAACGTAGTCTCTACTCTTCCAGCATCTGGGGAACCAGTTTCCCCAGACAGATGTTTACAACTAATCAGCATGCTATCAGGGGATAAATCCCCTGGGGAGGATATGATACCACCTGAGGTATTTTTATCGAACCAGACGTGGTGGGCCCCTATTTTAGCATCTCTCTTTACCACTATTAATGCTACCCTTAAGATTCCACCTAACTGGAAACAGAGCATAGTCATCCCAATACATAAAAAGGGAGACCCACAAGATCCGCGTAACTATCGACCTATCAGCCTGCTGGACATATCATACAAGGTTTACTCTAGATTCTTGCTAAAGAAATTAATCGAGTGGGCAGAAGAAACAAAGCTATTCCACCCGGAACAGGCTGGCTTCCGTAAAGGTCATAGTACATCTGGCCAATGTCTTGTTCTATTTACCCTGATTGATAAATACCTAAACAGGTTAAACTGCAAACTACACGCGGCTTTTGTGGACCTGACCTCTGCTTTTGACTCCATCCCTAGAGATAGGCTATGGCAGAAGCTTAGTTACACCAACATAGATAAGAGACTCCTCCACCTTCTTATGGAAATTCATAATGACATATCGGCCAGAGTAAAATTTGGCCCTCTGGGAGCTCTCTCTGATTCTTTCCCTCTGAATAAAGGGGTCAAACAGGGCTGCCTCTTAGCCCCTTTTCTATTTAATTTCTACATCAATGACATCGTTACAACCAAGAAGGCCCTAAACCAATCTGCCCCCTCTTTACAACAGCTCAAGATCCCCATATTACTCTATGCAGATGACATGGTGATACTGTCTTTAACCAAGCAGGGCTTAAACAACATGCTCAGAGGGCTCATGGCATATTGTGATACCAACTCCCTCAAAATCAATTTCGCCAAAACCAAAATTCTTACTTTTGGCACGAAAACTCGGAAGTCATTCTGGAATTTTGAGGGCCACTCTATTGAATATTGTTCAGCATTCAAGTATTTGGGTATCACTTTTCAGTATGGGCTTAGCTGGTCAGCTCACCTAAATATGTCCATCCTGGCTGCCCGTAGAACCATCAAAGCCTTGGAGAAATTCTTCTATGCAAAAGGCGGCCAGTTGGTTCCACCAATCAGAAAAGCATTTATCAGCAAAGTCCTCCCGATGTTACTGTATGGGGTTGAAATCTGGGGGTGGAATTTAAAAACACTACAACGGCTCGAGATTCTACAAAACTCCTTTGCACGGAAGTTACTGGGTCTCCCCAAGGGCTCGGTTCCTGCACAGTTAAGAACAGAACTGGGCCTCCCCTCCATTGTTGCGAGAGCCCACATTAGAATTATTAGTTCTTATTGTAAATTAATCAAAGCCCCAGGTTCCCTACTAGCCAGGCAAGCCTTTTTAACTTGTTCTCATAGCAATAAATGGTCCAAGGCCATGGAGACTATTACTGCACGCTACTCCCTCCCAGATCTTGACACGCTGGCATCTTGGGACCAACCTAAAATCCGGGCCTGGATTCTTACAAGAGACGAGACCATGGACCGGGCACAGTCCACCACAGCTCGCCTCTCCATGTGGCTCCCTAAAGTGAAAGTGGTAAGATCACTTGCCAACTACTTGATAGACCTGACGGAGCCCAATTTGAGAAGAGCCTTTACCATGGCCCGTTTCCATTCTATACCCACGGCCTTCTTGCAGGGGATATACTCTAAGACCCCTATTACTCAGCGTCTATGTCCATGCACAATGAATGAAGTAGAGGACTTCATACATTTCTTTTTCTACTGCCCTACTTATGAGCTAATAAGAACTAAGCTCCTCCTCTTGATCCCGTCTACCATCACATCTAAGGAAGACTGTTTGAAATCGCTTCTTGTGGACGCAAATCCCCAAATTTCACGTGGGGAGGCAATCTTTATAGTGCAGGCTTTGAAACTCAGGGCTACTCTGATTGGGTAGTGTGTCCTAGACCTGGACCTGTTTGAATTCTTTTTATTGCCTTTTAACCTAATGTGCCGAGCCTTTTTGGGGGCCATTATATGCTTTATATACATCCGCATTTTAGATTCCCGGCGCTGGCAACTAAATCTTTACATTATTGTCTTAAGGTAAAGGTAAAGGTACCCCTGCCCGTACGGGCCAGTCTTGACAGACTCTGGGGTTGTGCGCCCATCTCACTTAAGAGGCCAGGGGCCAGCGCTGTCCGGAGACACTTCCGGGTCACGTGGCCAGCGTGACATCGCTGCTCTGGCGAGCCAGAGCCGCACACGGAAACGCCGTTTACCTTCCCGCTGGTAAGCGGTCCCTATTTATCTACTTGCACCCGGAGGTGCTTTCAAACTGCTAGGTTGGCAGGCGCTGGGACCGAGCAGCAGGAGCGCACCCCACTGCAGGGATTCGAACCGCCGACCTTTCGATCGGCAAGTCCTAGGCGCTGAGGCTTTAACCCACAGCGCCACCCGCGTCTTAGGGTAATCTAAATGTCGTAACGCCAGTAATATCGCTTTGAATTTTGTTTGGTTGCTTGTCTCTAGCATTTTTGTCTTATCTTGCTATGGCTGTATCCTAATATGCAATAAAGGTTTGATTGATTGATTGATATTGATATTAAGGTCCTCAGCGGGGCATACCAGGAGAGGCGGTCCCGTAGGTACATCATACACTTCACACCCAGCTTCTCCTAAGTTTAGCTGTCTGACAATAACGGGTGGGGTTGGAGCCTTGTAGCAACTCTGAGTGTACATCATTCCTGTCTTCCCACACTTCATTACTGAAGATGTGGGAGGTCATCAATTACAGCTGTCAATATGCAGAGCACCCATGTTCCCTTTTCGCAGCAGGCCAGAGACAGAATGTCCACACCGGGTGTCATATTATGGAATAGTAATATTTATACCCCGCCCATCTGGCTGGGTTTTACCAGCCACTCTGGGTGGCTTACAACATATCTAAAAACATAATTAAAACATCAGTCCTTAAAAACTTCCCTAAACAGGGCTGCCTTTAGATGTCTTCTAAAAGTCAGATAGTTGCTTATTTTCTTGACATCTGACAGGAGGGCCTTCCACAGGGTGGGAGCCACTACTGAGAAGGCCCTATACCTGGTTCCCTGCAGCTTCACTTTTTGCAGGGAAGGAACCTCCAGGAGGCTCTCAGAAGAAGACCTCAGCGTCCGGGCATCCCACCGGGATGGAGACACTCCATCAGGTACACTGGGCCGAGGCCGTTTAGGGCTTGAAAGGTCAGCAGCAACACTTTGAATTCTGCTCGGAAATGTACTGGGAGCCAGTGAAGATCCTTTAGGACTAGTGTTATATGGTCCCGGCAGCCACTCCCAGGCACCAGTCTAGCTGCCACATTCTGGATTAGCTGGTTTCTGAGTCACCTTCAAACGTAAGACCACGTAGAGCACATTACAGTAGTCCAAGCCGGAAATAACCAGGGTATGTACCACTCTGGCGAGACAGTTTGTGGGCAGGTAGGGTCTCAGCCTGCATACCAGATGGAGCAGGTAAACAGCTGCTCTGGGCACAGAATTGACCTGTGCCTCCATGGACAGCTGTTGAGTCCAGAATGACTCCCAGGCTGCGCACCTGGTTGGGGCACAGTTACCCCGTTCAGGACCAGGGAGTCCCACACATCCACCTGCCCACTGTCCCCCAAGAACAGTACTTCTGTCTTTGTCAGGATTAAACCTCAACCCATCCACTAACTGTGTCCAGACACTCACACAGGACCTTCACTGCCCTCACTGGTTCTGATTTGAAGGAGAGGTAGAGCTGGGTATCATGTGCATATTGGCGGGCACCCAGCCTAAAGCCCCTGATGATCTCTCCCAGCAGCTTCATGAAGATGTTAAAAAGCTTGGGGGAGAGGACAGAGCCCTGAGGCACCCCACAAGTGAGAGCCTAGACTGGGTCTGAACACTCACCCCCAACACCACTTTCTGGACACAGCCCGGGAGGAACTCTGTACTTGGCCCTTGGGAGACTCTCAAGCTGGGCTCCACATCCCCAAGCGAGACACCTCACTGGTCCTGCTTCGAGTCCTCTAGTGCTTCTGTATGGTGATAACCGTTGGGACAAGGGTGGCGCTGTGGGTTAAACCACAGAGCCTAGGACTTGCCGATCTGAAGGTCGGCGGTTCAAATCCCCGCGACGGGGTGAGCTCCCCTTGCTCGGTCCCAGCTCCTGCCAACCTAGCAGTTCGAAAGCACGTCAAAGTGCAAGTAGATAAATAGGTACCGCTCTGGCGGGAAGGTAAACGGCATTTCCATGCGCTGCTCTGGTTCTCCAGAAGCAGCTTAGTCATGCTGGCCACATGACCCGGAAGCTGTACGCCGGCTCCCTTGGCCAATAAAGCGAGATGAGCGCTGCAACCCCAGAGTCTTCCACGACTGGACCTAACGGTCAGGGGTCCCTTTACCTTTATGGTGATAACCATAAAATTGTAGAAGGGATACCAAAGGTCTTGACCAAAGATTATTCATGTATGCCACGACTGCTGCTAGAATCTTGATAGCCCAAAAATGGAAAACACAGGTATTACCAACCGTGAAGGAGTGGCAGACGAAGATGGTCGAATATGCGGAATTAGTAAAGCTGACCAAGAAGGATCCACAATCAGGAGGAAACGAAGTTCCAAAAGAATGGAGTAAATTTATGGACTATATAAGTGAGAACTGTAGAACTCTGAAGATGTTAGCAGGGCTGAACTAAATCTTATGACATGGACTAGATATTACCAAGGAACTGTGGATTAGAGAGTGGAATAAGAAAACCTGCTGAAGGAAGGTAGGGAAGTCAATGAAAGATAGATAGGTGTAAAAGGATATGAAATATCAGGGTATTTTGTTTGTGCGTATGAAATAGAAAAACATATTTTTTTAAAAAAGGAAGGGGTACCAAGGGTGATCTAGTCCAATCCCCTGCAATACAATGCCTCTTGCTTCGATGGAGTGTGACTCTTACCTCTTATTTTCTCTCTCTCTCTCTCTCTCTCTCTGTGTGTGTGTGTACCTCTGGCAGCTGGCTTTACACAGCTGGAATGGAGCCTCCTTTGCAAAGGCAACAGTCACACCCATTCCACTTTGCCTCTGATCCTGCTCACCTCTGGATTATGGCTGCCAGAAAATGGCTCATAAGGGAATGTCGTCCTCAGCTTTCAAATGGCCCCCTGCTCCTGCTTCAGCACAACCAGAGCCCACTTATCAGTATTTTTGAATCAGTGGGGAGCCTGTCTTCCATCGCTGCCTGGCTCTTCAGCTTATACACTCTGCCTCCCAGGACCTAGAAGACAGGCACATTAAGGAGATCTGGGACTGCCCTATTTGCTCCACTTGGAGCAAAGATCTTTAACTTAACGCTCCTCGCCGAAGGAAACACAGCAATCTGCCACCAGTGATTGATAGTCGGGGCAGGGATGTCTCCACCTTCCTCTCTTTGACATGGATTCTTGGAGAGAGTCATTAAGCCCCGTCCCTATAAACGGGGAAATTAAGGAGATTAGAGCAGTTAGGACAGCAGTGGACAGCGGCATCCCAACAGAGGTTTGCAAGGCTGCATTGCAAATCCAGACTAAATAGGAGAGAATAGGTTTGGCTCAAACAAGCACGAAATCTGCAACTGGTCTCGAATTGCGTGTTTATTCAGCTGTCAAAAACCCTGCCGGTTTAAGGCCAGAGTTAAGGCTGTCTCACAATTCCGCTGGGTTAAGGTGGAGGCCTTAACAGACGCGCCCCGCAATCAGAAACGATGATGGGCAATGCCAGAGATTCCCCATGCTTTCAGGCCCAAATCCAGATGAGGAGAATGGAGTGCCTGGGATGAGCAGAGGTGTTCCTTGTTGTGCTGGTCCTGTCTTTCTTAAGCCAGGGGTTGGGAGCTGCCAGTCTGGGGGCCACGCTGGGCCCCTGCAAGGCTGTTTTCCCAAACTTCTGTTTCCCCTGACTTCTGATGCAACGTCAAGTACAGGTCAGGTTCAGTGACTTGGTCGCATGACCAAGTTACCCATGGGGAAATTGATGGTGATCCTTGCAAAAAGTAACTTTGAGCTCCCTGCCTTAACTACAAGGGGTATTCTGATGCCCCTTTAATCAGACTGTCCAGCTTGGCTCACTTCCCCGAGTTATCTCATCTGCAGGCAAGTCATTTCCTGCCTTCCGTCCGTGGCATACTTGAAGGCTGGGTTGTGTTGGTATCTTGGGCGACCTGACAGACTGCGAAGATGGGAACAGCACCTGTACACAACTGAACACGGAGTGTTTTCAGTCGCCTTGGCCTCCTGACCTGCCTTGCTATCTTTCGACACCCGCTCGAGAGCCGGCGAACCTACTGAAACCACCTGGCACAACACCAAGGCTGGCTGGAGCACCAGGTTTTTTTAGTGACAGGCCCCAAACTACCGCAGAGCTGGTTTCAGTCTTTTCCTTGTTTTCGACATTGTCCGCAGAGCAGCTCAGAACAAATTCAAGATCCGACGGAGGACTGCAGCGGTGGTGGGAAGCCAGTGCCCTGTTCTTCCCCGGATCAAACCCCAACAGAACACCACAGTGACTGAACCGTCACTGCAAAAGCCACCTCTGCATGGGAGAATTCTTCTGTCCCTCTCTCGATGCCTCAAGATCTACCTGAGGACAGCACCACTCCTTCTCCATCGCCCCTGAACCAAGCTTCCCTCAACCCTCAGAACGTCACAGTACAGCCGCCGACATCCCGCGAGCAAAAAACACGACGTTTCTGTCCTGGATCTTGTACTGGTAAATGCGCAGGAGGTCCCGCTCCGCTTTCCTCTCCCACGAGCTCCGCTGGATGATCGATAACTGGAGCAACGAAAGGGAAAATTGGGGGGGGGGGGGAGAGAGAGCATTTATCTATTGCTTTTTTATATATTAAAAATGTGTTCTGCTAGATCACTAAACTTACAGGTGAAACACCAAAAATTAGAATATCATGGAAAAGTTTCATTTATTTCAGTAATTCAACATAAAAGGTGAAACTAATATATGAGATAGACTCATGACATGCAAAGCGAGATATGTCAAGCCTTTATTTGTTATCATTGTGATGATCATGGCATGGTACAGCTGATGAAAACCACAAATGAAAACTCAGTGATGGCTTTATGCACAACTGTCAGGTAAGCAGCCTTCGCCATGAATGTGCTTCCTGCTGAACCAGACTGAGAGACCATTTAAAGGCTCAGGAACCCATTGCAGGTGTTATGGACTGAATAGCTACTGCACCTTTTCACAATAGTCTAATTTTCTGAGATTGTTAATTTGGGGTTTTCATCAGCTGTACGCTGGCTCCCTCGGCCAGTTAAGCGAGATGAGTGCTGCAGCCCCAGAGTCGGTCACGACTGGACCTAATGGTTAGGGGTCCCTTTACCTTTTACACTAATAGTAACACCTGGAACTTCTCCTGGTAGCAAATCAGCAACCAGAAGAAGTAAGTGTGTGTGTGTGTGTGTGTGTGTGTGTGTGTGTACACACACAGAACAACTCACTGTCCTCATCCACCCACCCAAAGGAGTGGGAGTGGTGGGGTTCAGGGACACCAAAGAAGGATGTCAAAAATGACACAGCAATGAGTTCTAGTGCTTTATTAAAATAAAGGTGTTCGCTTGCAGCAAATCAGTCTGCTATATCTCCCAGCTTCTGCAGACGCCGGCCGGACATGGCAGGAGGAGATGGGCTTGTCCGCACCCAAGCGAACATTATTTATATACAAAGCAGCCTACGCCACTTTGGCCAGGACCTCCCATCGCTCCACCTGCCCAGATGAGGGGATAGGTGAGAAAAACCCAAATCTTAGCGATAGCTCCCCTTTCCAGGCTCAGAGCTAGGGCTAGGCGATGTATCGCTATATGGTCCAAAACCGGTTTGAAGTTCATATCGTGATTGGTTTTGTATGTTGACCTGGCAATCTATCACGAAACATGATGTGTGTTTGTGTGCTCTGCAAAAACCACAATGTGGGGAAAACTGTGAAGCCAGCCAAAGCCTTTACAGAGCTCCATCCTTATTTCAGACGCTGTGATAGATCAGTATATCACATGGGGGAGGGAGAAAGGTTTTTTTTCTGCTGCTCCAGAGAAGCGGACACGGAGCAATGGTTCCAAACTACAAGAAAGAAGATTCCACCTAAACATTAGGAAGAACTTCCTGACAGTAAGAGCTGTTTGACAGTGGAATTTGCTGCCAAGGAGTGTGGTGGAGTCTCCTTCTTTGGAGGTCTTTAAGCAGAGGCTTGACAACCATATGTCAGGAGTGCTCTGATGGGGTTTCCTGCTTGGCAGGGGGTTGGACTCGATGGCCCTTGGGGTCTCTTCCAACTCTACGATTCTATGATCACGATGTTTAGCTGGTGATATATGGCGATGTTGAAAACCACATGTCGCCCAGCTCTACTCAAGAGTCTACATCAAAGCAAGCGAATCAAAACATAGATGAGCTCATTGCTGCAACAGCTACCAATTAATCATGGGGTTATCTTGACGACGAAGGTGGTGTTTGCAGGCCTTTCATCTTCATATTTGCTTCAACACACTCACCTGCCCATGAACATCCTTGCAGTAGCCAGTCGCCAGTCCTTCTGCCCATAGGATCCGATTGCTCTGGTGACGGACAGCCTTCACAAGCAGCTCGTTCTCCTCGTCCTCCGAGTCGGCGCTGCTGTGCAGCATCACAACCAAGTTCCCCTGAGAGCCAGGAAGAACCACAACAGTTTCAGCTCCAATTTTAGATCAGACCAGGAGGCGCCGATAAGACGCCCGCCCCCAGTCTCCTAAGTATGTAGTATCTGCACCAAGTTGATTTTGAATTCTTGAAGCTAAGAGGCAGATTACTACAGTGGTGCCCCGCAAGACGAATGCCTCGCAAGACGAAAAACCTGCTAGACGAAAGGGTTTTCCCTTTTGGAGGCGCTTCGCAAAACGAATTTCCCTATGGGCTTGCTTCGCAAGATGAAAACGTCTTGCGAGTCTTGCAATTTCCCCCTCTTTCCCCCCCTTTTTCTAAGTTGCTAAGCCGCTTAGCCACTAATAGCCGCTAAGCCACTTAGGCGCTAATAGCTGCTAATAGCCGCTAAGCCGCTAATAGCGCTAATCCGCTAAGCCGCTAATAGGGTTGCTTCGCAAGACAAAAAAACGCTAGACGAAGAGACTCGCGGACTTGCGAGGCACCACTGTATTCTATTTATATCTACCCCACCTTTCCCCCCAGACCAGGACTCAAGGCAGCTACAGTGGTACCACGGGCTAAGAACTTAATTTGTTCTGGAGGTCCGTTCTTAACCTGAAATTGTTCTTAACCTGAGGTACCACTTTAGCTAATGGGGCCTCCAGCAAATTAAAACAACACAGGTAAAAATTTAAAAAGCTAAATATACGTCCTCTTCAGGCTCTGGAGAGGGTCTCCTCATTAGTCACGAGGACACTCCAGCTCTCTCCCACCATTCTTGGGTTTGAATGAATTTATTTACAGTGGTACCTTAGTTTATGAACTTAATCCATTCCGGAAGTCCGTTCTTAAACCGAAACCCTTCTTAAACTGAGGCGCATGTTCCCTAATGAGGCCTGCCGCTGCCAGTGCCCTTCCACCGTTCAGATTCTGTTCTTAGACTGAGGTAAAGTTCTCAAAAAAAAAAAAAAAAAGGGCCCCCTGATAGTTAAGTCCAGTCACAGACGACTCTGGGGTTGCAGCGCTCATCTTGCTTTACAGGCCGAGGGTGTCGGAGTTTGTCTGCAGACAGTTTTTCCAGGTCATGTGGCCAGCATGACTAAGCCGCTTCTGGCGCAAAGGAACACCGAAACCAGAGCAGCACACGGAATGCCGTTTACCTTCCCGCCACAGCCGTACCTATTTATCTACTTGCACTGGCATGCTTTCGAACTGCTAAATTGGGACTGAGCAACGGAAGGTCATCCTGTCACGGGGATTCGAACTGCCGACCTTCTGATTGGCAAGCCCAAGAGGCTCAGTGGTTTAGACTACAGTGCCACCCACGTTCCAAAAGCTGGGGCACTATTTCTGGTTTTGCAGAGTTCATAAACTGAATAGTTAGTCAACAGGACTGTCCTTAAACCGAGGTACCACTGTATTCACCTACTTCCTGGCGCCGCCCATGTACGTGGTTGCACACAAGGAGAATGTGCGAAAGGGCTTGGTGGTGCCTGTATTAAGCACTTCGGAAACAGTTCTTGAAAGCCCGAGAAAGGGCTGCAAAAGGAACAGGATTTTCTTCCAAGCCCTGCCTACTCTGGAGTGACAACAGCAGCTCGTTTCAGGGCAGGCACCTGTCAAAAGGGAAAGCAAATGCGCAGCAATCATGGTACCTTAAGCTGAGCGTTCACCGTGACTCTGCAATAATGGATGAAGTCGAGAATGTCCGTCAGTCTCACACCCAGGCCCAGCAAGATGCCAAGGTTGTCCACGAGCAGAACTGGGCATTTCCACGAGTCTCCGCCAGCGGCAGGGCTCAAGGCGCTGCAGACAAACTCATAAAGGGCTTTCAGGTTTGAGCCGTCACCACTGCCAGGGACAGACGGAGGAGAGGAGAGGTCTAAGTCCCTGAAAGATCACATCTACAACATCCACAACACCCCACCGCAAGCAAGAGACATTACCTCCAAACACATACCTATGTAACAGGTGCCAGGAAACAGCTTCTCCCCACTCAATGAAATATACAGTGCTATCAAAGGCTTAGGCTGCAATCCGGGGTTTTTTCCTTTTCTTTAGCAATAATTATTTATTGGTTTTCACATATAACATTACAATACAAATGTACCAAAGCCAACACATTTCCTCTCCATCCCCCCATACATTTACATTTATATTTCCTCAATCCATCATATTATTCTTTTCTCCTTCCTCCCACTTCCCTCTGCCGACACTCGATTTCCTCCACATTATACATTTTTTTAGCAGACAAAGATACCTTACTCAGCGAAGTTTTGCCTGACTCCTTCCCTTCCCCAGGGCTACAACTGTTTTGTACAAACCTGGGCTTTCAGAGGATCTCCTGGCACTGTGGCTTTCCCAGTCGCCAAGACCATGTTAAAAACTAGGCTGTGGGACATAGATCGCCGGGAACTAATCTCAGCTGCGGAAAAAACATGCTCCCCTCTTTATTTTTGACTCTCTGGGGCGCAGGAATTTCATCTCAATTATTTACAATTTTTGTTTAATCCGCTAGAAAGAAGGGCTTTTTCACCGGCTAGGTTCAATTCTAATCCTTCTAACCTCCTTTGGGGTAGGTTTGCAGGTTTGGCAGAAGGAGATAGGATCTGCCCATGCGGTGCCCACCTGGTGGAAACTCCAGCTCACATGGCCCTTAAATGCAAAATGTATGATGATCTCTGCCAACAATTTCTAGACCATCTTATGTATTCCAACATGGAAACCAGAGATGGAGGTCATGTGCTTCTTATTACAAGGGAGAGACCAGGAGCTCACCAAGACAGTAGCTAAGTTCCTCTATTTGATTTTTTGTCGCCGAAGATCCTGCGCTTGCTGGAAACCCACTTTGGTGGGTGACTGTGCTGTTGGTGTGGCGACGGGATTGCACTGGCCTATCTATTCTGAATGTTCTTATGTGATGCCAATAAAGGTTACTTGACTTGGCATTATAAAATTTACAATAATCTTTGCATTCTACAGGCTTCTCAAATCATCTATATGTTCTGATTATCTTTCCTTACTAATTTTTCTTCCATCCAGTACTTTGCATTTTAATCTAGGCATATTAGCATATCTTTTTTAGAGCAATGTTTTGCCATATATTCATCAAAACATTTCCACTTCTTTTTTTAAGGAGTTAGGCTGCAATCCTAACCCTAGTTCAATCGGACTTACAGTGGTACCTCAGGTTAAGTACTTAATTCGTTCTGGAGGTCTGTACTTAACCTGAAACTGTTCTTAACCTGAAGAACCACTTTAGCTAATGGGGCCTCCCGCTGCCACCGCCGGAGCACGATTTCTGTTCTCATCCTGAAGCAAAGTGCTTAACCTGAAGCACTATTTCTGGGTTAGCGGAGTCTGTAACCTGAAGCGTATGTAACCTGAAGCGTCTGTAACCTGAGGTACCACTGTACTTCTGAGTAGATCTGGTTAGGGCAGTGATGCAAGTTACCTGAGGAACTGGAAAGGGTTGGCTTCACCCGTCTGTTCTTGATGCTGCTGTCCAAACAATATGTCGTTTGAGGATTTCAGCCCTTCCAAGAACACAAGCTGGCCTCGTTCTTTGGCCGCAGGCAAGCTGACTCCCTGGAAAGCAATATTTGCAGGTGGAGAAATGCAAGCATTGCAATTTTGCAAGCAAGTGCCAGGCACATTTGAACGTCTCTCCTGCGGGTTTTTGGCTAGGGCGGCCTACCTGCCAAAACCAACAAGCAGGAACACGTGGAAGCTGGCCCAGGAGTCCTTCACAACCCAATTTCAAGTCCTTTCCATTGTTTATCAATGCAGACAGCTGTGGAAATCCTTGGGAGAGACAGCACACACACAATCGCCTTCGATTGTGAGAAACCTCTGCACCAGTTCCTATGTGTTGAACAGTCACCAGAAACAGGATGTTGGAGTAGGCCCTCTGGCCTGATCCAGCCGCCAGGCTCTTTCTTATGTACTTAAATTTATTTGGTCATAAATTATACCAAAATGAAGGAAATGGTCCTTCCTGATACGAAGCATCTTCATAGATGGTGCTTAGTTGGAGACACGACTGAGCAATGCTCTAGCTCAGGTTTCCTCAACCTTGGGCCTCCAGATGTTTTGAGACTACAGTTCCCATCATTCCTGGCCACTGGTCCTGCTAGCTAGGGATCATGGAAGTTGTAGGCCAAAAACATCTGGAGGCCCAAGGTTGAGGACCACTGCTCTAGCTGACTGCTTCCCAAAGTGGGTGATACCTGCCCTGCAGGGGGCAGGGGGATTACTTAAGGGTGTGCTAAGAGGCAAGGGGAGGACGCGGGAGCCTAGGACTTGCCGATCGGAAGATCAGCGGTTCGAATCCCCGCAACGGGGTGAGCTCCCGTTGCTCGGTCCCTGCTCCTGCCAACCTAGCAGTTCAAAAGCACATCAAAGTGCAAGTAGATAAATAGGTACTGCTCCGGCGGGAAGGTAAACAGTGTTTCTATGCGCTGCTCTGTTTCGCCAGAAGCGGCTTGGTCCTGTTGGCCACATGACCTGGAAGCTGTACGCCGGCTCCCTTGGCCAATAAAGCAAGATGAGCACCGCAACCCCAGAGTCGGCCACAGCTGGACCTAATGGTCAGGGATCCCTTTACATTTAAGAGGCAAGGGGGCAGTGGGATGGGGCTGGAGGTGGTCTTCTCCAAGCACATTGATCGCTTTTCTATGATTGACCAGCTTAAAGCCTCAAGCAAAACACTTTCCACACTCTGCATTTCAAGTTCCGCTGATGTTATCGCTATTTCCCTAGGTCACATTCATTTCCAACGATTCTGATAGCCGATTATGGGTAACAGCTATTGATTTTCTCCTAAACCTTAACTGTACATCTGTGATAGGTGAAGGTGTGTTTGTGTTTGTTAAGCAGTTGTACAGAAATACATTGTGCTATAAAGCCCCTTATGTTTCCTTTGTCAGACATCAGCTTGCCGACAAAGGTCTGTATAGTTAAAGCTCTGGTTTTCCCAGTAGTGATGTATGGAAGTGAGAGCTGGACCATAAGGAGGCTGATCGCCGAAGAATGGATGCTTTTGAATTCTGGTGCTGGAGGAGACTGTTGAGAGTCCCATGGACTGCAAGAAGATCAAACCTCTCCATTCTCAAGGAAATCAGCCCTGAGTGCTCACTGGAAGGACAGATCCTGAAGCTGAGACTCCAAGACTTTGGCCACCTCAGGAGAAGAGAAGACTCCCTGGAAAAGACCCTGATGTTGGGAAAGATGGAGGGCACAAGGAGAAGGGGATGACAGAGGATGAGATGGTTGAACAGTGTTCTCGAATCTACGAACATGAGTCTGACCAAACTGCAGGAGGCAGTGGAAGACAGGAGTGCCTGGCGTGCTCTGGTCCACGGGGTCACAAAGAGTCAGACACGACTAAACGACTAAACAACAACAACATGTTTCCGTTAGTCAGAATGCATGAAAATGCTCTTCATGCAATCCTATTTGCTGAACTTAATTGTGTTGTTATCGTCCTTAGTGGGTTGTGTAAACTGCTATTTTATAGAGTAGGGGATGAGCTTGGGGATGAGCTTATGGAACCAAGGGGTTAGCAGCCTGCAAAAGTTTGAGAGCCCTTGGATTAAGATGCTGATGATGACGCAGCCTTGGTATTAATTTTAATTCCGTATATGGCTGGTAATCGTGAGCAGGAGAGCTGCTGTGCTCCCTTAACAGTTTCCCTTTTGGCCCCCCTCGGCCTGATCCAACAGCCGGGTAGATCATCCCTGGAGGCCTGGACTGAGATGTTTTAATTAATACAATAATAAAATCAGCCTGGCTTACCAGCTTTTGGGCCACTATGTTGTAGTGGCTGAAGGACTGCAGAAGCGCCACGAAACAGACTTTGCAGCCAGCTGGAAAGACAAAAAAAGGGCACAAGGTGTTCTGCTGTTACGATGTTCCCACCATCAAGGCGATTACAACACAAAAAACGGCAGGAAACAAACTGTTGCTCTGAAAATGTCCTTTCCCATTGTCATTTTCGTCATCACCTTTCAAGGCTTTCCCATCCTGCTGGGAAAGATGCAAACCCTGCTGGGCACGGCAAAACCAGATTCACTGCCGATTCATTGCGTCTTTTGACTTTACTTGCCCAAATGGGCAGGGGAAGGAAGGCAAATGACTCTCCTTCAATGGAGGTCTTGAAGCAGATGTTGGTGGCCATCTGTCAGGGATTCTCTAGTTGTGGTTCCTACATTGCAGGGGATTGGACTAGATGACCCTCGGGGTCCCTTCCAACTTGACAATTCTGTGATGATTCTATCTGAAGTTAGGTGGGTCCCAACTAGTGACACAGTCATCTCACTTGCAGCACTGCATTTGCTAGGAGACTCTTCTCACACTAACTGCGCAGCTTTCTGGCAGAGGGAAAAGACTATCTATCTATCTATCATCTATCTATCATCTTCAGTCCTTCCAGCACAGAATATAAACAGGCTGACTGCAGAGATTTCACCCACTCTTCTGAATCCTCCAGGCCACTGCTCTGCTTTGTGTTTATTTTCATTTAATTTTTACATTCACAGGTCTATCTTGTTGACGGTTTTATTCCCCCATTTACATAAATAAATGAACACATTCCAGAATTCTCCCCCTCAAACAGGTGTACAGATCACATACACACATGCTACGGTTCTTCTAAAGACGTTTGCATCCCATCTTGCCAATGTTTGGTTTTATGTAAGAAATATGGGGTTGTTGTTTTTTGAATCACCAGATTGATTTTGCTGCATACCTTTCAAATAAAAGGAAAGGAAATGGTGAAGGAGGAAGCTGGCATCTGTCTTGTCAGCACACAGCAAGGTCAGCTTGCCCTGGAAAACAAAAAAATAGGGAGAGTATAAAAATGAAACGATCACATGAGTCAACAGTGTGATGCAGCAGCAAAAAAACCTAATGCAATTCTAGGCTGCATCAACAGAGGTCTAGTGTTCGGAACAAGGGAAGTTAACAGTATCGCTCTATTCTACCTTGGCTGAACACAACTTGGAGTCCTGTATCCAGTTCTGGGCTCCCCGGTTTCAAAAGAATATTGACATGCTAGAACATGTGCAGAGGTCGACGATCAAGATGACCAAGGGTCTGGAAACCAAGAATTATGACTTCACTGGGTCACGGCGGAGATTAAATGAGGGTGGGGAGAGAAGGGCCTATTCCACCTTGAGCTCCTTGGAGGGGGGAAAAAGTGTGTGTATATATGTACATATATATATACAGTGGTACAGTGGTGCCTCACAAGACGAAAAGAATCCGTTCCGCGAGTCTCTTCGTCTAGCGGTTTTTTTGTCTTGCGAAGCAAGCCCATTGACGGCTTAGCAGATTAGCACTATTAGCGGCTTTTAGCGGCTTAGCGGATCAGCTGATAAGCGGCTTAACGGCTTAGAAAAAGGGGGGGAGGGGGAAAAAACCGCAGGAACTCGCAAGCCATTTTCGTCTTGCAAAGCAAGCCATAGGAAATTCGTTTTGCGAAGCGCCTCCAAAACGGAAAACCCTTTCGTCTAGCGGGTTTTCCATCTTGCGACGCGTTCGTCTTGCAGGGCACCACTGTACCTCAGGCTAAGTACTTAATTCGTTCCGGAGGTCCGTTCTTAACCTGAAACTGTTCTTAACCTGAAGCACCACTTTAGCTAATGGGGCCTCCTGCTGCCGCCGCGCCACCGGAGCACGATTTCTGTTCTCATCCTGAAGCAAAGTTCTTAAACCGAGGTAATATTTCTGGGTTAGCGGAGTCTGTAACCTGAAGTGTATGTAACCTGAAGCGTATGTAACCCGAGGTACCACTGTAGTTCTAACTACATCAATGTTTAATTGTTTTTAATGGTTATTTTTCTCTGTGTGTTTCTAGCTGTTTTTTATCCATAAGCCACCCTGAGTCCCTATCATGGGAAAAAGTCGAAAAACAAATAAATATATGATAATAATAGTAATAATGATGTTAATATCAATGTAGTATACTAATTTAACTAATATTAACAAGAATAAATAGAAATCAGGGATGAAAAACAATAATTTTATATATTGCGTGCCTCTGTTTCTAATTTGATCCTTTTACACAGTTTTGTATGTATTGTGGTATTTTATGCATTGTGACTTGCCATTGTTTTTCTTCATTATACTTTAGTAATTATCATAACTGTGAATTTCTGTTTAATCATTATTTGCTGATATTCTGGGAGTTGGTTTTGTAGTGTACCATTATATTCAAAAGAATTATTGAATGTTACCTTATTTGATACAAATCACCCATTTCAAAGTTATGTTTTTATTATGACTTTTTTTGCATTTAATCTGATTTCTGTAAGGTGCGATAACACTGATGTCTTATTTTGCTGTTTCTTCCATCTTGTAATCCACCTTGTGTACAGAAAAGCGGGAGACACATTAGAAGTCAAAACACCTGGAAGTTTCCAGAAAGAGGCTTCACTAGGGGGGAAAGGCCTGGAAGGCCAAGGGGGAGAATGACTACAAATCCCAGCATGCTTCGCTCCCAAACCGCGCACGCGCGTAGCATCCTGGCAGCCCCCCCCCCCCAATACCACCCAACAGCCCTCCGCCCACCGCTCCACGGAGGCCGGAGACTTCCAGGCGGCGGCCCCTCACCTGCTCCGGCTTCTCGACGGAGGCTCCGAGCAGCTCGTTCAGCTCGGCGAACATCGCGTCGCTCTCTTTCTCGCTCTCTCTTCAGTACGGCGTCCGCCGAGGGTCGAAAGAGGCGCCGCTGCTTCGCGCCCGCGAGGCCTGCAGGGCGGCCGCAGTACGCATGCGCTCGTTGGCCTCCGATCAGCTCTCGCGGCCGCCCTCTGCCGTCGACTTGTCAAGAGGCGCCATGCGCATGCGCCCCCTGGGTCTCGGCTCCGCTCTCGCTGCCGCCGCCTGCCGTCCGTTTGAAAGCGGCGCGGGCGGGCGCGAGGTCGCAGAATGGAGCGGGCGGGCAGGGAATTAATCCTCTCGCAACGCTGACAGCTGAATGCTGGTAGATAAAAGAATGTCATGGATAGAATGACAGCGTTGGAAGGGACCTCCAGGGGTCATCCAGCCCAACCCGCTGCAATGCATGGATATTTGCGGGTGTCTTCCCTATGAGCTGTTGGAAGATGATGCTGCTGTTTTTTGCAGTACTGTATGGGGAAATACTGTAAGGGACGCGGGTGGCACTGTAGGTTAAACCACAGAGCCTAGGACTTGCCGATCAGAAGGTCAGCGGTTCGAATCCCCACGACGGGATGAGCTCCTGTTGCTCGGTCCCTGCTCCTGCCAACCTAGCAGTTTGAAAGCACGTCAAAACGCAAGTAGATAAATAGGTACCACTCCGGTGGGAAGGTAAACGGCATTTCCATGCGCTGCTCTGGTTTGCCAGAAGCGGCTTAGTCATGCTGGCCACATGACTCGGAAGCTGCACACCAGCTCCCTCGGCCAATAAAGTGAGATGAGCGCCGCAACCCCAGAGTCGGCCACGACTGGACCTAATGGTCAGGGGTCCCTTTACTTTTACCTGTGGGGAAATTTAGTGATGTATGGAAGCGAGAGCTGGACCATAAAGAAGGCTAATCGCCGAAAAAATTATGCTTTTGAATTCTGGTGCTGGAGGAGACTCTTGAGAGTCCCATGGACTGCAAGAAGATCCAACCTCTCCATTCTTAAGGAAATCAGCCCTGAGTGCTCACTGGAAGGACAGATCCTGAAGCTGAGGCTCCAAGACTTTGGCCACCTCATGAGAAGAGAAGACTCCCTGGAAAAGACCCTGATGTTGGGAAAGATGGAGGGCACAAGGAGAAGGGGACGACAGAGGACGAGATGGTGGGACAGTGTTCTCAAAGCTACCAGCATGAGTTTGACCAAACTGTGGGAGGCAGTGAAAGACAGAAGTGCCTGGCGTGCTCTGGTCCAGGGGGTCACCAAGAGGCAGACACGACTAAACGACTAAACAACAACAAATGGGGAAATGGCAGACATAAATTTGGCAAACGACAAAGAGGACTGGGAAGCCCAAAGGCTTCTGTTTCATTTGCTATGAAGACGAGTGGATCACCGGCATTTTTGTATTTAGATCCCACCTCTTTCTCCAAGGAGCTCCAGGGGGCGTACATGGTTCCTTCCCTTTCCTCATTTACACCAGTGTTTCCCAACCTTGTGCCTCCAGCAGTTTTTGAACTACAAGTCCCATCATCCCTGACTAGCAAGACCACTGGGAATTGTAGTCCAGAAACAGCTGGAGGCACAAGGTTGGGAAACACTGATTTACACAACAACCCTGTGAGGTGGGTCACGCTGAGAGGCAGCGACTGGCCCTCAAGGTCACCCAGGGATCTCTATGACCCAAGTCGGGCTTTGAACCCTGGTCTCTTCCAGGCCCTAGTCCAACACTCTAACCACTACACTACCACTGTCGCTGCAACTCCCAACATCCTCTGCCGATTCTGCCCCAATTGTGGCTGGGGAATGAAATAAAAATGAAATAAAATTAAGGTCTTTTATGTCTTAAAATATATATAAGATGTCCCAAACTGACCAAATGTTTTCTCTGCAAGGTCAAAGGAAAATGGAAAAGCCTCCCCATTGCCTTTTTCTTCACAAATCCTGTGTTAAGGGTATGTCTGTGTATGAATAGGGTGAGCCTGTGACCTGGCTCAGGAACTAAGTATTTGTCATTACAAAAGACTGGCCAGGCTCCCCAGGGTATCCAGTCAAGTGAGCATTAACAGGTAACCTGCCAGACAGGAGAAAAACAACGCACTCAGATTTCTATTGTGGACCGCCCTTTCAGTGATGCAGGTATGATGTTTCTGGGGGTGGTCTTGGACTCCAGGGTGGGCAATTTAAAATGTCTATAGAAGGGCGGACACACCTGGGTTCTGGGTCCTCCTTTCCTACGTGTGAAGGGGGCACCCTGTTGCAAAAGTTAATAAAGATCAGGCTTACGAGCTGCTTTGCTTCTCAGTATTCTCTGGTTGGCCTCTGTTATTTTCTCCGACCGATGGAGAACCTACAAAGGACTCTGTAAGGGCTCTTGTGTTCCCCATAAGGGAATAAGGGCAGATTTGCGTTTATTACAGGAACATCCGGCCCTCCAGATACGGCTGGTTTTAAAAGGTTTGGGAAATGCAAGGGGTGCTGGCCTTCGCGCCTACCTGCACATGGCTGGCCATGACTGGAAGCAGGGTTACTGGGCCAGGTGAAGCACCTGCTAGGCATGCAGGTTCAACCTCACAGAATCACAGGACGGTAGAGTTGGAAGGGACCACGAGGGTCATCCTTACGGGGTCCTCGCCGCAGGATCACATTCATCCATTGCTCTACCAACTGCATTGGCTCCCGGTGGAGTACAGGGTCAGGTTTAAGGTGCTGGTTTTGACCTTTAAAGCCCTATGTGGCCTAGGACCCTCGTACCTACGGGACTACCTCTCCATTTAAGGTCCACAAATAAAAACACTGTGGTAGTCCCCAGCCTCAAGGAGGTTAGATTGGTCTCAAGCAGGGCCTTTTCAGTACTGGCCCTGACTTGGTGGAACGCTCTGTCACAAGAAACCAGGGCCTGCGGGACTTGACATCTTTCCGCAGGGCCTTTGGCTCCACCAGGCCTTTGGTTCGGACTCAGTCTGACCTTTATGTTTCCCTCCCCTTATGGTTTTGACTATTAAAATGAGGCTGCATTTTAACCTGAATTTTAAATTGTTTTTCGTTTTTTCCCCTTATTATGTTTTTACTGAAATTTTATTGGTGTTAGCTGCCCTGAGCCCCGCACTGGCCGGGGAGGGCAACGTATAAATAAATTTTAATATTATTATTATCCAGTCCTACCCCATGCAATGCAGGAATCTCTTTGCCCAACTTTGGGCTCGAACCCACAACCCTGAGATGAAGAGTGTCGTGCTCTACCGACTGAGCTACCAAGAAAGGCTCACCTCCGACATCTCTAGGTACAAAGAATCTCAGGTACAAGGCGTTGGGAGGAACATCCTCTCTGTGCCTGAGAGCCTGGAAAGAAGCTGTTGGTCAGAGTTGGCAATACTGGGGTAGATGGACAAAGAGTCCGACTGCTGCCTGGTGTAAAACATTACAGTAGACTTTGATCTGATCCAAAAAGACGGTCAGCGTGTTTGCGTTCCACCAGGGGGCATCACAGGGAAGCAGATTCTTTCAGAAGCCAAAATAAACGGGAAGAACAGGAATGAGAACAGATAGGAAAAGCCTGCTGGATTAGGCAGGTCGCACATCTCATCCAGTACCTAGTGTCCAATCACAAGAGCAATTCTCCCTTCCTGCGGTTTCTAGAAACTGGCACAAATTGAAAGGGACCCCGAGATTAATCCAGTGCAGGAATCTCTACTAGATCTTACATTTGAAATAAAAAAATTAAGGTCTTAGATAGATGATAGATAGATGATATATATGATATAGATAGATGATAGATGATAGATAGATAGATAGATAGATAGATAGATAGATAGATAGATAGATAGAGGGACCCCTGACCATTAGGTCCAGTCGTGTCCGACTGGGGTTGCGGCGCTCATCTCGCTTTACTGGCCGAGGGAGCCAGTGTACAGCTTCCAGGTCATGTGGCCAGCATGACGAAGCCGCTTCTGGCGAACCAGAGCAGCACACAGAAAAGCTGTTTACCTTCCCGCCGGAGCGGTACCTATTTATCTACTTGCAGTTTGATGTGCTTTTGAACTGCTAGGTTGGCAGGAGCAGGGACTGAGCAATGGGAGCTCACCCCGTCGTGGGGATTTGAACCACTGACCTGATCGGCAAGTCCTAGGCTCTGTGGTTTAACTCACAGCGCCACCAGTGTCCCCAGATATAGATATAGATCTAATAAATGTTCGTAAATGTACCATCCAAGCACATACCTAGATGTGTGGACTACATGTCTGGAGCAGCACAGGAGGACAGCTCTGAAAACATTTTCAATTTTTTTTCTCTACAAGGGGGCGGGGGCTCCCCATTGTATTTTCCTTCACAAATCCTGTCTTAAGGGTATATCTGTGTATGAATAGGGTGAGCCTGTGACCTGGCTCAGGAACTAAGTATTTGTCATTACAAAAGACTGGCCAGGCTCCCCAGTCGAGTGAGCATTAACAGGTAACCTGCCAGACAGGAGATAAACAACGCACTCAGATTTCTGTTGTAGACCACCCTTTCTGTGATGTATGTATGATGTTTCTGAGGGTGGTCTTGGACTCCAGGGCGGGAAATTTAAAATGTCTATATAAGGGCAGACACACCTGGGTTCTGGGTCCTCCTCCTTTCCTGCATGTGAGGGGAGCACCCTTTTGCAACAGATCAATAAAGATCAAGCTTACTAGCTGCTTTACTTCTCAATATTCTCTGGTTGGACTCTGTTATTTTCTCCAACCGATGGAGAACCTGCAAAGGACTCTGTCAGGGCTCTTGTGTCCCCCATAAGGGAATAAAGGCAGATTTGCGTTTATTACACATGATATTTGGGCACCCAACCTTTGCTTAAAAAGCTCAAATGAATAGTATAGCCAAAATTATTCCTTGCCAGATGCTTATTAAGCAGTAAAGATGGAGTGCTTGGTTGTCAGCAATTGTCTGGAGTGTTATGCTGCAAAGCTGCGGATGAACCTGAAAGGGATCAATGCGAGAAACAGAGAATCGTAGACTTGGAAGGGAGCCCCGAGGGTCTTCTATTCCAACCCCCTGCAATGCAGGAATCTCAGCTAAAGCATTCATGACAGGCGACCATCCAGCCTTTGCTTAGAAACCTCCAAGGAAGGAAACCTTTCCACAAACTCCAAAGGGAGTCCTTTCCACTGTCGAACAGCTCTTACTGTCAGAAAGTTCTGCCTGGGGTTTAGTCGGAATCTTGTTCCTGGTAACCTGAAGCCATGGGTTCGAGTCCTACCCCTCCAGAGCAGGAGAAACAAGCTTGCTCCATCTTCCATGGGCCCAATATCTTGAGATATTGGAAGATGGCTCCCGTATCTCCTCTCAGGCTCCTCTTTCCCAGGCTATAAACATACATTGCTCCTTTGACCGTTCCTCATAAGGTTTGGTTTCCAGACCCTGGGTCATCTTAGCATTGCTGCCTTCAACAATTGAAGCAGAGCAAAACCACCAGGATAATAATAATAATAATAATAATAATAATAATAATAATAATAATAATAATATCTATACCCCCACCCTTCTTGGTTCAGGGCGGCTAGCAACAAATTTAAAACACTTAATTGATGCAACAAAAAACAGCATAGTATAAAACGTGAATAACAATAAATTCAGAATTCAAAATCAATTTAGGGGGGAAATCCATCCAATAAACATTAGATGATCACCAGGGCTAGCTGGCTGAATTAGTCCTATTTGGGCCAGCGAGGAGACCAGGGGAGAATTAGCTGTGGGATATTAGCCCTCCATGAATTTGTCCAATCAGCTTTTAAAGCCGTCGTTTTCCAAACTTTTTCCATTCTGCCTCTCACTTGCCTTCTCTGTAAACTAAAAATACTTTAGGATTAAGATGGATTAAGATCCGCCGTAAAGATTCAGTGAAACCAGCGAGATTTAGCCATGGCTTGCTCCTAACACATGATTCACCTTTCTTTATTCCTTTGAGTACTGATTCCATTAATATCTGACTTTTCCCTCCCATAAGCTCCAGGTGACCTACATAGTTCTCTCCTCCATTAATCCCCACAACAACCTTGTGAGGCAGGCTGGGCTGAGAGGCACAGACTGCCCCGAGGTCACCCACTGAGCTTCTTGGCCAAAGGGGGGGAATTCGAACTCAGCTCTCCCAGGTCCTAGTCCAACACTCGACAGGCGAAACTCGAAAAATTAGAATATCGCGGAAAAGTTCATTGATTTCCGTAATTCAACTTAAAAGGTGAAACTAATATATGAGATCGACTCATGACATGCAAAGCGAGATCTGCTTCTACTTCTCAGAGGTCTAATCTTGCTCGATTTGCAGTCCTTGTTTTGCTGATTTCCTTGAATATTCTAATTTCCCAAGATGGTTAATTTGGGGTTTTCATAAGCTGTGATAGCAAATCAAGGCTTGACATACTTCGTTTTGCATGTCACGAGCTTATCTCATATATCAGTTTCACCTTTCAAGTTGAATTGCGGAAATCAAGGAACTTGTCCGCGATATTCTAATTTTTCGAGTTTCACCTGTAGACCAAATCAAGGCTTGACACATCTCGCTTGGCATGTCATGAATCTATCTCATATATTCGTTTCACCTTTGAAGTTGAATTAGCATCCTTGTGCAGCTAGCCCTCAGTATGCAAAGGACACCTTCCAAAATGGCACGTCCCGATTTCAAAATGGCGTTCCCCATGTCAAGCGAGATGTGGGTACCTCAGGCCTACCTGCTCATCTTGGGGCACTTATGTTTCCCTCCTCTTATGAAGGCAGGCCTGTTTAGGGAAGGTTTTAATGTCTGATGCTATAATGTTTTTAATATTGGCAGTTGGAAGCCGCCCAGAGTGGCTGGGGAAACCCAGCCAGATGGACGGGGTATAATTAATAAAATTATTATTATTATTATTTTATTTTGATGAGGCTGCATTTTAAATTGCATTTTAACCTGTATTTTAAATTGGTTTTTTCCTTTTCCATTTATGTTTTTACTGTAATTTTACTGTTGTTAGTTGCCCTGAGCCCGGCTCTGGCCGGGAAGGGCAGGGTATAAATAAATAAAAAAATTATTATTCCCAGGTGTCCAATTGCTTTGGTAACAAAGCTGCAGGGCTCAATCCCCTTGGCATCCGAAACGGACTTCTTCCTTTCGCCAGGGCCACTTGCCACAGAATCCAAACAGTTTAATTTACAGATCTGTGTGCAGAATTTGCCTAACAGGAGAAGATCGAATTTTTGCTTTACCGGGAGGTCAGCAAGCCTCACCAGCAGGGGGTCAATGGTTTCTCTACCTGCCTCTTCGTAAAAGGGACACCTAAAAAAATACATGTTCAGGGCTTCCTATCTCCCCCAACGGACAGGCGCAAATTCTCTGGTCATATGGGACTTTTTTAAAGGATCCTTTCCAAGACCGTCGGGGGCAGAGCCGAGCTTCTGGCGAGTGTAAAGGCCCTTCTTGCATTTTTGGATGCAAGAATAAAGAGATTTGCTGCTGGTGCAGCTATATATCTCTCAAAGGGAGCAGTGATAAAGGCCCCTTTGATCCTGCTATGGGTCTGAGAGAGAGAAAAAGCAAACAGAGTTAAGTTTGTGCTCCCTGTTTTTGCATCCTTCATTCTTCTGCCAGCTTCTCTTTCTCTCTCTCTCTCTCACACACACAAAACCCCAGACATGACTCCCTTTCCTTGGCCAACTAACCAAGCATTGAAATTTAATAGCCTCGCCATTTAAAAGTGATTAAACTTTCCGATTACAATGCAGGCCTCCCCAGTGCTGAGTGGCAAGTCCATTCATCGGTTGCAAAGCAGGAACTGATGAGTGCAAATGGTCTGGGAGTGCAGAGAAGGGGGCACCGGCCCGGCCAGCCCCTCAACACAGAGACACCCGCATCCCATTCGTGCCCTGGGCTCCCCAAAATGCAGTGGGCCTCCAACACACAGGGCTCATTTTACGAGGCTGCAGCTTTGCTTCTGCAATGCCAAGTCTTTGGGATATCAACTGCAAAGTCCTATGTGCACAACCATGGGACACAGGTGGCACTGTGGGTTAAACCACAGAGCCTAGGACTTGCCGATCAGAAGGTTGGCGGTTCGAATCCCCTTGACGGGGTGAGCTCCCGTTGCTCGGTCCCTGCTCCTGCCAACCTAGCAGTTTGAAAGCACGTCAAAGTGCAAGTAGATAAATAGGTACCCCTCCAGCGGGAAGGTAAACAGCGTTTCCGTGCACTGCTCTGGTTCGCCAGAAGTGGCTTAGTCATTTTGGCCACATGACTTAGAAGCTGTACGCCGGCTCCCTCGGCCTATAGAGCGAGATGAGCGACGCAACCCCAGAGTCGTCTGCGACCGGACCTAATGGTCAGGGGTCCCTTTACCTTTACCTATGTGCACAACCATCCATCCATAGCTGTCAAATTTTCCCTTTTCTTGCAAGGAATCCTATTCGGAATAAGGGAATTCCCTTAAAAAAGGGAAACATTGACAGCAATGCATCCATAAGTTGTTGTTGTTGTTGTTGTTGTTGTTGTTGTTGTTGTTGTATATATGCTGCTTTCCCCCCAGACTAGGACTCCTGGTGTCTTACAAAATAAAATGCAAAAAGATAAACAGCCTATAAAAGGTAATTGTTTTAAAAGTAGTTAAACTCTAGTGGCAGTAAAACAATGGCATATTACGTTGATGGATTATGCTGAAATGGCAAAAATGACCGGAAGAATCAGAAATCAGGAAAAACAAAATTTTAATAAAGAATGGGGGAGATTCATTATTTATCTTAAAAACCATTGTAAACAGTTAAAATCATTAGTAGGACTGGAATAACACTTGTAGTTTAATGGTGGATATACAGTGGTACCTCGGGTTACGTACTTAATTCGTTCCGGAGGTCCGTTCTTAACCTGAAACTGTTCTTAACTTGAAGCACCACTTTAGCTAATGGGGCCTCCCGCTGCGCCAAGCGATTTCTGTTCTCATCCTGAAGCAAAGTTCTTAACCTGAGGTAATATTTCTGGGTTAGCGGAGTCTGTAACCTGAAGTGTATGTAACCCGAGGTACCACTGTAATGGAGATGTAAAAGATTTGGATTATTATAAATTATGCAGGAGGAAACAATTAATAGGACCCACTCCTATATCTCCTGCCTGAGGGTAGAAGATTAAAGAGGTGCTGTCCGGGGTGTGAATCGTCCCTGAGAATTTTTCTCGCTCTTCTAAGGCAACGATCCCTTGCGATGTCATCTAGCGGACTCAAGGGACAGCCCATGGTATCATGCGCTGTGTTCACCACCCTCTGTAAAGACTGTCTGTCCGTGGCAGTCAAGCCAACGTACCACAGAGTGATACAATATGAGAGGACATTTTCAATTGTGGCCCATTACATAACTATTAAACTTTGATAGAAATTAAAAACTCTCTCTCATATTTCAGGACAATGGTATTCAAATTCTGTTATGTACAATGGAACTTCAAGAAAAGCACCACTTAAGGTTTGGGGAGGCAGTGTGGTGTAGTGGTTTGAGTACTAGACTAGGACCTGGGAGGGCGGGGTTCAAATCCCCAGTCGTACATGAAGCATGGACCTTGCCAACAAAGGTCCGTATAGTTAAAGCTCTGGTTTTCCCAGTAGTGATATATGCAAGTGAGAGCTGGTCCATAAAGAAGGCTGATCACCGAAGAATGGATGCTTTTGAATTCTGGTGCTGGAGGAGACTCTTGAGAGTCCCATGGACCGCAAGAAGATCAAACCCATCCATTCTCAAGGAAATTAGCCCTGAGTGCTCACGGGAAGGACAGATCCTGAAGCTGAGGCTCCAATACTCTGGCCACCTCATGAGAAGAGAAGACTCCCTGGAAAAGACCCTGATGTTGGGAAAGATGGAGGGCGCAAGGAGAAGGGGACAACAGAGGACGAGATGGTGGGACAGTGTTCTCGAAGGTACCAGCATGAGTTTGACCAAACTGCGGGAGGCAGTGAAAGACAGGAGTGCCTGGTGTGCTCTGGTCCAGGGGGTCATGAAGAGTCGGACACGACTAAAGAATTAAACAACAACAATATGAAGCGCACTGGGTGACCTCCGGGGGCAGTTGCTGCCTCTTAGCGAAACCGTTTTTCTTCTTGTAAATAAAGAGAGAGAAAGAAAAAGAGAAACAGAACCTATGTAGAAAGGAAAATAAAGCGGGGAGGGGGTAAAACCCAAAAATGTATATTTTACAAGGTTGTTATTGTCTTAAGCTATTACAGTATTTATAAGAATGGATTCCAAATATCATTGAATTTGCCCATGGCAAATCTGCAATTATACGCAAGTTGTTCATATGTTGTGAGTTTGCACAGGTCTCCAATTCAATCATAGAAGGGAGCCTCATTTTTATTTTTCCAATTCAGCAGTATCAGTCTTTTTGCCATGGTAAGTCCACTCACATTGTCCTTTTGTAAGGTTCCATGTGCTGGGTATATAATTCAAAAGGATATTTTGCTCTGTAAATGTAAGATTATTCCATACAGTACTGTACTGCTGATGGTTTCAGCCACCTTCTGCCAAAAATCTTTCAGTAAAGGACAATGGAAAAAAACACCCATATGTTTTAGAGAAGCATTGTTCCTATTGCATCTCAACAGGTAGTTGCAAGGTCGTTGTGGATATTAAATAAGATGCTGGCAAATCACGTCCCCCACCTGGAACTCCATGGAGAAAAATGATGGGGTGTAAATGCAATTAATAATCATCATCATCAAAATCAATTTCAATTAATTGATTGTGATTTTATGTAAACTGTGTTACTTCTATTGTTGTTAGCTGCTCTGAGCCTGGCTTCAGCTGGGGAGGGCGGGATATAAATAACATATTATTATTATTATTATTATTATTATTATTATTATTATTATTATTACAGTATTGAAAGTGGGGTCTTGTCTAAGCACCTGGATGCTATTCTGAGCAAAAATCATCCCGAACGCACCACACAAAGGATGTCTCTCGGTGGGGGGCCCTGAGAGAGTCAAGTCTTTGGCCCAGTAACCTGATCCAGATTCCCAGAAGCGACAAAACCGCAGCCAGACGAAGGAGCAGCAAAGAAATGGGTCAAGCTGTCTGGAAGCTCAAAGGGCAGCAGCAACTGTTGCGAAAAGCTCTTTCTCTCCCTTGGACGCTTCACAAAAGCCTGGAAGGTGGCGGCCGAAGCCGCCAGAAGAGACAGCCCCAAAAGAGGCCTCTTTCTCTCGCTCCCCTTTTGTCAGGAGGAAGGAAAAGAGGGCAGCTCTTGGAGACTCTTGGAGCCCAAACCCTCCAAGATTTCTCCGTTGAAAATAGGGACGTCCTAAGGAAAAGCGAGGGACGCGGGTGGCGCTGTGGGTTAAACCACTGAGCCTCTTGGGCTTGCCGATCTGAAGGTCGGTGGTTCGAATCCCCGCGATGGGGTGAGCTCCTGTTCCTCAGTCCCTGCTCCTGCCAACCTAGCAGTTCGAAAGCACGTCAAAGTGCAAGTAGATAAATAGGTACCGCTCTGGCGGGAAGGTAAATGGCGTTTCCGTGTGCTGCTCTGGTTTGCCAGAAGCGGCTTAGTCATGCTGGCCACATGATTCGGAAGCTGTACACCGACTCCCTCGGCCACTAAAGCGAGATGAGTGCCACAACCCCAGAGTCGTCCGCAACTGGACCTAACGGTCAGGGGTCCCTTCACCCTTTACCTTTAGGGCACTGCAGCAGAGGACGCGGGTGGCGCTGTGGGTTAAACCACAGAGCCTAGGTCTTGCCGATCAGAAGGTCGGCAGTTCGAATTCCTGCGACAGGGTGAGCTCCCGTTGCTCGGTGCCTGCTCCTGCCAACCTGGCAGTTCGAAAGCACGTCAAAGTGCAAGTAGATAAATAGGTACCACTCCGGCGGGAAGGTAAACGGCATTTCCGTACGCTGCTCTGGTTCGCCAGAAGTGGCTTAGTCATGCTGTATGCCGGCTCCCTCAGCCAATAAAGCAAGATGAGCGCTGCAACCCCAGAGTCGTCCGCGACTGGACCTTATGGTCAGGGGTCCCTTTACCTTTACCTTTAAGGAAAAGCGAGACATTCCAGGATCAAATCAGACTGTCTCGCTAGGTGGTGCATGCTCTGGTTTTCTCTCCTGCTTGGACTACTGCAATGCGCTCTACTTGGGGCTACCTTTGAAGGTGACCCAGAGACTACAATCCAGAATACGGCAGCTAGACTGGCGACTGGGAGCGGCTGCCAAGACCATATAACACTGGTCTTGAAAGACCCACTTGGCTCCCAGTATGTTTCTGAGCACAATTCAATGTGTTGGTGCTGACCTTTAAAGCCCTAAACCAGGGGTCAGCAAACTTTTTCAGCAGGGGGCCGGTCCACTGTCCCTCAGACCTCGTGGGGGGCCAGACTATATTTTTTTTGGGGGGGGGGAATGAGCAAATTCCTATGCCCCACAAATAACCCAGAGATGCATTTTAAATAAAAGCATATATTCTACTCATGTAAAAACACACTGATTCCCGGACCGTCCGCAGGCCGGATTGAGAAGGCGATTGGGCCTGATCTGGCCCCTAGGCCTTAGGTTGTCTACCCATGTCCTAAATGGACTCGGCCCAGTATACTTGATGGAGTGTCTCCACCCCCATTGTTCAGCTACTGAGGTCCAGCTCCGAGGGCCTTCTGGCGGTTCCCTCCCTGCGAGAAGTGAGGATACAGAGAACCAGGCAGAGGGCCTTCTCGGTGGTGGTGCCTTCTCTGTGGAACGCCCTCCCTTCAGATGTCACAACTATCTGATTTTTAGAAAACATCTGAAGGCATCCCTGTTTAGGGAAGTTTTTAATGTCTGATGTTTTATTGCCTTTTAATTATTATAATTAATTCTGTTGGGAGAAACCAGAGTGGCTGGGGAAACCCAGCCAGATGGGCGGGGTGTAAATAAAAAAATATTATTAATTATTATTATTATTATTAATCTGCAATGACTTCTGTAAATCCAGGGCTGTCCCTGGAAAATAGGGACGCTTGGAGGGTCTGTACCCAGCCGAGAATCTGAAGGAACCTCTGCTTGTCCGTTATTCTTCCAAATGCTGATATCCTAGGGGTTACTTGAGGAGAAGCCCGCCCTGTAGCTAAATCCTGTGCCCTACATTCAATCTGTCTTCCTCCCTGCCCAATATTGCTGCTCATCCGTTTCTCTGGCTGCTAAGATTGATTTTTCCAATAATGGGTTCTCCAGAGCAGGGTCAGCAAAAGGGGAATCCCTTTACGAGGGGCTGGGGTCAGACCCCTGTTCTTAAGTAACTGGGGAGATGGATGAATAGGGCTTCAGCCGCCAAGAATGGCTGGCTATTCGCTCGGACGAGGGAGGAGGTCCAGAAAGGCTAAGGTTCAGGAAAGGGCCACCAAAATGATAAAAGGGAATGGAGCAACTCCTCAACGAATGAAGAATGGTTGCCGCATTCAGGACTTTTCAGTTTAGAGGACAGGTGAGTAAAAAGGGAGAAGCTTATAAATGATGGAAGCGCAGGTCAATTCTGTGTCCAGGGCAGCTGTTTACCAGCTCCATCTGGTACGCAGGATGAGACCCTACCTGCCCTTAGAGTGTCTCGCCAGAGTGGTGCATGCTCTGGTTATCTCCCGCTTGGACTACTGCCGTGCACTCTATGTGGGGCTCCCTTTGAAGGTGACCTGGAAACCACAACTAATCCAGAATGCGGCAGCTAGGCTGGAGACTGGGAGCGGCCACCGAGAACACATAACACCGGTCTTGAAAGACCTACACTGGCTCCCAGTACATTTCCGAGCACAAGTTTTGGTGCTGACCTTTAAAGCCCTAAACGGCCTCAGTCCAGTATACCTGAAGGAGCGTCTCCACCCCCATCGTTCTGCCCGGACACCGAGGTCCAGCTCTGAGGGCCTTCTGGCGGTTCCCTCACTGCGAGAAGCAAAGCTACAGGGAACCAGGCAGAGGGCCTTCTCAGTGGTGGCGCCCACCCTGTGGAACCCCACCCTCCCACCAGATGTCAAAGAGAAGAACAACTACCAGACTTTTAGAAGACATCTGAAGACAGCCCTGTTTAGGGAAGCTTTTAATGATTAACAGACCACTGTATTTTAATACTCTGTTGGAAGCCGCCCAGAGTGGCTGGGGAGACCCAGCCAGATGGGCGGAGTATAAATAATAAATTATATTGTATTCTATGGGAGAAAGTGGATGAGGTTTCTCTCCCTCTCTGATAACACTAGAACTCATGAACAGTCAAGGAAGCTGAACGTTGGAAGATTCAGCATGGATAAAAGAAAGCGCTTCTTTAACGCCGAGCACAATTAAACTGCGGAACTCCTTTCCACAGGAGACAGCAACCTGGATGGCTTTAATAGATAATTTCAGACACATTCGTAGAGGAGAGGGCTATCAATGGCTCCTACCCATGAGTAGGCCTGGGTGATATATTCATATATCATATATCGCCATGAAGCTGTAGAAGAGGTGGACCGCAATGATGGCTTCACTCAGTGGTATATTGCAGGTGAAACCATTGTCCTCTTGCTGCCAGCGGCCAGTGTGCCAAGCGAAAAACAACCTGCAGCAAGGCACTGGAAGCAGAAGGACTCTGGCGTGGTGGCATTTGGGAGTGGTGGGTGAAGCCGCCATCGCACTCTGGGTGAGGAACACAAAAATGCCCCTTCCTCCAGCTTTGCAAAAAGGGATTATCTTCTTAGCGCTGTGGTGATGCTATCTACAAACCTGGAACGCTCCTGTGAGAAAATTCCACATCTATTTCTCCTCTGCAGCTGACGCTCTGCAGCAGGGACAAAGCCTGTTAAGGAGGTTATTTCAGAGTAAATAAATGCAAGGTCCTCTGCTATAGCTGTAGTGGGAGGTAGCTGTCCAGGGTCCTGATTCCAGCACGCCTCTCTCAGGCCAGGAGTGGGGAGAGTCTGGGAAGTTCAGGTATTGCAGAACTAGGACTCCCATCATGCTGACCACTGGCTGGGCGCTCATGGGAGTTGGAGTCCAGCAACATTTGGAAGGCCGCACGTGCCCCACCCGTGACTCAGGGTTAGTTTCCTACACTAAGAGGTAAAGGTAAAGGGACCCCTGACCGTTAGGTCCAGTCGTGGCCGACTCTGGGGTTACTGTGCTCATCTCGCTTTATTGGCCGAGGGAGCCGGCGTACAGCTTCTGGGTCATGTGGCCAGCAGGACCAAGCCGCTTCTGGCGAACCAGAGCAGCGCACGGAAACGCCGTTTACCTTCCCACCAGAGCGGTACCTATTTATCTACTTGCACTTTGACGTGCTTTGGAACTGCTAGGTTGGCAGGAGCAGGGATCGAGCAACGGAAGCTCACCCCATCGCGGAGATTCGAACCGCCAACCTTCTGATCGGCAAGTCCTAGGCTCTGCGGTTTAACCCACAGCGCCACCCGTGTCCCTACAGAACTTCCAAGCAGGGCTGGGAATGCCCTCTGCAGGAAAGCTGCCGGCCAGTGCAGACAATACTGACCTATTTCCCCCTGCTAAGTCAAAGCAGGCTGGCAAATGATGCCATTTTCAACCTTACGATGCTGTTTTTCAGTATACAAACTCCACGTCCACCGCCAGGCTGCATATACTTGGGGTTTTTTCTTCCCAGGGGGAAAAAAAATAACACAGCAAGCAAAACGAGTATTTACTGGAAAAGCAGAAGGAGGTGGTCCTGTCTATGTTATGTAAATCATGCTAATTTGCATAAGCGCTTCATGCCGCCTTGCAAAATATCTTTTGCTAGCAAAAACGAAGAAGGGGAGAGTTAGGCTGGGAACTGAAGAAGCGCCATTCACCTCCCACCCCGCTGACAACGGAACTTTTCTCACTCCTGAGATTTCAGCAGGCGCAGCTGGATCTGCCCTTGAGGGCTAGAAACTTGGGAGTGTTTTGTTGTTTTCAAAACAAGAGAAGCAGTTTCTGGAAACTAACAGGCTGGGTTTGGAAGGTGCAATCACTGGAATACTCACAGAGAGACCCCAGCCATTCCCATACATGACAATGATGCAAATTAGAAAATGCATGGCATTTTAGTGTATTTTTGGTCTTTGTTGGAAGCCGCCCAGAGTGGCTGGGGAAATAATAATTATTATTATTATTGTTGATGAAGCAGGAAACTGGGCGTCTTAACTCCTCATGCCGGCTGCTACGCATCAGTTTGGAGATGGTAGCGATTTTTGAAATAGATTGTTAAGATAAATTATTCTTTTTTTATATAAATATGGGAAGAATTTGCTGAAACAATGATTAAATTGGAATACAAAAAAGGGAGGTATGAGGAAGTCTAAGACACAAGATAATGAAATGAAGTTATTTTGAATCTGGTTTACTTTTTTCTCTTTTTTCCTTTGCCTTTTTTCTGTTTTTGTTGATTTATGCTCTAAACATTTTTGTATTTTGAAAATCTGAATAAATATTATTCTAAAAAAAGAAAAAAGAAAAAAAGAAATCAGAGCAACATAAGAAGATATTTAAATCTTAAATTCTTAAATTTGAAACTTTTAATTCCTAGGAGTTTATCTCAGTGAAGACCTTACTGGGAAAAATCAACACAACCCAGGTGGTTAAGAAAGCCCAACAGAGACTCCATCTCCTCAGAGTATTGCGGAAGAACGACTTCAATCAACATTTGATGATCTCCTTCTACTGGTCCACAACAGAAAGTGTCCTTTCCTACTGCATCACGGTGTGGGACGCTGGTTTGACATCAACTGATAGGAAGTGCCTACAGAGGTGGTGAATGCAGCACAAGATATTATGGGGTGTCCTGTGAATCCGCTGGATGACATCATGGAAGAACGTTGCCTCAGGAGAGTGAGGGAAATTCTCAGGGATGATTCACACCCTGGCCGGCACTTTCTTGATCTCCTGCCCTCGGGCAGAAGATATAGAAGCAGAATTAGTCGCACCAACAGGGTAAAGAACAGCTTCTATCCTGTGGGCTGTTAGGCTGCTGAATGGAAAGATAACAACAGGGCAAATGACTTTTGGGTTTGGTGGGTGTGCATCAGTAAATGAGGGGAATTAAGACGAAGAGAGCTGAGTGGGGGGAGCTCATGTAATCTCACTGTATACAAGTTGTACAAGTGATAATAGCTTTTTTTAAAAAAATACACTGAGTGAAAAAGGGCCTTCTTTTGTCTGTCCACAATCTTCCAACATTCAGCTTCCTTGGTGTTATCAGAGAGGGAGAAAAACCTTTCTCCATGCCAGGCATAATTTTATAAACTTCTATCCTGTCGCCTCTACCTCGCCGTTTCTCTAAATTAAAAAGTCCCAAACACTGCAACCATTCTTCATAGGGGATTGAGCTCCATCCCCTCAATCATTTTGTTTGTGTTTTCATGAACTTTTCCCAACTCTACGAAATCCTTTAGGAGGTGAGGTACCTACACTGGTCCTGAAAGATCTTCATTGGCTCCCAGTACATTTCTGAGCACAATTCAAAGTGTTGGTGCTGATCTTAAAAGCCCTAAACGGCCTCAAAGGCCCAGTATACCTGAAGGAGCATCTCCACCCCCCTCGTCCATCCCGGACACTGAGGTCCAGCACCGAGGGCCTTCTGGCAGTTCCCTCCCTGCAAGAAGTGAGGTTACAGGGAACCAGGCAGAGGGCCTTCTCGGTGGTGGCGCCCGCCCTTGGAACGCCCTCCCAGCAGCTGTCAAGGCAATAAACAACTATTTTACTTTTAAAAGACAACTGAAGTAGGCCCTGTTTAGGGAAGTTTTTAATGTCTGATGCTGTATTGTTTTTAATATTCGGTTGGAAGCTTCCCAGAGTGGCTGGGGAAACCCAGCCAGGTGGGCGGGGTATAAATAATAAATTATTATTATTATTATTACTGGTCAACAGCTGCAGCCGTTGGGGGCAATGGCGTTCTTGCCTTCCGACCCTATAACATTTCCAAAATCGTTTCCTCAATCTGAGCATCTTTGAATGTGGTCCTGGAGCCCACACCCCCTTTTCCCCACATCTCAGCATTTGAAGGTCACCTGTCGCAGTAAGCGCCTGCCTTTCTCGCCTCCCCAAATCCTGGGAGTTGGGAGGGACCTCCAAAGGTCATCCAAACCAACTGCCTTTAATGCAGGAATCGTGCCTGGCCGTTTCTGAAGCGGCTGCCCCTCCAAATCCTGACCCCCCCCATCACCCCCCACACACACACGCAGGAAGAGACTCATGGCAGCAGCTTAACTTTAAAAAAATGTTTTGTATTTTTTAATTATTATTATTATTTCAAGGTCTTTTAATTTTTTTCACATTTTCAAACTCGTTTCTCCAAAAAAGGCTGGGTAAAATACAAAAAAAAGTCAGTCGAGTCACAGCAAAGGTTTAGAAATCACAGCAGTGAGGGGGGAGATTTGGGAAGGACGGAGGGGGGGGGGAGGGAAGATTCAGGAGTGAGGCTAACCCAGGCATTATACAGACGGCAATGGAACACACAACCCAACACACACAATTCATTGGGGGGGGCACACACTTGATAGAGGAAGAGTTTCGTCTTCTTGTGTATTCTTTATTATTACCCTTGTTTTTCCCGCTGTACAAAAACACATCAAAGCATGCTATGAAGTCGTTGGGGAAGGGGAAAAGCAAAGAGAATGAACGATTACGAGAAATGAGCTTTGTACAAAGAGGGGGCGACCCTCGTGCTCTTAAATGTTTTATTCCGCCTTATTCCCGTTTCCCCCCTCCCTCCTCATTTCCTCTCTCTCTCTTTCTCTCTTTCTTTCTTTCTCTCTTTCTCTCTCCTTTCTTTCTCTCCTTCTGGCCTCTCATGTCAGGTTGTTCTGCAAGCAATTCACCTCCGAGTCGTCCGGTTCCCCTTTGCCGTTGTCCAGTTTGGGCGACATGGAGTTCTGGATGTTGAAGGACTCCTCGTCTTTCAGGCACGACTTCAAGGGGTCTTGAAGCTTGTGGGGGGCATTGGGGTCGTCCTAAATTGGGGGGGGGCGGTCGGGAAGGGAAGGAGCAAGGAAGCGCGAGAGAGAAAAGGGAGTCAGTGCTGGAAGCGGCGACGGCAACAGAGATCTCAA